>NC_141061.1:9422024-9797024 GCF_041138505.1 Cibotium barometz
TCCTAGATCAAACCAAATCAAAAGAAGGGAGCCAAACTAGGTCCAAATCTTGTCCAAATTCAGCCAAACTGAACCTAGAAAATTCTAGAAACTAGTTGGACTTAGTTAGAGGCCTCCCTCACCTATAAATAGATCCTAAAGAAGGGAGCCAAACTAGGTCCAAATCTTGTCCAAATTCAGCCAAACTGAACCTGGAAAATTCTAGAAACTAGTTGGACTTAGTTAGAGGCCTCCCTCACCTATAAATAGATCCTTAGCCCTTTGTAAAAAAATATGAGAACTATACCATGCCAATATTATACTGAAATAATGATATTTTTTATTATCCTCTAAAAATCCTCTACAAATTGAAGAGATTGGAGCTTCTCTCTCTCTTCAATCTTCCTTGGAGACTTCATCAACATACCAAACCAATTGATTGGTTGGGGGCCTCTACTTTGATCAAAGAATCAAGCAATCTAGGAGGTAAATTATGGTTTATGGTCTTTTTTCTTTAATCTCCAAATGTTTCTCTCTTCTCAACTCCTCTTAAGCTTGAGAAGCATTCAATTGAATGGCTTTTTAATACAATTGAAGTTCTTTAATGAATTTTGGTGATAAAACACATAAATTTTCATTTATGCTTAAATTAAATTAAATATTTTTTAAAGCATGTCTCTCTCTCCCCCAAAGAATGGTCATTCCTATTACCTATTCTATATTCAAATGAAGCTTCTCATGAATCAATTCTCTAATCTAAAAGTAATTTCTATGCTCGTCAAATTAGAGGCCAAATAAGTGGCTTTTTAATGCTTTTATGCTATTTAATTTATGGAAAAATTAAGAATCAAGTCCATAATTGGATATTGATCCAATTAATGGTTATTCTAATCATAGGGATATTACTAAACTTAATTCTTTCAAATTATTTGAGAATTATCAGTAATAACAGCAGCGGAGCTATGGCAAAATTTCTAAAAAAAATAACACATAAATCATTTTCATTCATAATATGAAAAGAGGACTTCCTACCATATTCTAGGATTAATCATCCTAGGTTAATTAATTAATTCTCATCATAACCATGGATAAATTGATTTTAATGTTTATGCACAAATAGTTGTTAGAAAAAAGAGGAATTTCTAGTAATATATTTAAATGTTAAAAGAGGAATTCCTATGACATTTGAAATTTTATCATTTAGATGGGAAAAGAGAAATTCCTAGCATATTGAAATTAATGAGTATTTTAATTAAATTCAAAGATGAAATTTAGATAAATTTATTTTATCTATGAGAAATATTTTTACGTTAAAAGAGGAATTCCTATGACATTTGGAATTCCATCATTGAGATGGAAAAAGAGAAATTCCTAGCATATTGGAATTAATGAGTATTTTAATTAAATTCAAAGATAAAATTTAGATAAATTTATTTTATCTATGAGAAATATTTAAATGTTAAAAGAGGAATTCCTTTGACATTTGAAATTCCACCATTTAGATGGGAAAAGAGATTCCTAGCATATTGAATTAATGGGTATTTTATTTTAGGTGAAATTACTTTATGAGAAATATTTGATGATAAAAGAGGAATACCCCCATGACATTGGAATGCAATTACTTAAATGCAAAAAGAGGAGTTCCCATGGTATTTGAGATCCAGGAAATTAAATGAGAAGAGGAAATTTTTTGTATAATTCAATTTATGATTATTTATCAAAAGTGGAAATATGGGTAGAATTGATTTCTGTAAATCCCATGAATCCTTTTATTCAAAAGAGGAATATAGAATATAATTCATTTGAGAAATTGAGAATGAATATGGAAATAGTCGTCAAGAAAAAGAACCTTTAATTAGGCCAAGCAATTGGCAGAAATTTAGAAAAAATTCCATTATCGAGATCAACCTCCAAAAAGGAATTAAATGGGAATAGCATGTGAATGGATGAGATAAGGTGAAAATAGGATGCGATAAGATGTGTACGGGATGTGATAGGATGTGATAAGATGTAAATGAGATGCGATAGAATGAAAATGGATGTGATAAGATGTGTATGGGATGTGATAGAATGTGAATGGATGTGATAAGATGTGTAGGGGATGTGATAGGATGTGATAAGATGTGATGTAATGAGAATGGATGTGGATGTGTATGTGGAAGAATGGATGTGGATGTGTATGTGTATGTGGAAGAATGAATGCGGATGTGTATATGGAAGAATGGATGTGGTTGTGTATGTGGAAGAATGGATATGGATGTGTATGTGAAAGGATGTAATATCGATGTGAGTGAATGAATGAGATCTGATGTGATGTGAATCGGGATGTGAATGAATGAGATGTGATGTAAATTGAGATAGATGTGAAATGAATGAGGTGTAATGGGATGTGAATATGGGTTGATGCAAGTGAATGAGATGTGATGAGAATGAGGAAAGATGTGATGAGATGGAAAATGATGTGATTGGATGAGAATGGGTATACATATGAATTGGATATGGATTAAGTAATGTGGACGGATATGGAACAATGTGAAAGATGAGATTTCATTTATAGGAACTGTATTTAAGACCTGTTTTTAAATGATTGTTTTATGTCAAAAATGCCGAGGAAGCATTTTTGACCATCTTGTGAATGAGGTCGTGTAGTGACCTAACTGATAAAGTTGCAGCAGCAGCTGACGGAGAGTCAATAGAGGACGTCTCACATAGCAAGGTCGTCGGCCAAGGTCTTGACCAGCCTCGGTTCGATTCAAATACTGAGCTTCCGGTACGGTGGATGAGGGACCAAGGAAGCGACCTATGAGTGAAGCGCTAGAGGTGACCTGCAAAAGGATCCTAGAGGGTGCTGACCATACGGTGCTTGGGCTCTGGGTCGCCCCAAAGATACCCACACGTGCATCATGGAAGATATTGGAACAAGGAGTAAGAATTGTTTTCTGAAATCGGGCATGGATCTGGTTGATTGACCTTGCTGGTCCTCAACGGATGAGTCTATGGCTCTTTTATATAGATCTGTTTGTTGATCTTGTTGATCTTCAATGGAGATTCCATCTTGATTTTTATAAGTGAATATATTGCCAGTTACTGAGCTAGGAACTATCGAAAAGGCCCCTGAGTGGACATGTGGTGAGCATTCTGGTTGCCAATGATGCCATAGAAACACCGATGAAGGAATGATTGGAAATAAGGATTCAGTCGGAGATTTTGAGGATTATGATCAGTGACACTATGGTTTCATTAAATGATTGTTTAAAGATAGTTTAGTCTGTGAAAAAGGCAATTTCATATTGGGTGTGTAAGTGGTGTGACTGGCATTAAATTTGCATGAATATCCGGCCTACGGGGCCTTGGAACTCTTTTCCTCCCTAGTACCCAGGACAAAACCTAACCAAATTCCTAATTGGATCCCATCACTACAGTGGTTGGGTGGTTGGCTAACCCATGGGACTAGGCTAGACTGATGGATCCGTAAAATGAGACTCAATTTTGTTATAGTACGATAGATGAAGTAAATCTTGGATAGTAATTGTTTTATGGAAAAAGAATCAATGGCTGTGCCTCTCGATGGGAAAAAAAGCATTGGTTTCTATGATCCAAGTGCAAGTTTCTTCCTTGATCTGACCAAGTGACTCGCAAGTTCGGTCGAATCAGTTTGGTTAGTAATGACCTTGACTACATTAGAGTACAAATATCCTGGAGGAATTGCCCGTGCTTTCCTGTAGGGGAAAGTTTTTCCGGTTTTGATTTTTTATGAACCAAGGGATTAGTCTCTTGACCGGATATCTGGGCGAGGCCCCGAGTGAGGGATCCTGCCCCGTGCAAGAAATGCTACTTCCGCTGCTAGCACCCCCCAAATCCGTTGCGCGGAGGGGGCAGGGATCTTTCAATGCAAGCCCATGTAGGCTCCCCCATTGGCCTATCATCCTCTAACTCAGTCCTCTCGGAATCAAAGTCACTCCTCTGCATGGTGTCACTAGTGCTGTCGGTGTCGTCATAATCCACAAGCACCCTCCTTTTCTTTTTACTGATGGAGGCATTAAATTTCTCCACGATGTCCTTGGCAACTACTTCCCTCCTTCTGTGACTTTGTTCACATTCTTCTTAGTGCGCACCATGGCCTCGAATGTATGAAATGGACCAAAGAGGATGTATTCTCTCGAATGTATGAAATGGCCCAAAGAGGAAAATCTCCTTTTATAGAGCTCAAAGAATGTCATCATTATAAGAAACCCTAATTTTAGGAGGTGTTTCACACGGGCCATTAGGGTGTGAAAATGCTCAGTCCGAGCGCCTCGCACTTGGCATTTTTGCACCCTTCTGCCCCACATTTTTTCATCCAGAAAGCTCAATTCTACAATACTTAACAATCTCCCTTGGTTGATAATCCACAATTTTGACATTAAATGACACTTGGAAAAATTTAAAAATGTTTGTGGCAAAATGACACTTGAATCCATATATGGGGAAAAAAATCATTTTATTGGTATCGTATTACATAGAGGGTAGAAGTGAGTATAACAAGCCAAAATTTGGCATCAAAATTCCATCCCTTTACAAGATCCTAACTAGGGAAGTAGATCATTCGGAGAAATCTTAGACCTACATTGGATTTAATTATGCTTGAAACAACAGGGTGAAACAACAGGGGACTCTAGTACTTGGATAATGTTATGCACCATAGCTTCCCGATGTTGTACAATGTTTGTGGCATAGTGCAAGGTCAATACTTGGTCTTCTTGGCAGCACTACAGGGTCACCAGGGGATCTACCACCTGTGAAATGGTGGAATGAGCTTTCTATCATCAAAAATTTACACCATGAAACAAATGATGCTCTAAGGCTCTTACACTTTGCTTACCCAAGAAGTATGGCCAATGCAGCTGCCAAGGTTTTGCAAATCCTGGATGTGGGAACACAATCTCCCTCTCTCCAAGCGTGCTTCCTGGGATAGGGAGGCGGCCTCCTCTTTAGTTATAGATCCTCAAAATGGCGTGCGAGTCTAACTCGGCTCGTTCCTCGAGTTGTAGCGCGAAAGAGATGAGATGCTCGAAGGCAAACGCAGTCATGTCTTGACTGGGTGAGGTCGGGAACACCAGATAAGTATAGAACTTTCATTTATAAAAACAATTTCTTTGATTAAAATTTCTTCATTAAATGAAAGCTTACAAAAAAAAATACAATATGAAAATGCTTTTTTTGAGTTTTAATTATCAATTTTTTATAAGAATTCATTTGTCCTTATTATTAGCTTTTAACAAAGCTCTGATACCAGCTGCTGTGAGATCCCCCCTCCGGGGTTCTGACGGCAGAAGCGACATCGACCTCCCACGTGGGGCAGGGATCCACACTCGAGGCCTTGCTCGTCCGGGACGAGAGGCTAGCCCGGGCCGTTCCTCCGAAACCGAGCCCGAAAAGACTCCCCTCGCCCTCGAAAGGCATGGGTGATTCCTCCTTGGGAAAATTCTTAACGGGGGAATTATTCTAACGAGTCAAAGTCTTAGCTAGTTAAACTGATCTGACCGAACCTGAAGTCACATAGTCAAATCAAGAAGAGACTTGCACTTGGTCCATGAAATCACCGCTTTTTTCCTCCTTTACGAGGCACATCCCGCTGATCCCCTCCCACAGAACAAGGTCTTCTCAGGATTTAATCTAGTTGACGTAACTAATCGTATCTAGTTGTTTCACAGGAATCGTCCAATCCAGCCTAACCCCATCCGGCCCATGGGTTAGCCAACCACACCCAACCACTGTATTGGTGGGATTCCTTTATAAGATTTGGTTGTATTTTTGCCCGAGTATCGAGGAAAAGAGTTCCCAGGCCCCCTAGCCAGCGATTCGTGCAAAAATTAAGGTAGGCATACCACATACACACCTAATATGAAATTGCCATTTATAACAGATTTGGCTGGCTTTAAACAATCCTTCAATAGAAATCATAATATTATTGATCATCATCTTCCAAAATTCCGAGTCCATTGTATTACGAAATGTGTTCTTTGGACTCTCCGTTGAAGACCAGCTAGCCAACCAACGAGATCCAGTATCAAAATTTGGTTCCCAAAATCTTTCCTTTTAGTCCATCGGAATCTTTCTCGATGTACACATGGGTGTCCTAGCAACCGCGAGCCCGTGCATTGCCTGGTCTTAACAACCCTCTAGGATCCTCCTTAGGTGTCCTAGTACTTCACTTAGGGGTCGCTTCGTCAGTCCTTGCCCATCGTACCAGAAGCGCACTATTTTAACCGTACCGAGGTTGGTCAAGACCGTACCGAGGTTGGTCAAGACCGTACCGAGGTTGGTCAAGACCTCGACAGGCTTTGTCGCGGGTGACGTTCCTTGACGACTCCCCGCCAGTTGTTCCAACGAACCTCCTCTTAGTAAAACACATGCCAAATGCTTCCTTCAGCATTTTGGCATAAAACAGTCCTTTGAATGAAAAATAGAGGTTCCAATGCAAGTAAAATTCTAGTTTGAGATTGGTTCTAAAAACCCCTTTTTCCATAATTCCTAGTTTCATAATGAGGATCCTTGATCTCTCATGAGAGTAATCTACCCATCATTTTGTCTGTTCGTCCAACTAAATTCTTGGTGAGTTCGATCAAAGAAAAAACTACTTTAGTTCTGGTAGTCTATTCTTTGTGTTTAGGAACTGGAATTGGTCAGAAAATTTTTGCTTGATTCAGATCGAGAGATGGACAAGTAAGGTTACTATCCATCCCTCTTGTAGTCTAACCAAATTCATTCGGTTTAGTTTTAACAAGGATTCCTTTCAGATAAACATCTAGTTTTGGGTAAATATCAATTTAGTGATTTTACCAATTAAAATATCCAAAGATTCAAATCCATCTTTTCTTAAATATCATAAAAATTCTTCTTTTAACTAAATACCAATACCTATTTTTTTGAATAAACTTGAAATCCCTCTTTTTCTCATTTAATGAGTGCAATCCAATTATCATGGGAATTCCTCTTTTTACCATAAATTAAATATATCTAAAATTCTTCTTAAAAATTATATATAAATATCTATTAATTCTATTATGCTAGAAATTCCACTTTCTCATTCAAATGGTTGAATTCCAAATATGGTGGGAATTCCTCTTTCATCATTTAAATTTATCTATGCATACAAATAAATGTAACTAAATTTTCTCTTAAAATTTAAATAAAAATCTCCATTAATTCCTTTACACTAGAAATTCCACTTTTCATTCAAATGATTGAATTCCAATTATGGTGGGAATTCCTCTTTCATCATTTAAATTTATCCATACAAAAAGATAAATTTAACTAAATTTTCTCTTAAAATTTAAATAAAAATCTCCATTAATTCCTTTACACTAGAAATTCCACTTTTCATTCAAATGATTGAATTCCAATTATGGTGGGAATTCCTTTTTCATCATTTAAATTTATCTATGCAAAAAGATAAATTTAACTAAATTTTCTCTTATATTTTAAATAAAAATCTCCATTCATTCCTTTACACTAGAAATTCCACTTTTCATTCAAATGATTGAATTCCAATTATGGTGGGAATTTCTCTTTCATCATTTAAATTTATCTATACAAAACAATAAATTTAACTAAAATTCTTCTTTAATTTTTAAATAAAATATACATTATTTTAGTATTCCAAATTTTTCTCTTTCCTCATTGGAATACATGGATTTCCATTGTCATGGAAATTTCTCTTTTATCAGAAAAATGAATTACTAGAAATTCCTTTTTCTCCCTAATTAACTAATTATGCATAAACATAAAAATCAATTTTTCCATGGTTATGATGAGAATTATTCAATTAACCTAGGATGACAATTCCTTGAATATGGTAGGAAGTCCTCTTTTCATATTATGTACAAAAATGATTTATGTGTTAATTTTTTAAAAATTTTGCCATAGCTCCGCTGCTATTACTGATAATTTTTAATAATTTTGAAAACATGAAGTTTTAGTAATACAATATAATAGAATAACTATCATTTGGATCAATATCCAATTAAGTAGCATAAAAGCATTAAAAAGCCACTTCTTTGGTCTCTAATTTGACAAGCATAGAAATTACTTTTAGATTTGAGAATTGCTTCATGAGAAGCATCATTTGCATATAGAATAGGTCATAGGAATGACCATTCTTTGGGGGAGAGAGAGATATGCTTAAAAATATTTTAATTTAAGCATAAATGAAAACTTATGTGATTTATCACTAAAATTCATTAGAGAGCTTCAATTGTATTAAAGATCCATTCAATTGAATGCTTCTCAAGCTTGAGAGGGATTGAGAAGTGAGAAACATTTAGAGATTAAGAAAAAAGACCATAAATCACACTTTACCTCTTATTTTGCTTGATTCTTTAGTCTAAGGAGAGGCCCCCAACCAATCAATTGGTTTAGTATATTGATGAAGACTCCCAGGAAGGTTGAAGAGAGAGAGAAGCTCCAATCTCTTCAATTTGTAGAGGATTATTAGAGGATAATAAAAAATATACTTATTTTAGAGTAATACCGGCATAGTTTAGTTCATAGATGAGAATACAAAATAAGGAGAGTCTATTTATAGGTGAGGGAGGCCACTAACTGAGTCCAACTAAGTTCTAGAATTTTCCAGCTTGAGTTTGGCTGAATTTGGACGAGTTTGGCTCCCTTTTTTATTTGGTTTGATCCAGGAGAGAGGAGAGATAAAAATATCTTATTATTTTTTAGTTTAAAACTCCTCCACACATGTGAATTAGGCACCTCCTTGAAGGCTCCCCTTTTCCTTACCAAGATGTCAAAAATGAATGATTACTCCAAAATATCTCATTTTTTTAGTAATATTTCATAATTTTTAACTAATAAATCCTGTACTCAGTCAACTCTTCATCTTATGTGGGCATTTACTCATTTTTGGGTATTTTCTTTTATTCATTGGATTTATCTCATCCCAACACTTGGATTAATCTTATTGGTCCATAGGAACCTTAATTGGACCATAATCCAAAATTTTCAGAAAATCTTGACCCTTAGGTTAAGTCTTCTAAATCATTTTTAATTAATTCCAATAAAAACCTTGGATTTTTTTTTATTTTTTGTTTTAAGGAAACATATTTTTGATATTTGTAGAATTTATATGTCCAAAAATATCCCAATATTGAATTACCACTCTCTAGAAATTTTTTATCTCACTAGGCAAAACAAGAAAAAATAATATTTTCTTGTATTCGAAAACAGGAAATGATTACAAGGTATTGAAGTAAAAGCTTATTCATTATTCAGGCTAAGGAGAAATCTTACATCCTCTCCCACTTGAAACGCGAGATGTCCCCATCTCGCAAAGTGGGGGTAATCCTTCGCCAACTCTTCTTCTCTCTCCTAGGTGGCGTCTTCTAGACGGAAGAACTTCCACTTTACTAAGAATTCTCTAAGGACTCTACTCCTGAGAATCTTCTCCTGAACCTCAAGGATTTCCTCAGGTTGGAGTACCATTTGGCCTTGAGTCGGAGAGATTAATTGTTCATCATCAAGCACGTGACTCGGGCTCGGTACATACTTCTTAAGCAAACTGACGTGGAATACATCATGTACCTTGACATGGGGAGGCAAAAGAAGTTTGTAGGCTAGATCGCCCACTTTCTTTATAACAGCATAAGGCCCACAGTATCTGGGTGAGAGCTTCTTGTACTTCCCTAAGGATAAGGAACTTCTTTCTGGTCGTACACGAATGAAGACCATATCTGATTCTTCAAACTCTCTCTCTGATCTCTTTTTATCAGCATACTGCCTTTGTCTATCTTGGGCTGCCTTAATATCTTTACGGATTGATTGCATATGCTAGTCCATGTTATCAAGCATTTGTCTGGACATTTTGACTCTAATCAATGGGTCATACCAAGTCAATGGTGTAAGGCAATCTTGTCCATACAAAGCTTTGAAAGGACTCATCACAATGCTTTGATGATAAGAAGCATTATAAGCAAATTCGACCAGATTCAAATGGCTTAACCACTTCTTGGGTTCCCTGCCCACAGCATGACCGAAGGATATCTTCAATTACATGGTTCACTCTTTCAGTCTGGCCATCTATTTCGGAGTGATAGGTTGTGCTAAGATCTAAGAAAGTTCCTACTACTTCGAAGAATGCACTCTAGAATTTCGATGTGAATTTGGGATCTCTGTCACTCACTATCATCCTGGGTAAGCCGTGCAATCTAAAGATTTCTTTAAGGAAAACTCTGGCAACATCCACTGTACAGTATGTTTCTTTCACTGGAATCAGATGGGTAACTTTGGTTAGACTGTCAACTACCACAAAAATGGAGTTGTAACCTGATTTTACTAAAGGTAATCGAGTGACAAAGTCCATACTGATACATTCCCACTTCATCTGTGGAATGTCTAGAGGTTGCAGTTTCCGTGGCATCTTGACTCTCTTTGCCTTGACTCTTTGTGTTGTTCACTCTTATTTTGGGAGAGCGTGTTTTTATAATTGATGCTTTTCATTATTAGTAATTTCTTAAATTTGTTTGTACGCATTGTCGCACTTCCATTCCCACTTTCTTGCACACTATAAAGGTGTGTGCACGCGTGCATGCATGTGTGTGATCAGGATATTTAGGGGCACATAAGGGATGTCTTAATATGAAAAGGGGTACATAAGAGGTATATCTAAACCTCCAACATATGTAAGTAGGGGGTTTTATAAATACCCTCGAACGTAGGTGCTATATAGGGTTTTCATGTACCACGGGACCCTTTTGTACTTCTTGATACTTCTTGAAGAAATAATTAAAAACTCATAAAATATATCAAAATTAAAACAAAGACTTGAATTAAATTGAAATCAAATAACATAGCATAACACAAAGCAAGGGAAATACAATAACATCACCATCAAGACAAGATTGGGTGCAATCTCCCCCGCCCATGCCGTGTAGCTCCACTTCCACGACATGAGTATTTAGAGAATTTTTATTCATAGCCCAAGGAGCTAACTAAGAATAGATGAGCATACAAATCGGGCTTGCTTTTCCCACTTTTGGGGTAATTCTTTACATATTTTTAATCATATCAAAATCTCTAGAGCATCAAACCATATGACCCGTCATGGAGCGAATGGTTTGAACATATGAAGCCAATGGATGTGAAAGGATGTGAAAGGCTATGCTTGCATTGCTCTTTGGGTAATAGTTTGATGGAGATTGGTTATCCAATGGTTAAAAACAAGCCTTCTTTCAACCATATATAAACATAAATCCATAAACGTTTTGTCTTTAATTTAAATTCAAAAAAATTACCAAAATTACCTGTTTCTTTATCTCTTTCACCTCTTTGTCTAGAAGTCTTTGACCGCTTCAAGAAGATTAAATTAAACCAAAGCTCTGATACCGCTGTCTCACACGGGACCCTTTTGTACTTCTTGAAGAAATAATTAAAAACTCATATAAGATATCAAAATTAAAACAAAGACTTGAATTAAACTGAAATTAAATAACATAGCATAGCACAACGCAAGGGAAACAAAATAACATCACCATCAAGACAAGATTGGGTGCAATCTCCCCTCCCATGCCGTGTAGCTCCACTTCCACGATATGAGTATTTAGAGAATTTTTATTCATAAAAATAGCCAAGGAGCTAAGAATAGATGAGCATACAAATCTTGCTTTTGCCACTTTTGGGGTATTTCTTTACATATTTTTAATCAAATAAAAATTTTTAAGGTTTGTATATAAACACCATATTAGATAATTTGAAAAAAATCCCATTCCCATTTGCAAAATGGGATCAGGGTGAATTTGTCCAAAAGTTTGTCAAAACCCCCTTATGTGATATATCATTGGAAAGATCTTGAAGAGTAGAATATAAATCTATGATCTTTGACAAATTTAGATGTGGTATGTTTAATGTGCAAAAGTGTATACTTTACATTGGGAAAGGAATAATTGGTGCCCAATTCTGATCCTTTGTGTCCCTATTGGGTGTTGCATCTAAATCGAAAGACAAGATTCCCTCCACCCATTGGAGCTCATCCTCGCTCTTTGGCTTGAGAATTGACCGCTTCATGCACAATGGACACGGATGGAGGCATTGTGCACTATTGTCACAATTACACATGCATTTTATGGTCTTCAAATCACCACCTAGATGCCAATCCACATGAAAGGAGCCCACACTATCCACTTCAAGCTCCTTCCCATTCATCTGTTGTTTGATGACTTATAGAATTTGAGGGCATCGTTGAAGCATCCAATTAAACACCTCAGTGTTCTCCTTTGGAACCTCAAAGGCTCCAAGCCCCCAATTATCCTTCTCAGATTGAATACTGAAAGAAGGGATTTTATCCTTGTACTTAGCATATGCCATTTCTTCATTCATATATGTGACTCCCATTCGCTCCAATCTTTTCCCTTTTACTAGTTGAGCCTCATCCAACTTCAGTATACGCGATAGGACTCCCTCCGATTCTCCATATCACATGAACTAAGCCAAACAGCACATGTAATTCATGTTATTGATAAGGTAAATTTGTAAGTTAAACGATAAATGCTCAAACCCAACCTTGATGTGAAACCTTATAGAATCGGATCATATTTGTTTGAAGGTTCTTTAGGTCCACAAAGAGGTTGTTGTATGTGTTTTAGTGTACTTCAAGCCTATCCTTGGACTTAGGATCTAAAACCATTGTTCCTTCTACATGAATATACTCACCAAGGATTGATTCAACATCTGCATTGCTTGCCTTATTTTCTAATGATACTTTGTAGGAAGGAGGAAGAAAGTGCCCTCGAATCCCTCGGGTATGAAGGGCTCCTTTGATGACTCCATAAATTCCCTCGTAACCCTTGCAAGTGACTGATGTCAGCTTCATCACATGCATCTTGTACATCCCTTGCACTAATAAGCCCCTTGATGTCTTGCATAATTTCCTTTGTAACCACCTTAACAACTCCCTTGTAATTTGGATCATAGATGATTGATGTTATCTCTTTGTTCTTCATGCAAGCTTTGAAAACGACCACACCAGATGCATTAGCTAAGAAATTCCTGGGACAAAAGGAAACCACCATTAGATTTATTAGGAAAAACCTTTAAATTAACATATACATAAAAAATACAAACAAAAAATTCCATGGAAACATACCTTGTTTGCCATGACCTTCCGTTTCCTTGTGCCGCCTTGCCCTGAAAGATTTTCAATATTAGAAAGCTTTCGTTTACACTCACGTGCACCAATTGGTGTGTGCTTCAACCTCCTTATTCTTCTTTGTAACAACCTAGATAATTTATCTCTTTGATTATTTATGAGTGTTTCTTGTTCCTTATTTTTCATGTCTAGGTCGTGTGAATGTTTTTTCAAATCTTCAATACTGGATTGAAGACTTGAATTAATTGAGTGTAAGTATTGGTTTTGGAGACCACCACTAACGGAAAGTCTTTTACAATAACCTAAGAGCCCATTTTTCCCATCACCTACATATCGAACAAAACTAGTCAAAACACAAAATGGTGAACTGTACAAAGTCAAAGGATCATAGGAGAAGAGATTCCCATCCACCTAAAGATCAACATTCTTCTTCCCCTCATTTCTTAGTGTAGACATGGTTGAATTAAGTAATGGTTGCCTAACATATGGGCGTTTTACTAGTGCATAATCTTCATCTATACGAATGTGAATGTCTACTTTACGCTTTCTACCATTCGTAATATCATCTAAAGGCATGTCTAATTCAAGATGACAGAAAAATATGATTAATAGAAGATTAGAAAAGAGATTTATATAGGTAATAATATTCTAACATTTGGAATGATCCTAGAGAAATATATATTAAGAATATATCTCTCTAAAAAAACCATATTTGATACTCCAAAAATAAAGATTCTAGTCATGATAAGGAGATATGGTAAGACTGAAAGGAGTGGGGTGGCATTAAATGAGATAAGGATTTGAAAATGATATTAAAAAATGAACCTTTCAATATATGTGTGTGTGTGTGTGGGGGGGGGGGGGGGGAGGGAGGAAAGTTTAAAATGAAATACACTAAAATGTGAAAAGTATTAAAAAGTCATTATTTTAGTGGCCTCAAAAAATACCCTTCTATTTTGGAATATAAAATATTAGAATGCATCTTGTAATTATTAGATAGCATAGAAGTTAGGAAGATATAACAAGAGTGAAGATTCTGAGGAAGTTATGAAGATATGACAAGATTGTTATGAGGTAGTTATGACTAAGAAATGATATAAAAAATTCACTTTTTGGGTTTATATATATATAAGGAAAGTTTTTTTAGAAAAACTTAAAAAAAATAAAAAAATAAAAAAATAAATTTTGGGCCCCCCCTAATGGGCGTGGTGATGCCACTTGCATCTAAAAGTAATGTAACTTGCATTCTATTTTTTGTGATGCCACTTGCATCTAAAAGTAATGTAACTTGCATTCTATTTTTGGTATAAAATATTAGAATGCACCTTCTCTTCTTATTAAAATAAGTTCCCCAGAGACAGAAGTTCAAAAAGATTTTCAGAAGGTACAGTAGAAATCAAGTATAATCTGTTCAATAGGCCTTACCCTAGGGGTCCAGATTTTTGAAAAATTTTAAATTAAGGTTTTGAGGGGCCAATCAGATTCATCCAAATGTGTGGAGAAGATAAATAGAAGAAATAGAGAAAGAGATCCCTATCCCCACCACGTAACAAATTCAGGGGTGCTAGCAACGAAAGTAGCACTTCATCTTCGAAAAAATCGGTGGTAGCTTGAATTTCAAGTCTTTGTTGTGTTGCTCCTCTTACTAGTCTCCTATTCTCTCCTTCTTGTAGAATGGAAATGAGAAAATGAGCCTCTACTACCTCTTAAAGAGGCCTACTCTTCTAAAAATAGCAAGTAACATTATCTCTAACATTAAATAATATTTTTTTAAATTTTGTTAAACTTTTATTACATATTATTGCCCTACTACTTGTTTACAGGAAGTGCCCATCTCTCATTTCTCTAGTCTAAGTCCAAGTGTTGAGGAGCACTATGAGTAGACAATTTTCATTGGCTACCCCATTTGCTAGTCAATTTGGTGGTTCCACAAATTCTTCATAATCCCATTCACATGACCTATCGTTCTCCTCTTATTCTTTATCGGATGGGGCCAAGAGAAATGGAAAAAGTTTGTCTAAAAATGTAGGCAAAAGTAGATGGCACTCGCCAGGTCTATCTTTCTCATCATTTGAAGTTGGAACTTCAAATAATCATGTCACTCCACGTCATTCGAATGGCAATGATAGTACCATGGGTGATGATGTGAATTTGATGGAGCAGCTAGCATCCTTACCATTGTATCATGGCATGACTTACCATGGAAAGAAACGTAAAGATTACTTATGTGCAGACAAGTAGTTGAGAGCAGCAATCAAAGAGTGCTATTAAAAAAAGTGTTTAGAAAAGATTGGATTGCAGAGGCTTAAGGCAATACATATGTGCTACTTTGATATGAGCAATAAAGATCAAGATGTCTACCTTTGTGGTTTATTGGTTCCTTGCTATAAGGGAAAGTTTGAGTACAGTTTTTGCAATGATTTGGTTTGTAGGGCTACTTTCAAACTT
Source organism: Cibotium barometz (assembly GCF_041138505.1). NCBI lineage: Eukaryota > Viridiplantae > Streptophyta > Polypodiopsida > Cyatheales > Cibotiaceae > Cibotium > Cibotium barometz. The sequence goes on from NC_141061.1 coordinate 9,437,581, forward strand.
GCCTTAAGCTTGGGAAATATGCGGCTAGAAAGAGTGAAGTGCAGATTTGAAAAGCGAGGAAGTTCAACACCATTAGATCCATCTTTATCAATCGGTCTAACATGTTAAAATGCTTTGACTTGGATGCAGTGTTATTTCAAATACCATGCAGAGTGCATGCCAACTATCAGTAGATTTCATTTATCTGATAATTTCACACGAACAGAGGTCTACACATTGTATAGAGATGAAATGATTCAAAATAATGAGAGGGTCACAAGCTACTCTTATTTTACAAGGCTTTGGAAAGGCTTTTTCTCTAATGTCACTATCCCATGCAAGGTCAGAATGGGCGTGTGTGCTATATGTGCAAGGTTGAAGACAAGAAGAAAGGTAGCATCAAGTCCTAATAAAGAGGAGAATATGGCCAAAGTTGCTCTAAAAATTCATAGACAAGAGCAAGATAATGAAAGAAAGAAAGTTATGGATCATAAGAGAAAGTGTTTCAAAAGTCCAGAGAAATACCTAGAGTTAGTTATCGATGGAATGGATCAAAAAAAATCATGTTTGCCTCACTTCTCAAGGCTACCCAAGGACATCACCGATGATACATTGTCATAGATGCATTTGGTTGGGTGCTTAGTATACAATGGTCAAGTCCAACCAAAAGTTTTCTTCACTTATCCAAACATTCATAATGATCTAAACTTGACCGCCACTATTATACATCATGTCATTTCTACATAGGAAGGACCACTGCCAAACATTCTATTATACATCATGTCATTTCTACATAGGAAGGACCACTGCCAAACATTCTATACTTGCAACTCGACAACCCAACAAGGGAGAACAAAAATAAAACAGTTCTTGGCTATCTAAGCAGGGATCTTTCAAAAGGTGAAAGTGAATTTTCTAATAGTTGGCCACACTCATGATCACATTGATCAAATCTTCAGCACATTCTCCAAAAAATTATCACGCCATAATGCTTTTACTTTGCTTGCTATAATGGAACTTGTTGCACAAGCCTACACACCAAAGCCCGTCATTCTTCATCTCAAAGAAACATTAGATTTCAAACATTTTGTCAATGTACAGAGAGTTAACAAAACAAGGTGCTTGGATTAGCTCAATGATTTAAGCTACCAGCATGCCTTTTTGATAAAGAGATCAGAGAATAGTGAGCAAATTTTACTTTATGGTGGTAAGAAATTTTCAACAGATGCAGAGTGGTAGCCTACAGGTGGTTTAGCATTCCTCAAGTTTATTCCAAACATGACAATGAAGGCGGCTAACATGACACCTTTAGAGAGCTCCAAAGAAGTAAAGGAGGCAGCAAAGACTGGTCGTGGTGTGGATTTTAAGAAGTGTATTAAGGAGAGGAAGGAGTTGATTGAGAGGGCAAAGCAATATGCAGGTGATCAAGCAAAATAATGGTGGGATGACTTCTTTTCATAGAACAAGAATACATACTTGAGAGGTGTCTTCATAACAATTCAAATTTAAACACTACATTTGTATGGCCATCGATAACAACTGCCCCAGTTCAAAAGACACACATACCTATGGAGATTGAGCAACTGCTACATGGTGAATCACGAGAGATGTATTTAGAATCTCCGACGCTCCACTAAAAGGCGGTTACGACTTCAAGAGATGTGGAATGGTGATGCACAAGACATAAAGGAAGGTACTTTAGTAGCAACTCTAGCACATGGGGATGCTTTAGGCCATCCATTTTAGATTGCTAAAGTTATAAGTATCTATGTAGATGAAGAAACTCATAAAACAATTTCTCTAACTGTGCATTGGTTCAAGACAACACACAAAAATGGATTTGAAGAGAAGTACAGACCAAAGATGGTAAGCAAGGCTCATGGCAGGGGAAAACAAAAGAGAAACAAAAACACTCTTAGCACTATCTATTGGTACTTGCAGATGTGGATATTTTAGTTTATGACTTTACTCTCACAAAAGCAGGTTACTTTACGGAAGTCTACAGTATCAATTCTCAAGCAAAAAAATCTTACTTTAAATGTTGGAGAGCATCCAAGCACTTCATCACCAAATGTGCCGCTTATATGCCAATGAAGTAGTGGATTTCTTCCTCCAAGAGTTCATTTAGAGGAGGAAAATGTAGTTGTGGTGGATAGTGAGGAGGAGTATGCATCATCAACTTCCTCAAGGGATGAGATTGCCACTAGTGATAGTGGACTCAATAGTAGTGAAGAATAAGTAGTGTGAGAGCTGCACTAAGCATAGTATTGTTTTTTATTGACATTCCAATCATTAATGTAAGACTCCAAATCATGGCATGAATTTGTAGTTTTATTTGAGAAGTTGTCTACTTTTCAAGTAATATTTTGTTAAAAAATCTCAAATTTTCAAGTTTATTTGTCGTTTTGTATCATGTCAAATTTGTACACAGTGCCCAAAATGTTGTCATTTTTTGGACATGCTTTACTCATCATGAGTATAATGTTTTCAAAAAAAAACCCTTTAAAAAGATCTTTTTTGAAAGGAATCTTTGAAAGATGCCAAATGTTTATTTTTTTAGGAAATATTACCTATTTTACTCGCAAACGTGTTATCCTATTACATATTGAGGATTCTCAAGTGCAAGACGTTATAAGAGTTCCCAAACCTCAAAAATTTTTTGGGACCAATTAAATGTCCTTTATGAGCCCACTAGCCTTGCCACAAAAGTGGCTACTCTTAGGAAATGGGCATCTAAAGTGATGACCGAAGAACAAGATGTTTTCTCTCGATGAGGTGGTACTCTCCGAGGTAAATCTCCCGAATGAAGTCAAGGCCATGTTTCTACTTTCTTCTCTTCCTAGCTCCTGGAGACCATTTATAACTACTCAATCTACTTTGGCTAATCAAACTGTTATTTCATCAATGGGCCAAATTAAACAAGAGTATGTTCTGCGCACCACTGCACCTGGCCCATCAGACACTTCTACTATGGTAATGACAATCTTTCAAAAAAATTATAGCTCTAATTTAGAGGAAAGCAATCCACCAAATACACTAATAACTCTTCCTATTCCAAATCCCGTTGCTGTACCTATAGTCGTGCTAGCTCAATGATGTCTATTTTGTCCTTAGCTTAGCTAAAAATCTCCTCTCCGTTTTAGTACCGCTACATCTAATGGCACTATCCTAGAATTCCATCATGATTGTTGCATTATTAAATATACTTTACCTACTAGGGAGAGATTACAAACTCTTTGTAAAAGGCAAGGGCCACCTCTATCCCCTTAAAGTTTTCACTCATCCAATTCAAGCCCATAGTGCTGAGGCTGTTCATAACTCTTCCGATGAGTACAATACACTCCTCCTATGGCACTATTGCCAACATTCAGTGTATGAAAACCATGTAGTCCAATAATCTCATGGATGGCTCGTGGATGGCTATCCTAGAAAGAAGCCTTTCTCTCACATATCCTTATGTGAGGGTTGTCTTTCTGGGAAAATGCATCAAACAAAATTCCCGCTCAATGAGCCCTCTACCACACCCGGCCACTTCATCTTGTACAAAGATGGTCTTTGTAGGTCCTTATGGGATTAAAGGGTTTTGACTGCATTCACTACCTACACAAAAATGCTTTGTTTGTGTTTAGACGTTCCATTCAATTTACTGAGAATGCCAACAGTCGAAAGGCCGGAATAACAACAAGGTCAAAGGGAAGGCTTCACCGGAGAAGTCTTCTAAGAAGAAGCCCGACAAAGAACGAGAGAAGCTGAAGGCCGAACGATCCTGTAATGATTGTGGCGAGAAAGGCCACTATTGGAGGAAGTGTCCTAAGCGGACTGGGAAGAGTGCTGATTCTTCAGCCTCAGCTACAAAGACTCCTGCATTTGTGCACTTAGAGATGATGGACTCCGATGCTTCATTGTCTTCGAGCGAGGAGGCAGTTGGCTTCACCGCCGTAAAGGATACCCGGGAATGGATTCTTGACAGTGGTGCTTCCAGGCACATGACTCCGTCCCGTGACTTCTTTTTGGATCTGAAACGACAGTCAGGTCGCATTTTTTATTGGCGACAACTCCACTAATCTGATACACAGTGAGGGCCGGATGGAGATTATTCCCGACGGCAAGGGGGGCAAACATGCTTCCCGTGTTCTTTATGTCCCTGCTCTGGGTTTTCATCTTGTGTCAGTGCATGAAGTATGCAAGAATGGCTTTCGGGTGGAATTTGAGGAGCATTCAGTTGCTCTATGGGACCGTGAGACTAGCCAGGTTGTTTGGGAAGGCGGTGTGGAGAATGGTATCTACAAGCTCTTTGCACTCTCCTCGTTGACAGGTTCTCGGGTCGGAGATCTATGGCACTTTTCGTTTTGGCCACTTAACTGTGGCGAGCTTTTCGAGACCAGATGGTGGTTGGCTTCTTGCCAGATGTTGGCAGTAGGCAAGGACGTGCAGTTCTTGCATACGTGGTAAGCAGCACAGGGAATCCTTTCCTGAAGGAGGCTTCTAGGCGGGCTTCGAAACCGTTGGAGTTGATTCACACTAACTTGTGTGGACCTCAGCAGACACCATCATTGGGAGGATCTCTCTCTATTTTATGCTGCTTGTTGATGACTGTACTAGATTCACGTGGGTCTACTTTCTTTCAGAGAGAAGGACCAAGCTTTTGCACGGTTCAAGGATTGGCACGTGATGGTGGAAAAAGAGTCTGGATTACAGGTAAAGACTCTCAGGGCTGACAAAGGGGGTGAATTCTCCTCGACTGTATTTCTCAGATTTTGTGTAGACCATGGCATCAAGAGGGAACTGGCCAATACCGGATCGCCTTCAAAGAATGGAGTTGTAGAACGTAAAAACAGGACTGTGGTGGAGATGGCGAGGACCATGCTAGAGCCATAGTCACAAGGGACGGAGGACGGTGACGGGGGAGGGAACGGCACTCAAAAAATACTTTTTTTTTAAAAATTTCTACTCTGCACTTATTCTACTTTGGAAGCACATCAAAATGAGCACAAATTTACACTAAAATGCTAAGATTTTGAGTCAAAGATAATAATTAAGTAGATACAAAATGAGTCATGACTCAAGAGTCAGGACTCAGGAGCCTTAAGGAGGCAAAATACAAGGACGGACTCAAATGAGTCAATGACAAAAAAGTGCTGAAGACTAGAGGCTAGAGGCTAGAGCTAAGTAGTAAGGCCCATGAATCATGATCCATGAATGATCATCCACGTGAAGTGCTCGCCTCATGGTCATGGGTAGCTTGTGCGGCTGCCAAAGAAGCATCAAGCTCATCCTCAGTGTCATCCTCACTGGCATGCTGCTCCTGCACCTCATCCTCCCGTTGCTCTTCTTGTTGACTCATCTCCCACTCGGTGAAGGAATCTGCATTCTTGGTCATGCTCTTGCAAAGCATTCGCAAGTTCGCGCTGACGAAGACAAGGTCATTGGCACGCTCTACCCCGAGTCGGTTCCTCTTCCTAGAGGCAATGTGGCTGTAGGTACTCCAAAGTTGCTCCAAGCAAGAGGAGCTGACGGCCTGGCTAAGTATGCGGATGGCAAGCTGCTGCTGCAGCTCCGGTCCATCTGAACCAAAGTCCTCCCACCATAGAGCAGCACCAACTTTGGAGCGGTCAACCTGTGCATCATGACAGCCATAGGAGCCATGAAACGACCTGTACATCGAAAGCTGGTCCCTGATCTTGCGCCTAACCGATGCATCAGGCACAAGACGATCCAAGATGATCCTCCATCCAGCGCTCACCTCCCGGTCGCTCTCCTGCTTGTTGCCTTGGAATTCTGGGTCCACCACATAAGCTGCTGCATGCAATGGAGAGTAGTAGGAATTCCACCTTCCTAGACACAAGGCATGGATCTCCTCGTATCTGTCTTCGTCAGGCACGAAGTTTTCAACTTCTCTATCATGCGATCCATGGCCTCGTAGACCTTGCCTATGCATGGCTGCATAGCGTCTACAATCCTCAACAGGTGGACTATGGGCCTCACCATAGCATCTGTGGTCTTCACACGCTCCCACCAAGAGGCGTCATCCGCCCGTAGCCTACACTCTTGGCCAGTGTTTGTATGGGACTCTTGCATGGCGACAAACTCGTCGCTAAGGAAAAGCCCCCTCAAAGCACCACTACAATCCTTCAACCGGCCCAACATGAGAAAGTTGTAGGCGAACCGGGTGTCGGAATATTTGAGAAGAGAGAGACAGGACCTCTTGTTGAACTCATGCCGAAGTCTTTGGTGGTTGAGGACAAAGGAGACCATGGTGTTGGCCTCCTCAATGAGCGGGCTGATCCATGGTAATGCCCCGATGTCCTTGAGGAGGTTGTTTAGGCAATGAGCCATACAAAAGGACACCGTGACATGTCCATACATACCTTGGAGAATAGCTCCCGCCGCCCTATTGGAAGGCTCCCCATCCGCAACAAAGCCGACTACATGCTCGGGGCCAACGATCTCCATGGTGGTAGCCCACTCCGCCGCAAGCACATCCGCGCTCTTCCCAGTGCCGGATGCATCATGAGATGAGATGAAGTACATCTCTCCACGGGAATATGCAACCATGCCGTGAATACTCCATCCACAATGAGGGAGACTCCGTTCCTCTCCCATTGCCGCTTTGTGTTGTCGGCCGCTTGCTCTACAATGTGCTTCTCCTTGTCGAGCAATGTAGTGCGCAAGCTCTCGGATGAGGGGGGCGTATAGGTTGAGCCATACTCCCCAATCTTCTTAACCATTACCTTGAAGTATTCCGACCTATTCAAGAAAGTAATTTACTAATGAGAAGGAGACTAGGATGATGAAAACATGAATGATGAATTGGCAATGATCGATTGCACTTACCTAGCCGCTTGAAAGGCAATGTGGTCGTGGAAGAAGAAGCGGGCCACCGCCATATCCACCTCCTCCTTCAACTTGGGGTTCCAATTCTCCCCAAGTGTAGATTGTCGCCGTGGGCCACGTAATGATTGAGAGGCCGTGGAGATGGAGGGTGCCGGTGTCGTGGATGGAGTAACATTCCGACTTGATGGCGAAGGTGATGGTGTGCATGATCCCGATCCACCACATGACTCCATGGTAGAGGCTTGAGTTCCTCTCCCCATCGTCGCGGGATCCACGGCCACTCGTGGCGTCCTTCTTGTCGCTTCGACCGCTTCGTAGACGCTAAGCTTGTCAAGAAGTTCCCGTCTCTTCTCGGGCGTGACATTCGTGCAAAACCTCACCTCATGCCCACTCTCATGCAAGAGGTGGGCTCGCACTTTGTCGGCGCCACCCGTTCGCCAGTACGGGCAAAGCTTGCATACCCATGGCCGAGAACCGCCTCCATGAACGGATGTGGTGTAGTTTACCTCCTCCCACCATGTCCATCCCGTTGTCCTTCTACGAGAAGCCCCGGCACGTGAGGAGGATGCCATGGTTGAAGATGGCTTGCCGCTTGACTCTTGAGCCTTGAGGAGTGAGAGAGAGAGAGAGAGAGAGAGAGAGAGAGAGAGAGAGCCTTGAGGAATGAGAGAGAGAGAGAGAGAGAGAGAGAGAGAGAGCCTAGAGGCTTGGAAGTTGGAAGAGTCAAGACTCAAGAGGCTTGAGGGAGAGGTGAGAGCCTAGGCCCTAGAGCTTGGAACTTGGAAGTTGGAAGAGACTCGAGAGAACTTGAGAAGATTCAAGAAGCTTGAGCAATGAGCAATGAACTTGTGTGTGGCAGCTTGTAGCCTTGTAGAGGTGGGCTCTTATATAGATAGGCAAGAGAGAGAGAGGGCCAAGGCCCAACAGCCATAAACGGCTAGTAGAGCCCAAGCCCAACAGCCATAAACGGCTACAGTGGGGCAGGCACGCGGCACGCAGGCGCAACGGCCAGAAACGGGCGCAACGGCCAGAAACAGGCAGGCGCAACAGCTATCTGCCGTCCCCGCACAGCCGTCCCCCGTCCCTGCGCCGTCCCCTGCGCCGTCCCCGGTTTGAAACGCCAGTCACAGGGGACGTCCGTCCGTCCCCGTCCCTACGCCGTCCCGTGTCGGCGTCCCCGCGTCCCTAGGCACCGTCCCCGCCGTCCCCTGTGACTATGGCTAGAGCATCGTGATCTTCCTCGTCCACTTTGGGGAGAGGCTGTGGCAACGGCTGTCCATACCCTCAACCGATCTCCAACGACTTCAGTACCTAATATGACTCCGTTTGAGCCATACTTTGGCAGGAAACCTGATGTCTCGCACTTTCGTGTTTTTGGGAGTGATGCGTATGTACATATTCCAAAGAAGCAGAGGGGGAAGCTTGACTCCAGATCCCGCAAGCTAATATTTGTGGGGTATAATTCTCTTTCCAAGGGATACAGATTATATGATCCAGACAGGAACGAGATTGTTGTCAGCAGCAGTCGGGATGTGGTCTTTGATGAGCATGTTCCAATATCCACTGTCGAGCCGCCACTTCTTGGAGATCCAGAAGAGTCTGATGATGATTCCCAGACCATTGCTCCAGTTGATCATTCTCAGTCAGCACACGAGGTTGAGCCCGTATAACTGGAGTAGAGCCCCCGCAACAGCAGGAGGCTCCACGATCTGTTCGAGTACCTAGGTGGTTGTTGGACACCCTTCGGGAGTCAGGTGTCACTCGGAGTTACCCTCCGAGTGGACCACAGAGGACGGCCCTCAAAGATCACACAGAGTCCGAGACAAAAGCAATACAGCGGAGCTTCTTCAGGTAAACTATGCTCTGATGTCTTGTATTATGCGGGACAAGGAGCCCACTTCCGTCAAGGAAGCCCTCTCACAGGATACTTGGAGGAAAGCCATGCAAGTGGAACTTGATGCCATCGAGAAGAACAACACATGGGAGTTGGTACCGAGGCCGTCGAAACGGTCAGTCACATTGGTGTCAAATGGGTCTTTAAGACCAAATATGCGTCAGATGGGTCCGTGGACAAACACAAAGCCAAACTTGTGGCTGAAGGTTATGATCATCCCCGACCAGGCATCGACTACGAGGATACCTTTGCACACCGACAGCACGGATGTCTACGATTCAGACCGTTCTTGCCCTTGCTTCTTCTCAGAGGTGGCCGGTGTATCAAATGGATGTAAAATCTGCGTTCCTTAATGGTGACCTGCAGGAGGAGGTGTATGTTGAGTAGCCTCCACGCTTTGTTGTTCCAGGATTAGAAGGGATGGTTTACAGGTTACATAAGGCCTTGTATTGTCTTAAGCAGGCTCCCAAGGCTTGGAATCAGAAGATTGATTCCTTCTTTGTTTGGACTAGATTTCAGAGATCGGTTGCAGATTCTAACCTGCATCTCTTTCGAGAACGCGGCATGGTTATGATTATCATCCTTTATGTGGATGATCTCATTCTCACCAGTGGTCATGTGGATGATCTCATTCTCACCGGTGATCATGTGGAGCACATTGGCGTGACGAAGGCTGCCTTGTCAAAGGAGTTTGAGATGACCGACTTAGGCTTACTCTACTTCTTCTTGGGATTGGAGATCTGGCAGACCCAGACGGGGTTTTTTGTCTCTCAGCAGCGGTATGTTCATGAGTTACTTGAGGCCTTTGGGACGGAGAACTGCAAGCCTATTACTTCGCCGATGGACCCAAACACAAAGTTAACCGTTAATGATCCTTGTGAGCCAGTTGATGCCTCGTAGCATCGGAAGTTAGTTGGTTCATTGATCTGGTTGCTGAACACCAGATTGGACTTGAGCTTCTCCGTGGGACTGTTGAGCTCTTTTATACAGACGCCATTGAAGTCTCATTGGGACGCAGGATTGCGTATCTTGCGGTATCTGCAGAGTACGAAGGATCTAGGACTCTTTTACACAGGATGGGATGGAGTCAAACTCCAAGGTTGGAGTGACTCGGATTGGGGAGGAGATCCAGATAACACGAGGAGATCTACTTCAGGTTACAGTTTTACCCTCGGCTCAGGAGCAGTTTCTTGGAGCAGTAAGAGGCAGCCAACTATTGCCCTATCTTCGATAGAGGCAGAGTACCGAGCTGCTTGTGGTGCTGCTTGCGAGGTTGTGTGGTTGCGAAGGCTGCTAGGCGAGATTGGGTTTTCACAAAAGGAGCCCACAGTCATCCAGTGCGATAACCAGAGTTGTATAGCTATAGCTCAGAACCCGGTCTTCCATGCCCGGACCAAGCACATAGAGATACAGTATCACTTTGTACGTGAGAAAATCTTGGCTGGTGACATCTTGCTACTTTATTGTTCGACAGAGGACAATGTGGCGGACCTCTTCACGAAGTCTCTACCTCAGGCTACGCTCAGGTGGCACTCGAGCTCCCTAGGGTGATGAACACTCTCGTAAAGCCCGGCTGATATGAAATTATTCAAGAAAGAACTCTTCAATTCTTCCCACGTCTTGAACTAACTGGGTGGAAAAAGGTCATACCAACTAAAGGCTTCACCCTCTAAAGTAACTGGAAAAACTCTCAGCTTGTTTGCATTAGTATCTTGGTGCATAGCATGAGTTACGGCATTAAACCTATGGATATGAACATCAGGATCTTGACCTAAGGCATTGAAGATGCTATCAGGAATGTTTGAGATCCGTTGTTCCACTTGAGGTTTTGGTTTAGGTGAGTCAAGCACAGTGGGTCTCACTAGTTTTGGATGTATTTGATCTATGGGATATTTTAGATTTTGAGGTCGGATCATTCCCTGACCATGGATATAAAAATCCATCTTTTTGAACCCATGCTTTCTCACACTTGCTCAACTTTAAATGCCTCAAAAACCTCACACAAACATTCATCCATAGGTTACTTCACAATTGTCGTTGTAGAAGCAACTCAGAATATAGACTTCCTCTTTTCTACGGGCAAGATCTTTTTGAGGGTTAAACATCCTCTTGATAACATAATTTCTTAATGTTTCCACGGCTTAAATGAAGTGTTTGGTTTAAGGAAATTGTGTATTCAGCTGATGAGATTTGCCTCTTTAATGCTCCAATTTTCACGCCAGTTCAATATGCAAAAGTTGAATGACAACCAGTTTCCTAAAAAGAGTATTTCTCTATTTTGTTTTCAAAAAAATGCATGCACGTGGACATGCTTTGGCCAAAGGCTTAATCAATCCATAAACCAAAAAAAAAGCAAATAAAAAAAACCTGCGTATCAAAACTGACCGCCGATTTCCAGCCACACCCCATGCTCCTAGCAGCCCACCATCGCTGAAGGAACCCGAACCACGTGTGAACAGAGGAGGTTTTACAACCAGTTTATGAGGAAAACCGCAGGTGACCAGGGAAGCGTGTGAACCGAACAGGAAACTAGGAAGGGAAAGGGAAACCCAGGGGTGAACTAGGGGAAGGGAAAGGAAACCAAGGGGGTAGGCGAAGGAATAGGAGGGATTTGCGTAGGGTAAGCGTGTTGGGAACGGGGGTGGGTGGTAGAGATGACCAAGTGGGGGGGGGAGTGGGGGGGGGGGGGGGGGGGGGTAGAAGGGGCCTAGAGCTTAGCTGGGGAGGGCTTAGCTAGAGGATATTTTAGGGGGATTTCTTGGGGATATATTTTTAAGATCTTTTCCATAATTAAAACTAGTGGGCAACCGTGCTTTGCACGTCTTTTGAGACTTCAAATTCAAATTCTGCTCAAACCTCCTCCTCCCTTCTCAAACCTCCAAATTCTTGCCATGTGGCAGCTTTATGAAACTCTTTCTCACACTTTACAGAGATAGAGAAGAGATGGGGACCGCTTTCTTACACTTTACAAAAACCAAAACTACGTAGGCGGGCATGACAATTTCTTTTGGATGATGGGTCTAATAGGGACTAGGATTTCTCCCACCCTATCTCTCCCATCCGGAGATGTCTCGTGCAAGTGTGTATGCAGAGAAACACTACCAATAAACAAATGCAAATAAATCCAACAAAAAAAAACCCATGCTATTGTAGATGTTAAAGAGTCGAGTATGTTGTCCATCAATGTCCAACCCTTGTCAGTCACACAACTCAATCATAAGTATGGCTCACTGGTCACTCAAAAACATCCCCACTCAACTCACATGCGGGTTGGAGGAACACTGAACCCATAAAACCCACAAATGGATGCCTTAGTGCATGCGGAGATTTGAGTGCATCCACCCATGTGCCAGAATGAAGTACAAAGGCTCACTGGTCACTCAAACACATCCCCACTCAACTCACATGTGGGTTGGAGGAGCACTGAACCCATAAAACCCACAGGTGGATGCCTTAGTGCATGCAGAGACGTGAGTGCATCCACCCATGTGCCGTCATGAAGTACAAAAACAAATGGACTTTATAGAATCCATAAATAAGTGAAACAGGAAAGTGTGGTGCGAGTGAAATGACAGACCCAACCCGTGGGTGAAAAAGATAAACATCCTCGTAAAACAAAGCATCCGCTAACAAAAGAAATCAAAACCACACTGATTAGTAGCATATGCCAAATAAAAACCTCGAAAACATACCAAAACCATGCAAAAGAAAGAAAAATTTCGTAAGTTGCCAAACCTAAGCAAACCCTAGGTATCATAGGGAAACAATGGGGGTGGATCCGTGCCCACATGGTGAAATTGTGGAAGCGACAGGTAAAGGGGGAGAAAAAACCAGGGGAGGGATGGTGGCATGCATAAAAGAGGGGAGTGGCGAGGGTAAGGTGGAGGAAATGGCAAAGGAGGGAAGGGGGCAAGAGCAGCGGCATATACTACAAGAAGGCTGTGAAATGAGGCCAGTGAAGCTAGGGGAGGTGTGGAAACCATAGGAGGGTGGAAGTAGGGGGGGTAAGAGGAAGGGTGGAAAGTGGAGTCGAGGAAGGGGGAAGGGGACAAGAGGATAGTGGGTGGAGGGAGGAGGTAACACCAAAGATGCATCCAAGAAGGGGGAGAGCAAAGAGGTCGGGGTGGGAGAGCAAGGAGGAGTGAGAAGGGGGGAAGATCAATGGGGAGTCCCACAAATGGCCTACAAAAAAAAAAAGCTGCTCCATGAGGACATATACATACTCATGCAATGGAGAACATTTGCACCATAACCTAACCATCGACAACCTTCCAGGTGCATCTCTGGATGGGGGGACCATGGTGGGCAAAAGCGTGGTCAATGGTACAACCCATCGTCTGTAATTTTTCTTCAAATTGCAAACGTCTCCAAACGAAGCTTGAGTCTCCACAAAACATTAATCTCTAATCCTTAGTGAAGATATCTATATTAGCCTCGCAAGTCGATGTAATTCTTTCATGCCGCACCAACAAGTGGCTACTTCAACAAAAAGCAACACCTCAATAAGAGTCCAATCGACTCAATGTACTTTATGTATCTGTGCTTCATAGAACACTTAAATATACATAAAAGTATTGAAAAGCACATAGGAAAAAAGCAGGTAGGATTAGGTCTTATTCAACAACATTTGATAAGAATCTTGCCACAAGAAGGTCAATTTCTTTAGATGATGAATGTCACTTCAATGAATCAGATGAGGAACTAGGAATCACAATCTCATTTTGATGATTTTGTTTATGTTTCTCTGGATCCTTACTTCTCTTGTTTCTCATTAACAGCTCTTAGATTCCCAACTAACACATATAACTTTTAATTCTGCTTTATGATTGCTAAAAACACAGTGAGTAAAAAATATAACCCAAAAAATGCTCACAAAAATATAAAAATGCAATCACTCGCAAAAACCTCCACCACCCCCATTAGGAATTCTCGCTAATCTCTAACCTTTTCAATTACTAACTAGCCTTTCTTATTCCTTCTGGAGGAACAAGGACCATTGAATGTCACTCATCATCAAAAGCCATCAACAAAGCTTGTCAATTCTCCCCACACAAAGGTCTTCAACACGATCGACATCACGAAGGGGGGAATGTTAACCCATTCCTAAGGTTAACAAGAGAGCTACCACCATTATCTTGTCAAAATATGCAGCGGAAATGATAACCAAGTCTGAGACCACAAGAGCAAGTAGAGTGCTGAAAATAGACAGCACAAGAGAAGGAGAGAGATAGGCATATAACTCTTCTCTATACACAAGATCTCGAGGAAAAACTGAATACAATAGGTGGGGGACCATGGGGTCATTTTATATGGCCCCATGAGTGCAGTCGGCCAGTAGATGGACACTTGACTAGACCTGAAATGCCCACGATCAGAAAATACAATAGTCGGCCAGCAAAACAAAATCGGCCATCACTCGTGTGCAGTCGGCCACAGCAGAGCAGAGAGCAACTGGGACGGCATGTGACCAGTCGGCCAGCATCTGGTACAACCGACAGGTCCTACACTGCCTCCCACACCCTGGAAAAAATAGGGAAAAATGGGAAAAAAATACGAGGAGTGAGGAAAAAATGATAAAACACCTATACAGGGTGGGCACACCCACAACAGAGGCCCTGGTGTCTGATAAAGACAGGAGATGACTTCTAACACCCCCTCTCAGCTCCTGGCTGTGAAATCAAGGAAGGGAAGAAGCAACAAGAAGATGCAGTAGATCCAACCGAGTCAACTCCTCTGATGATGAAGATGAGGAATAACCAAATGCAAGATGGGTGGAAGGTGTCATGTCTCCTGATATGCTAGGAAAACCAAACAGAAATTCAAATTGGAGCCCATCATTAATTTTTCACTAAAGAATATTCACTTTTGCACACTTCATGCATTCATGAGAATCTTTGATCGATTGCTTAAGTGCCGTATCGATTATGCATTCATAATGCCTACACAAGAGAGAAAAGTTACAGCCCTTGGTAAGTTGGAGCATCTTTTGAATTCTATGGGCTGCCATGGCAGAAACATGAAAATTGAAGTGAATAAGCAGGCCTCTGGTATGTCATACGAGGTTGCTCAAAAAGGTCTCCATAACTGGATCAAAGGCAAGGAGATTTTTGGAGAAGCTAGCAAACATAGTGAATTCAAAGAAGACTTGGGGACTCTCAAGAGACCTGTGTGCAATCACCACAAATGTAGATTGTCCAATGCCAGTTCTTGTAAATATGAGCAAACAGCTTTGGATAAATTCCAATAACATGGTTCGCATTATGAATCAAAGTAGCACAACTGCCCAAGAACGAGCATCATTCCAACAACATATCATAGAATTCACCAAAAGTGTGCTAGGTGCTTGGGGAGAGAGTAAAGTAACACACTATATGGTAAGTTGTATAGTAAAAAAATAAGCTGGTGTGTACAGCACATAGTTTATGTGCATGGTGTGTATTTCATGAACAAGTATGGATCGCTCGACATGTGGAGTACCCAAGGGATGGAGAAATCACATTATAAAGCAAGAGGGGTTTATTTCAAAAATACAAGACATGGAGATGGAGCTTCTGCAGGAGGAACACATACAAACTATCTACAAGAGATGTTCAATTGGTTCTATCGCACAACCTTTAGAAGGGTATTGGTTAGGGAGCGGGCCCAAAAATCTAAGCTTGCGCAAGAGGCATGCAAGGCTGCAAAAAGTCATGCTCGGCTTGAATGGTTACAGACCAATGCTCCCCATAGGCATGGTGCTTGGCGTCCACGAATGAGGAGACAAGGGAGACGTTGGGTTGTGCACGCACTAACATAAATCTAGATGTAATAAGGCTAAGAAAATAAGTTTAGTTAGGTTTTTTTTTTCCTTAAAAAAAACTATTAATAGTTCCTTCTCTCACTTCATTTTCATTTCACTTTTTTAGAGAGCTTGAGCTCAAGATCTACATAGGCACCCACGTAAGGACACTAGCACATCACCACATTAGCATAGTCGTACATGGATATGGCACGCACCAAGAACACCGCACGTGTTACCATACCTTCACAAAACACAGTGCAAGGCACCCATACTAGCGACACCACGGAAGAGAATGATCCCTTGGATTCTAGGACACACCCAATGGGATCACTAGAGTCCAACCCTCCTCCCACAGCGACACCAACGCACACACATGTAGGCCCTTCTAGTGGGAGCAAGCATGTGAATAAGACTCCACAATGCAACAACCCCAGAGATCAAGACAGAGAGGCCGATGATGAGCAGTTCAACTGGGTTGGTGAAAACATTCCTACATTGCGCAGCACCATAGGTGGCAAGACCCTACTACCAGGATAGGGTCCCCTACCTACCCGGGAGGAACTTGATACACAGGTACCACAGCAACAACAGGAGGAGAAGGATTCAAACTATGAGAGAGACCAAGAGGAGGTTCCTGCAAGTACGTGCAAGTGTAGAAAGGTCAAGCTATTCAAGCCAAGGAAGTCCCAACCTCGCCAACGCACTAATACAACACAAGGAGCTCCAAAGAGAAGGATGCGCCAAGGACATAGGGCTCTATAAGAAATCAAGTTTTATCAGACGAACATAGAGTTGCTCTGATAAGAAGAGTCCCTTTTGCTCGCACAGTGAAGGAGATTCTCCAACAATATAGAACAGAGTTCCGTGTGGTGCAGGGGATTGCCTTGAAGCATTGTAAGAAGCCTCCGAAGCTTACCTTGGGCTTTTTGAAGACACCAACCTCCTTGCAATACATGCAAAGAGAATTACCATATCTGCCAAGGACATGCAACTAGCTTGGCGCATTCGAGGCGAGCGAGACACGATCTAGAGATCTTAGATGTTAACCTTTTTTTTAAAGCAACTCTTTTGTTTCAAAGCCCCCTTTGTAACAAGCCTATCTGGCTTTCATTTGTAACCTTTTGATAATTAAAATTTTAAGTTTCTCTTACAATGTCTCGGTGTCATTACGTTTAACATGGAGTGTCTATCATGTGCCATTTTGTCACCCAAGGCATCAGAAATGCTCCTGGAGGACTGAGAAAGCTGTGCCAGAACAATACGAATTTGGCCTCTGCAAACGGCGATGTAGGCTCAAAATTTGCACTGTTCCAGCACTTCTCCCCTAGCCACTCAGGATCATTTATGATGCATTTATAATGAAGTTGAGTACACTAATTATAAGAAACAGTAGTTTACAAGATAAAAACACCTTTAATCATGTGTAAAAATACAGTGTTTATCATCCAATGCATCAGAATTGCTCCTGGAGGACTGAGGAAGCTATGCCAGAAGAACAGTGCAAATTTAGGCTCAGCGGGACGATGCAAGCTCAAAATTCGCACTGTTCTGGCACTGCTCTCCTAGCCACTCAGGATCATTTCTGATGCATTTATAAATGAAGTTGAGTACACTAATTTGTGAGAAATAATAGTTTATAAGATAAAAACAGCTTTAATCATGTGTAAAATTACATTGTTTGTCATCCAATAATGCATCAGATTTGCTCCTGGAAGACTGGGGAAGCTATGCCAGAACAGTACGAATTTAGACTCTGCAGCGACGGTGCAAGCTCAAAATTTGCACTGTTCTAGCACTGCTCCCCCAGCCACTCAAGATCATTTCTAATGCATTTATAATAAAGCTAAGTACATTAATTATAAAAAATAATAATTTACAAGATAAAAATACATTTAATCATGTGTAAAAATATATTTTTTGTCATCCAATGCATCAGAATTGCTCCTGGAGGACTGGGGAAGCTATGCCAGAAGAGTGCGAATTTGGGCTCTACAACAACGGTGCAGGCTCAAAATTTGCATTGTTTTGGCACTGCTCTCCCAGCCACTCAGAATCATTTCTGATGCATTTATAATCATTTCTGATGCATTTATAATCATTTCTGATACATTTATAATCATTTTTGATGCATTTATAATCATTTCTGATGCATTTATAATGAAGTTGAGTACATTTTTGATGCATTTATAATCATTTTTGATGCATTTATAATGAAGTTGAGTACATTGATTATGAAAAACAGTAATTTACAAGATAAAAATACCTTTAATCATGTGTAAAAATATATTATTTGTCATCCAATGCATCAGAATTGCTCCTGATGGGCTGGGAAAGCTGTGCCAAAATAGTGCGAATTTAGGCTCTACAGCAACGGTGCAGGCTCAAAATTCGCACTGTTCTAGTACTGCTCCCCAGGCTCCCACGGCCATTTCTGATGCATTCACAAAAAAATTGATGGTACAAACTAGAAAAAACAATGATATACTTAATGAAAATAAGTTTGTAAAAATTGTATTGTAATACATCATCTTTACAAAAGCTTTCTTACAATATTGAGCTTTCTTCTCTTGTTATTGGGCAAAGTGTGATCAAGGAGTGATTGGGCTATTTCTTGAGGATCCTCTATGCCTATGCTTTTGGCTATACCTATACGAGGAAGCTTACCCCTAAATCTAGAATGAAAAACATCGAAGGCAAGGGATTTTTTAATCAAAACTATACATTTGGTGCTTTGTGCCATAGAGGCTACACAAAGCACCTTAGAGAGGGCTTTCAAAAAGAAGAGAGTGAAGGCAGATTGAGGGGTATAGTCTCTGTGGATAATGGCAATGCCATCCACAGGAAGTCGACCAAGATAGTGTGCCAACGCAGCATCATGTCCATGCACCTCGGCCTGGTCTCTGCTGTTGCCGCCTCTCCCAGCAAATGCGCCAATTTCAACCACCCTCTGTAATCAAAGAAAAAGTCAAAATATTTTCCTATACATAATTACAAATGTTTCTAAGTTGTAAAAGGTAGATTATTACCTCTTGCTCAATGTCTTCTTTTGCCAAAGTGCTGGTGGGGACAGAGAGGTCAATCGAGGACTTAGCCTCATTCTTTTTGGTGCTTTAGTCTCCTCCATCACTCCAGCAGCAAGGGTATCCTTTTCAACCTCTAGCTTGTCTTGTAAGGTTGTGAATTCCTCCTCTCTGGAACTAGGGCTTGCTCCGCGGTCTCAACCACAGTTTCCTTGACCAAAGCAACTGTCTCTACGATAGATTCTCCAAAGGGGTAATATAACACTATCTAGGTGAGGACCGAGGTTAGACGAATTAAGGTCCACCTCACATCGCGTGCATATGATGCCCAAGCATTCATCCATTCTAAAGCGAGCTGCCTTTTCAAGGTCATGAAGAAATAAGTATTCTTCACCTTTCACCACAATGGTGCTCAAGAGGTTGATCTCAAGCTTTGGCAGCACCTTGCTCTCCTCGTGTGGGGAAGATGGCCTCGCATCTTCTACTACAGTGGGCTGTTCAGCTACAAATTGTGCACCCTCTGGAAAGTTCTCTGATGCAAGCTGCTCTTCCACACCAGCACTCATTCCTACTGCCTTCACTTCCTTGTCATCCCTGAAATACCCTGCCAGTTGCAATGCAGTCATCTCTACCTCCTCATCCAAATCCTCATTCGCTAATGAGGAACGCAAAAGTGACGAGCCACGAGAGGAACCTCTTCACCTCCTGCTACTTATTGAAGGTACAATAAGCTCCTTCGGGAATGCAGATGTCGATGGAGCGTTCAAGGCACTGGATATAGGGGTGGGCATATTGTTAAATGTACTTAAGCAGCTCAACAGGCACCCATCGATCATTGGGGGGACAATGGGAAAAGGAGATGGAGTGGGGAGCCAAGTATTGCTCCATGTATGCAATCTACATCTCATAATGTTGGGATGCAAGGGCGAGCGACTTTTCAAAGTCGACTTCACGAGAGAACATGACAAAGAGCTCGCTCTTGTCCGCCCACGGGGTGGTGGAGAGGAACTCACAGAAGTTGTCAAAGTGGGTAGCCATGTGAATGCAAAGAGATAGTATGAGCTCGTGCTTGGTTTTTATCGCGTGAAAATGAGAAAGAAGGCACCTTTGGCTATTTATAGTTAAAATTTAAAGTTTAGCCTTTTCACACTAGATCGCTAGATTAAAAAAAATTATAGTTTGTAAAAATATTAAGATTTCAATTAAATAAAGATTAGTTAAAAAAGAGCCTGCTACAAAATTACAAGCATGTCATCTAATCTAAAATTGTTATAATGTCTTTATTTTTTGCCCCTCTTGTGACATTTACTTCATGTTGATCTCCATCTCCTTGTTGACTTGAAAGCTTGTCATTGCCTTCACCTCGATCATCCTGAAACTCTTGTCTCTCACATGCATCAACAGAGGCTATTTTCCCATATACCCAGTTCATCTTCAAGCTCTTCCACATGCCTACTATGTGTTGGTAGGGCTATGCACCTTGCTGCTAAAAATTCAAGGTCTCCCATTTGCCATGATTCTAAGACCATGGTTGTCTCCTCCTTATGCTTCTCAAAGTATTAAAATATAGAAAGTGGCACAATAACCAGAAAGTGTAAGGGTTAATTCTAGACATGTAGTGGAATCAGATATACCTTTCTTCTCATCAACTTGAAACTTGACTCTTCCACATTGTCAAAGCCCATGATACTAAAGTGTTGACGTAGGTCTACTAGGCTCCAATGCTTGCTGCCACTCGCTCAATCCATCCATGTAGTGGAATCAGATATACCTTTCTTCTCATCAACTTGAAACTTGACTCTTCCACATTGTCAAAGCCCATGATACTAAAGTGTTGACCCAAGTCTACTAGGCTCCAATGCTTGCTTTTGCTGCCACTCGCTCAATCCATCCATTTTGCATCATCACAACTACCTCAATAGGCATAATTTCTTCTTCTGAGGCTTGAAGTGGGATCCATGTCCTGTGCTTTTACATCCATCTTTGGTAGTGTAGACGCATGTACAAAATAGAGCATGCCTTCAAGAACCTGAAAGACAGTGTAGAATCTGCTACATTGTACTTGTACATATCACCTTGATGTGACCCCTCATTAACCTCCCAACCCTCTCCTAGTAATCCTTGAATGAGGTCAGACCGTACCTCTTACAAATATACATTGTTTTTCTTTGGTGCATTGGCATCCAATTGAACATGTGCACAAAAACATGTAAAGGACAAAACCAATTTAGCCCTACTGACCTAGATGCCTTTGAAAACTTGAGTGATGTCTTGATATCACTTACCATCTTAAACTTTAAGCATAAGATGTCCAATCATCAGGTTTGGGCCATTCGAGATTGTTAAGAGGGGGGTTGGAAATCTCTACTAGCTTGCCAAATAAACCTCGTTTTTTATCTACAAAATATGAGTGAGAAAAGAAAAAGATATTGTTCTATACAAGATCACTTGGACTTTGAGATACAAACATTGTCTCTCCAATGGATGCATGCATAGCATAGAAAACTCCAGTAAGGCTTTGGAGTGGTTGTTCCTCAACATAATTAGAGGAAAAAATACCTGCACATAGATATAAGAAAATGGAGAATCATAAGAAAATTTGAAACAAAAAATCCAATATTAGCATGTTGTTAAAGCTGTGTTTATGTTACACTAACAATTTGAAGGAAACCTTGGTCGTTGGCCTTGAATGTACAGGTCTCCAAGGATATACACATGTTGCACTATAGCAACTAGTCCTTCTTAGTATGCTTAAGGCCTTATAGCCCACCCTTCCAATGATGTAGCATATTCTCCAATTGGCGCACTCGATGTGGTCCCTTAGAGCTTGGCTGCATGTAGACCCAAGCCCTGACCCTGAATCTTGTTGGAGCCCAAACTCCATTCTCATCTCTTGTGTTATGCAGCACAAGCTCTTCCACCTTCTCCCTAGGTCTTCTCACATTATTGGAAGAGACCATGGTGGTAAGAAAAGAGAAGTAGAGAAAAGAAAAGCTTGTTTTACAACAGAGGAGTGGAGAGGAGAGAAAGTTCAGGGTTTTCAGTGCAGCAATGGAAAGCTTAAAAGAGGGTTAGAGTTTGAGAATAAGCTTCCTAAACCTAGAGTAGACTAAAGAGGGATAGAGTTTCTGCAGCAATGGAGAGGGAGGGAGCTTGAGAGAGAGAGAGAGAGAGAGAGAGAGAGAGGGAGATTGAGAGGGAGGGAGCTTGAGGAGGAGGGAGAGCTTGAGAGGGATGAAGTTTCTGCACAGCAATGGAGAGCTTAGAAAAGGAAGAAAGAGAGAGAGGAAGATTGAGACTGAGGGAGCTTGACAAGGAGGGAGAGCTTGAGAAGTATGGAGTTTCTGTAGCAATGGAGAGCTTAAAAGAAGGAAGAAAGAGGTTCAAAATGAGCTTTCCAAACATAGAGTATGTTGGGGGGAAGTTTAAGAGAGAAAACACACTTTTGGGAAAAAAATAAAATTTTTAATTTTTAGGGTTTTTAATCTGCGCGATTCTAGGTGGAGAGACCTCTAAGTTTGGGCCCAAGAGATAGGGGGACGAGTAGTAATTAGGCCCCATTAGCAAACCAAAGCCTAGGCCCCCTAGGGTCAAAGAAGTCAAAAATGTGCACCCAGCCCTCTTCCTATTGGTCCACTCCTAATCAAAAGTTAATCCAAGAGGCCTTCTTTGGGTCCAAAAAATTCCTATTGCAAGAGAGGTTATTCCAAAGATGCCAGTATGGGATGATCCAATTAGTGAGGATATTCCAATTATTCATTTTCATATTATGGAGACGATGAATCCAGTGAGACAAGAAGATAAACATTGTGTAGAGATCATTAACAGGGAAAAAGATTCTAAGGCTTTATATGTTGATTAAGAGGGAGATTCTATGTTTCGATTCAAGTTTAGTTCATCAATTTGCTATGTGCTATAAATCAAAAGATGATGAAAAGAAATTAGACCAAATTCATGCTAAGAGGCAAGTTTGTATGGAAGATGACTTATTGGAGGAATCAATGGATTTATTTAAGAGAATACAGCAACCGATGCTGCCTGAAAGTCAAGAGCAACAACAGAAGTGTGACCAAGAGTGGACAAATCTAGGTGTGCTTTCAAGAGGACTTTTTGATCAATCTATCTCTTTCGAGCATGTATGTTCACAAGCAATGAGCGATAGTAGTCATAAAGCTGGTCATATTGATCAAGGATGGAAGAAATTTGAATCTATGGATACATATCAGCAAGGAGTGCTAGTGTATTCAATCTTTTTGACTATGGATGATGTGATATCTACTTGCGATTACAATGGAGATGCAGTTAGTTCAGATGTTGAGGAAGAGATTGTTGATTGGTTTGGGTTATTTGTGGAATGTGATGGAGAGATAAAAGATGAGAGATCATGTCCTAGCAATGAGTTTAAGAGGATTGACAATGAAAGGAAGGAATGAGGAAAAGGACATAATGAGAGCATTGGATCAATCATTGGTGGTTAAATCATGAGGACTTAGATTGTACCTCATTGAGAAGGATATCGATCACTTGCACTTTCGCTAGACCAAAGTAAACTTCATCAAGTGACACAAAATCTGAAAAGGAAGGAGTAAATGTATGCTTAGTGCCAGTGGATAAACTAGCTAATTCACAAGGACTTGATGGAGAGAGCTCTAGCACAATTGGTGAGTCCCAGCTTGATAGGGAATCCCAAGGAGAGCTCAAGCACAATTGGTGAGTCCGAGCTTGACAGGGACTCGAGGGGTGCACTACTAAAAAACCCTATATATAACGTGCGTTCAAAGGGTATTTAAAAAACCTCTTACCTATAAATTTTTCATGAATTAAATGACCCCTTTTTTTTATTATAGGCACGTGTCCATGGTAGTATGTGGGCTCATGGCCAGCACTTTCACATCAAGAAAATTGATCCCCCAGGGGTGCACAACTAAGAAACCCTATGTATATTGTGTGTTCAAAGTGTATTTAAAAAACTCCTTGACTATAAATTTTTTATGAATTAAATGACCCCTTCTTCTTTATTGTAGGCACGTGTCTATGGTAGTGTGTGGACTCATAGCGAGCACTTTCACATCAAGAAAATTGAACCACGAGAGGTGAACTACTAAAAAACCCTATGTATAACGTGAGTTCAAAGTGTATTTAAAAAACCTCTTACTTGTAAATTTTTCATGAAATAAATGACCTATTCTTCTTTATTGTAGGCAAGTGTCCATGGTAATATGTGGGCTCATGGCCAGCACTTTCACATCAAGAAAATTGATCCACTAGAAGGAATCATGGACTCAAGAATTGCATCGTTCATTTCAACAACAAAGTTAAATGAACAACAAAGTAGTTGGTAATGAGCTAAACTATGTCATAATACTAGAGCAAATAACGTGAGGTCATCTACAAGGTTATTAAAATAGTTTCGTTTAAGGTTTATTACAATAGCTTCAATCAGATAATGGTGGCTGTAAGTGGTTTATAGAGGTCCCAATGCAGAAGTAAGAAGAAAAGAAACTCACGATATCAACGGAAGCCCGATTTTTCCATTTGCTCAATGCTAACCTAAGCAAATCAAGAAGAAACTGTTGATCTCGTGTTGATTTCGAGCTTTCTGTTAAACAGGTAAATATTGAAAAAGCCTCCGACAATGACCTTGACAACAGCTAGCGCGGTCTTCGCCTCTGTCTTACGGCTCAGCCGTTCATCATTGTCGTATGCTACACGTCTTCCCCTTCGACGTGTACTGCCGTCCAAACGCTACAGGCCATACAACAATCTCTCTCTCTCTCCCTCCCACACACACACACAAAATTCGCAAACCATTTCCTTGGCTGAGTAAGAGCTTAGCATACCTTCATTGCTCGCTTAATTGCTGGCGGAGCTGCGGGCAGATCGCCACTTACAAAGCTCTTATGGTGCTACGCAAATGCATTGTAAGAAACGAGGCCACGAATCTGTGAAGAATGCATGTGTGTGGGGAGAGAAGCGAGACAGGAAAGGGGAAAGGCGCCATAAAATCTGCAGTAAGGTCGGGGCCGTGACGTCCATGCTTCATGCTTACCAGTGCTTTTACACGTAATAATACATCATCATCACACGTCACTAGCACAATGCAGCACTTTTACACGTAATAATACATCATCATCACACGTCACTAGCACAATGCAGCACAAACACAAATGTAAGGTCTTCAACCAACACTAGGGAAGTTGAGGAGGCTAATATTCATAGCTTAATGCTTCAATTCTGGGCATCTTGCCATCCTTGTTAGGAGTCGATGGCAATTTCTGTTGTCATCAAAGGGCTTGTAATCTACCGGAAATCGATAAAGTTTCTGCAAGTTCGACGCCGTGTCGTTGGTCTTTTCTGACGGAAATCAATCAGAGGCCAGACGAGGAGGGGGAGCTGCTTCTTGCGCGTTTTGCTGCTGCGAATTGAGCGTTGGCAGAAGCATACTCAGTGGCGACTGCTGCCGCTGGCGGCAGTTGGAAGGGATAGCCGAGACCACCTGGAAAGAAGCCAGGGACACCGCCGGAATGAAGTTGCGAGTACAGGCCTGGATACATGAATCCCATCATATCCTGATCAAAGGAGGAGCGGAAAGCCGTCGGAGCGAGAGGCGACTTTCCCCCAGCAGGCGCCGGAGTAACGGAAAACGAAGGCAGGTTCCTCGTCGGAAGCTCGGTTGATGTCGGAAGGTGGGCCGCGGTCGTCGAAACGGCTGGCAAAGGAGCCGTCGGGTAGGGTGTGCCCGCCGGAGACGACACAGCGTCTTCTCTGTTGGTGTTCTTCACCTTAGGAGCAACGTCGTTGTCTCCGTCGACGGGAATGGCGAGGCCAGGGCCGAAGACGACGCCACGATAGACTGAGTCGGTTTCACCGACACGGATCGTTACCAGGTAACCGGCGTCGAAGCATCCGTCGATCACTCCATGGACGGATTGGCCGACCAGCGGCTTCGCCTCACCAAACGGAGCAGCGTCCTGATAGCTCTGCGAAACCCTAGGTTTGGGCTTCGCTCTTGCTTGACGATCGACGGTGGCCGGCGTTGCCGTGTTTCTGTTGCTGTTCTTTCGTTTTTCTGACACTTGTGGCGCCGTCTCCGACTTGCGTGGCCTCCCCCTCTTCTTCTTTGGAGGTGACAGACAGAGCTCCGGCCCTCCTCCATAGCTACTCTGCTCCATCCGCTGCTTTGCTGCAAAGAAAACCCTGCAGAATTGTATCATGATGCTACAAAATGTTGGAAAGTTTGAGCGAATCCATACAAGTTTCTCCACGGATCCCTTACTTTGACCTGATCCCTGATGGGACGTCAACGGAAGCCCGATTTTTCCACAGCAAACACTTCTGGTAGATCCGAAGTATAACTAGCGGCCGCCGTTCTTGTTGGACTTCTCATGACATTCGACGACGGAATGCTTACCTTCGAGGCTTTCTGACGGACAATTTCAACTGCACTGGGCTTGTTCGTGCCTAGCTCGGTGCCCCAAAAAGCTGCTGCTCGTGTCTCCAAAACATTCGAAGTACTTACCCTCAATTAAGCTGACGGAGCGTTTTTTGACTCAACGGCAGATCGCGGAAGCCAACAGCCGTAACAATCGCCTAAACGGCTGCCATTGCAACATTCTGTTCATCCAATACCAATGCTGTGGATACAAGCAGAGAAGAAACTGCAACAGAAATCTCAGATTTTGACCAGAAATATCACCCCATGTGAGGACGTGGATTCCCCCTCTTCAATGCTAACCTGAGCAAATCAAGAAGAAACTGGTGTTGATTTCGAGCTTTC
This sequence comes from Cibotium barometz, assembly GCF_041138505.1. Taxonomy (NCBI): domain Eukaryota; kingdom Viridiplantae; phylum Streptophyta; class Polypodiopsida; order Cyatheales; family Cibotiaceae; genus Cibotium; species Cibotium barometz. The sequence goes on from NC_141061.1 coordinate 9,463,866, forward strand.
TGTAAAACAGGAAAATATGGAAAAAGCCTCCGACAATGACCTTGGCAAAAGCTAGCGCGGTCTTCGTCTCTGTGTTACGGCTCAGCCGTTCATCATTGTCGTATGCTACACGTCTTCCCCTTCGACGTGTACTGCCGTCCAAACGCTACAGGCCATACATCAATCTCTCTCTCTCTCTCTCACACACACACACACAATTCGCAAACCATTTCCTTGGCTGAGTAAGAGCTTAGCATACCTTCATTGCTCGCTTAATTGCTGGCGGAGCTGCGGGCAGATCGCCACTCAGAGGATTGTGACGAAGCTCTTATGGTGCTACGGTGCTACACAGATGCATTGTAAGAAACGAGGCCACGAATCTGTGAAGAATGCATGTGTGTGGGGAGAGAAGCGAGAGAGGAAAGGGGAAAGGCGCCATAAAATCTGCAGTAAGCTCTGGCTATGGCGGGGCCGTGACGTCCATGCTCACAAGTTCTTTTACACGTAATAATACATCATCATCACACATCACTACCAACCTTCAAACACAAATGTAAGGTCTTCAACCAACACTAGGGAAGTTGAGGAGGCCACTAGAGACGCATCTATTTCATAAGCAACCTCAATTGAAACCAACATGAGGCAAAACAAGTCATGGATGGATGAGCTCTCTTATGCCCCCATGACCCAACAACACAAGAGGTGTTCTCACTAGGAAACTTGACGACGGGGCCAATAGAGACGAGAGGTGTGCAATCTATTTCATAAGCAACCTCAATTGAAACCAACATGAGGCCAATCACTGAAAACAACTATGAGCTTCTTATGCCCCCATGACCCAATAGCACAAGAGGTGTTCTCACTAGCAAACCAAAGTGAGGTGGTAGTTCAACGGCAGTGGAAGACTTACGAGTTATTGTGGGGGGTGTGAGAATACCCTTTGTGGAAGCAGTTTGGGGGGGTGTGAGAATACCCTTTGTGGAAGCAGTTGGAGGGGTAGAGGATCAGAGTCGATGCACTCCCTGTCCCAGAGAATTATTATTACCTTGCCCTAGCGGAGCTTTTAGGGTAGTTGTGTTGTCAGCAGAGTTGATTGTACTTGTACATATAGCATTCTGGACCCAGCTTCCTCCGAGGATGACTGCTTCTTTTATCTCACCTCTGGGAACCACATAGAACTTACAAGCGAATGGGTTAGCTATAGTAAACGTGCTTAGAGTGTTGTTTCTTTTGGGATGTGGCCTTCTTTATCTTGGCCTGCAACAACCAAATGATGACATTCAATGGGACAGTGGATATCTTCCTATGTTGAATGCTCAACACGTTGAGGGATGGCATCCATTCGACTGTGGAATGAGAAAGTGATTGCAAAGGGCAATCCTTATAGTAATGGTCAATTCCACATCCCCCATGACATTGTGGTTGCATTGGCAAATGTTTCTTTTGAGGGCATTCCGCCACTCTATGGGGTCCATGGCAAAGGAAACACAGAAGAGGTGGTTTCCCTCCGGATGCTCCTATAGTATGCACAAGTGGTTTAGGGTCCATGTGAGGCACCCACAAAGGGAGATGAGGTGCTAGGAGTGCCTCGGGGATGGCGGAGCGCATGGGCTCCACGGGTTTAGCAATGGACCTAGTGGTTGGAATCTTTCCATGAGCAATAGGGTTTGCCTGGAGAGGCAACAATTGGGATGGAAAGATTAGTATTGGAGAAGGTCGTGGTGGCCGTTGTATAAGTAGTTAGTTTGGGGTGGTGCCACCAGTAAGGCTTGGGGCCTGGGAGGAGAGGAAGGTAATGTTACAAATGAGCTTTGGGTTATTATTGGCGCGGTGGCCAATTGTGTGAAACAGTTGTCTCGCATGTCATCGAGAAAGATCGCCCATTTGCAGGCCTGATCAAAGGTGGAGGGATCCTTGACTAACAGGTGGTTGTGAAGCCTTGGATTGTGCAAGCCCAAGAGGAAACTGTCCATTATTTGCTTACCTATCAATTTTTTCCCTCTCTTCGCAATGCCAATCAAGGTACTTGATGTGAGTGATGTAGTCACATAATGTTTCCTCAGGTTTTTGTTCCAATTAAAATAGTTGGATGACGAGGCTCCATTTGGGGCCATAGGGTGCAAATCCGAGAATGAAGGCCTCCCTCACTGCTTTGAAAGTGCTTTTGTGCCAAGGGTCCAAGGATTGGAACCATTGCATGGCCTTGCCTTCAAGGTTGGGTCCAAGGAGATGGACTTTGGTTGCATCATTGAAAATTTCAAATGCCTAACAGATTTGGTTAAAGACCTCGATGTGGAATATGAGGTCTCCAACTTCGTGAAATTTTATAGAAGTTTGAAAATTTTCGTCCTCATAGGTTTTGTATATGATGTTTGTAAGTGCAAGTTTTGTGACACTCCCCTTTCCTAGAGCTTGTGCTAAGCTTGGAATTTCAAGTTGTGGAGGAAGGGGAGGTGGTGCAACGATTGCTTCGCCCTCCAGGCCTGGTTTTCCTTGCAGTTATTTGAAATCAGTCTCATCCATGCAGTTATCTGAAATCAGTTGCAGATATCTAAAATCAGTTGCATCCATGCAGTTACATGTGGTTCCCTTAAACATTTTTCCTAAGAGGCACTTTAGCTCCCTCTTGCTCTTCACTTCTCACTGAGACACCGCATCCACTACCCTCCACAAGGGAGACCACATGTAACTGAAATCAGTTACAGTTATCTGAAATCAGTTGTGCAGTTACATGTGGTTCCCTTAAACATTTTTCCTAAGAGGCACTTTAGCTCCCTCTTGCTCTTCACTTCTCACTTAGACACCGCACCACTACCCTCCACAAGGGAGACCATTGTGAACTTCTAATTGCATCAATAACATGTGCTTCCTCTCCAACCATCAAACTTACACAAGGAAACAACAAAAGATCCTTTCTTTGGTATACAGCCCTCATACTGGAAGGCACTCTTCAAAGTTGTCAGATCACTTCCCCATCACTTCTCAATCCTCTCACAATAGCATGTGGATTCATCCTACATAATGGAATTCAGGGATCCATCTCATGTGATAAAAGCCTACATTGGATAATCACATCACTACAACCCTCCATTTGCATCTCAATGTCATCAACTTGACTATCCACCTCATCATCATCATTCTCATCAATAGAAGTGGAGGGCACACCAATATTAGCTACACTTTCAGTATCCTTAAACTTCTCCCTTGAGTGAACCACACCATTAGCTGCCTAACTACCACTATTTTTAAGTTCACTTTCCCCAAATACATCTCGCACCAATGGATTTGGCACATCCACATTGGCCAATGAAAGATCACCAACGTCATTTTCCACCCTCTTAGTGACTCTAAAAGGATGTTTCCTCCCTTTTTGCCCCTTTTGAGGTGAAGCATTGGGTGGCCTACCCCTCTAGCTAGTTAACACCTTTTTTCCTTTGTATGGGACTCGTGTCTACAAACAAACATGCCGAAATTAGCAAAATATAGAAACATTTAACACCTTTTTTCCTTCTTGCCTAAGGGTTTAGGATCCTTAGGCATGCAAAACGAATCGTGTATTGATGCGTAGTCCATTTTGCATGCCCCATAGGCTCCATGCCTAAGGAGCTTTCCTCCATACCTAAGGAGCTTTAACCCTTGAGCTAGCCTTTGTACTTGGCTTTAGATGTGTAAATTGAGATCTACCACTAGATCTACTTGCCTCTTAGGGAAGGACATTGTAACTAAACATGGTGTAAATCAGCATGAGTCACTAACTAGCACATTGAGCAATCTAGTCAATACGTACCCACAACCATATTATGTCTCCATAGTGGCATTAGACAAAAGTTATTCCTGTGATTCCACATTGGCCTCTTTAGGTAGTGTTATAATTCATAGAGGCGGTAGTTAGCAAGCATGGCTTCATGATATAATCTACTTTAAAAAATGTAATTTATTGTCTGATGTACAAAGTGTCCCATGTATATGCAAAATCTTTGTTTTCAACAACTTCCAAGCAGCTCTCAAAATTTATACATAAATGTTGACAAAATGCTACTCTAAGATTGAGGCTCATCTCATCGAATTAACAAGCCATCTCTCTATGCACGCAATGTGCTCAAGGAGATAGTTTACGTCAACCTCATAAACTATGCTTATTAATAAGTCCATGTGTGTAGGTTAAAGGCCCATTCATATGTTGAGCCCTTCCATCATTGCCTCCCATCGTCACCTCAGTGTAAGAATATGGCACAGCAAAAACAAATACAACAACAGAAAGTACACTAGACAATGTAATAGAGAGAATGGAGAGAATTTTAAAATTTTGATTATACCAAACAAGAGATAGGTACAATATGGTGTTGTTGTCCACCCGTGTGCTCTAGTGTATGGCAATCTAGACAGACTCTGGATGGAGGGCGTACTGAGAGTATCGGGAATATATGCTCACAAGCATTGGATGCCTTTGCTAGTGCCAACTATGTCCATTTATAGTGCTGCAGGTAATGCAGTGGACGGGCCCAAGACGTGGGTGGCTACGCTACATTGACGTGCCTCACCACCCGTGTATTCATAATGCGTCCCAACCGACCACCGCTCACTAATGATGAAATTAGTATTCATAACACGTTATGAATATGTGGGCGACTCATCTTCATAACGCATCCCAACCGACACCACTCACTAATGATGAAATTAGTATCCGAGGGAATATTCCTTATACCTTTTTAAGTTGGGTAACACTTCTATCCCTCATCATCTCCTAACCATCAATGGTCACAACTACGACCCCTTACAGCATCTAAGTTGGGGTTCCCACTAAAGATATGTGCATGAATGGCTTCTCCTTATAATGGGCCATACAAATGTGCACCATATATCAATGTGATATATGCTAAGAGGCAGGCATCGGAATATATACTAACACTCGACACCCTGCATCCTTGTATGTCTTCCTCTACCCCAACGTCGAGGATACAATGAAAAACTCCTTTGCTGGCAAAAAGAACATCCCTCATCAAGGTGGGAGGAATCATAGAGATGTCTTTCACTCTATTGAGATTCCATCAATCATGCACAAGGGTTGGCGATTTGATGCGCAAGCTCTTCCAAAAGATATAGTGAAATGGAGGTTGTGGGGTGCGCAAAATGGACTACCTATTACTATACTCTCCATTTTGCATGCCACATAGCCTTAATGGCTAAGGGGCTTTTGCCCAAGGAGATCGACGACGACAATCTTGCACAGAGAAAAAAAACACTCGCAATCTTGCACAAAGAAAGAAAACCCTAAATCTATGGAGACAAACATGCAAAGAGAATAAAAAATAGGTCCTTACTTGGAAAATGCCTGCTATCTTGCAAAAATTCTTGAGCTTTCCTCCTTCACCCCATAGGCGTTCTTCTCCCCTTAAGGTTTCTTTTTTCCTCACTTTGTTTTTGCCCTAAGTTTTTTCATAAATGTTTAAATAAAACTTTTTTAATCTTTCTATTTACATGAATTTTTTAAGTATATCTAATTATAAGTTATAGCAATAATATATATATATATATATATATATAACAATAATTTATATAGCAATAGGTAATGTAGTAATAAATTTATATATATAGCTAAACTAGTTTGTGTGTAACTAGCTACTAGTTTAATTACAAGTACTAAATAATTTATATCGCAATAAGTAATGTAGCAATAATTAAGATATATTTATATTAAATATAATTTTATATAACAATATTCAATTGCCTAAATTTTATAAAAATTGGTGGATACATATGTGCTTTATTTAACTTGTGGAATATAAATTATGGCTAACCTAATCTATTAAAATCTAACTAAACTAGTCTATGTGTAATTGGTTACTAGTTCAATTGCAAGCACTTATGATTTAAACTAAAGATTCTTGACCTTAGCCTAAATTAAATACTCATGATTTTTTGTTACCATCTTTCGTCTCTTCAACCTACCACCTTTCGTCTCTTCAGACATTGCATTCTTTCGTGCTCTTTTCTCATTTTGCTATTTGCAAGAGCCACAAAGTGTAAGACCCTCTTTCTCCCTTGTTTGTATAATGCCTTTGACTATACACATACACTATGGAATCAACGCGACCTTGGCAATAAGTTATGACACTCCCTTGTGTGAAGTGAGCACATAGGAGAGGATGAACACATTGAGATGCAGCAAGGAACATAGGTGTTATTTAGTATCTTGTTAGTATCTTGTTAACATAGGTGTTATTTAGTATCTTGTTAACATGGAAGATGGATGTAAGGGGCACAAACTTAACCAACAACATCATTGTATCTTGTTAACATGGAAGATGGATGTAAGGGGTACATACTTGATAGACAAACATCATTATATCTGATAGCAAGCCCTTTGAGAAACAACTAAGTGTCTTATCACTTGTTGAGGGCTTGTCACTTTGATAGCAAGCCCTTTGAGAAACAACTAAGTGTCTTATCACTTGTTGAGGGCTTGTCACTTTGTAGCTCTGTTCATGTTACTTTCTCTAATTCTGAATCGGTACAAGAAGCAAGCGAGTTGCTTCTTATAGCTGTGTTCATGTTACTTTCTCTAATTCTGAATCGATACAAGAAGCAAGTGAGTTGCCATTAAACTACAATGGCTACAAAGTGTTTAAGTTGCCACCTACACCAATAGGATCTAGCATGCATGGCGTGGACCAAAAAAATGATGGTCATGTGTGGGTAGAGTATACAACAAGCTCTCAAGATGCATTTCTTGATGTGGTTAGAATGAGCAAGTGTGGTGGCTATCCCAAGTGTTACAATGTAGATTTCCCTTACAATGAATGCATAAGGATGGTCAATGAGTCTTAGTGGAAAGGAAAATTAAGAAGGCCACTATACTTGGATTATGGCACTTTGGTTTGTAAGCATTATGGTCAGTCTTCGCTTTGGTCTGTAAGCATTATGGTCAGTCTCTTCACTAGAGTTTGTAGCATGTTGTGATGCATTTGCATTTATTTATTACTATCTTCCTCGTGATTAGGTCAATATAACAAGATGTGCCATACACGTTGGTGTGCATGATCACCCTATCGAATAATGTGGTTTGTTCATAGCAATGCAAAAACAAGTACATGAGATGGTGATAATGTGTGCTCAGCTAAATCCATGTGCCTCTTGTAAAAATATAGAGGTTTCAGTTAGTCAAGTACATGCCTCTTGTAAAAATATAGAGGTTTCAGTTAGTCAAGACTTGTTTAATATGGATGTTAGTTGTAAAGAGGGGTTGAAGCCCATGAGCTTGATGATCACTCCAAGAAGTTCAAATTGAGCATAGAACTCCTTTGTCTCAAAGGAGACAAATGTGTTCAAGGGTCTATACAAATTTCTAGAAGGGGTTTAATTAAAGGAGATATAGGTCTTGATGCAATTCTTTCCTTGAAGAGAATATGTATATATCCCTTTTTCCATAGTTTGTTATTCCCTGGGCAGCTTGGGGATAAGAATATGCCTCATATTCTCAAGATGTTAACTGTTGGTCTAGGATCAGGTGTGGATCTTGTTAATAGGATGAGGCTAGGAGGCATTTTGGGTAACCAATGGATTCACTTTGACCATATGCATTGTGTGAAGTCCAAGAGGCAGCTTGGATGACCAATGGCTTCACTTTGACCGTGTGCATCGTGTGAAGGGATGGAATGCAATGGGAGCACGCGTTTATGCTTATACATATATGGATACGTATATACAATCTATATATATACATATTCTAAATTACCATCGCATCTAATCATCATATGTACGTATATATAATCTATATATGTACATATTCTAAAGTAATATATTGCAATCCGAGTTGTAAGAGAAATTAGTCAATATTTTACTTCGTTCTCACAAAGCATCGTAACAGATCTTGTGCTATCAGTTTGGTGCTACACTAAAGATGACCATGCTACTTAAACTACAAAAAGTCTACATCAATTGATAGTTCATGATGTAGTTTGGTTGGTGATAGAGCAAGTGAACATGAAGACGAGTGGGAATTGGCATTCAATTCTTCAAAGATGGGGGAAATGGATGATTGGGTATCAATTCTAGTGCAAGAGTAATATGGTTGATACTGTACTTGAGATTTGTCTTTGTAATATGATAATGTTGGCATTGTTTAACTATTATTGCTTTATATACATTTAAGAATTTTTGAGTAGTTACTTTAACAGAATACATATTTAAATACATGTTAAATATGTATTCTAATTTAAATGTACTTTAATATGTATTTAAATTAGAATACATATTTAACACAAACAATCATTTGAAATAGAATACTTCATTTGAAAAAAAAGCACATACATTTAAATTAAAACTTATGTATTCCATTACATTTAGCATGAAAATTAAATCTATTATAAGATGAACACATTATGATAAGAGTACATTGAAGCATTGTAGAAAAAATAGATCGTTACACATTGACACTAGTAAACGAGGAAAAAATATTTTTAAAAATTTAGAGCTACTTAAAACTTTTACATTTGAGTGACACTTTCCTCTTATGTCACATCCTCAACTAGACCTCGAGGAGAAATTTCTAATGTATCATTGATATTAAACAAAGGATTTTTGGGAGCCACCCAAATGTTGCTTTGTGTGACAGAGCCTTTAAGGAGTCATTATGAATCTCTAGCCATACTCTAGTCGTACGATACAATCGGTGGCACTCTTTGACACCAAATCAACACCCTCACTAGCTAAATTCAAAATTTGTATCATGTGCTTGAGGAGTTAGAGTGACACCAATTGTTCGCTCTTTGTGTTCGCCATGTTGATAGATTGGTTCCCAAGATGAGTAGTGGCTCTATCTTTTGGTCTTCCTTGACCATGGCTAGTGTTGGCTATTTGGAGACCAAGTCCACTCATCTTCTCACGTTGTCTTGGACAAAAACATGTTGTGACTTGCTTGTTGTTGGGTCTTTTCTCTACCCTCGATAAAACGTTGCATATAATAGACCTTGCAAGAAGGTCACAACATATTGAAGGTCCGACAACTTCAAGGGCGCGCAATAGTTAGGAGCCATAAGGAGCATGTTAGCATATTAGCTACTAGACAACAAATCTTGGACCTAAATATGGGTCCCAAATGTTTTTGCATTAATTAATTAATGCAAGCATGTTAGAATCTTAGCATGTTGGACCTTAGCCTTAAAGACCACGATTTTGCATTAATTAATTAATGCAAGCATGTTAGAATCTTAGCATGTTGGACCTTAGCCTTAAAGACCACGATGTGCATGATGACCATGATGACCATGATGATGATATCGCATGAGTTTTTGATAGCTATGGACCGAGGAAAAAAAATATGTTCTCTCTCTCATGTGGGCGATGCAGAGGGAATTTGTTTTGTTTCAATCGTGTCTCTTGCTCTCTCGTGCAGGCGATGTAGAGGATATATGAAATGGGAAACCATGGACCTCAGGAAGTGTGCCGAACAGAAAATACAGGTGTGAGAGGGAAACACGAGATTGGGTCCCAACTGCCCCCCCAAGCGTGTGCCAAAAGCATCCCTGCTTGAGTATTTATAGATTTTATTACTTCAAAAATAGGTTACATGGCTATTTTAGCCCTTGCTTGCTCTACAAGCTTTTCTTTTACAAAAATTGGATAATAAAATATCTGAAAAATCCTTGCTTGCTCCACAAGCTTTCTTTTACAAAAATAATATATCTAAAAAAATCTCACTCTCGTGATAGTCCTCCCGGTTGAGAATACAACTGTCCTCGGTTGTAAATATTAGTGCACACAAGTGATTAAACACATTAAATGTTCCCACATTGGATTCACTCACAATGTCTTTACACGCGTCGCACGTATCTTAGAGTTGATCGGATTCACTCACAATCAAACTCACACATTGGATTCACTCACAATGTCTTCATACGTGTCGCATGTGTTCACAGTGTTGATTAAACTCACACCACACATCTCACATGTGTTACAAGCGGTTGGATTCACTCACACCACACATCTCACATGTGTTACAAGCGGTTGGATTCACTTACAAGCGGTTGGATTCACTCACACCACACATCTCACATGTGTTACAAGCAGTTGGATTCACTCACATGTATTACAAGCGGTTGGATTCACTCACAACCAACTTGGGTCACCCTCTCAACACTTAATTGTGATAAGTTATTCGTCACAAATAAATATCACTAAGTATTCGTCTACAGACATGTAAAAGAGACATTGTATCAAGGACTTCTATGCGTAATAAATTCTAGTGTCCCATACCACCAGAAGTTATCCCACACAAATCTAGAGACAAGTATGCATTGGAATACTTCACACAAGATTAATCTTGTGTTCCATACCACAAGACTAATACATAGTGAAAGTATAGTTCAAGATGGAAGGACCAGTTCCTCCAAGAAGTTATACTTTCGATGCATAAGAACTCTCCTTGAAATTTACAAAAAGTCTTACATAAAATTTATTGTAAAGATAATAAAATGAAATGAATATATTACTTCACAAACTTTAAATTCAAATAAGACTAATAGGTTTGGAAACAATTTAAATAAACAAGTCTAAATTTATATAATTAGCTTAATGTCAAACGAGATGATGATGACAAGATTAATTTGCACTTGAAGGTAAAATAAACTCGAATAATAAATATGAAACTTGGCAATCATAAGGTCAAGTCAAGAGTAAGAAGGTCGCACCTTACATTGATTTGATTGCAATGATGTTCTATATTGAGAATACCTCATTGGAAATTAGAGAGGAAAAATGAGAAGGCAATGTGAATTGATTGATATATATATATAAAGTTACTACAAAATAAACAAATATTAAATAAGACTTGACGATGTAAAATAGAATGCAAAAGTAAGAAGGTCTTACCTTGATATATTGTTGGCTACAAAAATGAGAAAGTTAAGAAAATATAGAATTTAAAACAATTCATAAATAACTGAAAATGTAATCATTCGGCAAAGATGAGGACCTATCGTGAGTAAGTCGAGCTGAAAGTTGTCAGAAACTCAACGTGGCTCCATGATAGAAATCATCACCTGCACATCATGCTTATACCACGCATAACAACATGCCTACCCTCGTGCACAAACTTAAGTCTATAAACTAGTTAAGTGAAATAAACTAGTCTATAAACTAGTTAAGTGAAATAACCATACAGCCTAGAATATCCTTGGCCCAAGTGAGGTACATAACTAGAAAATTTACTCAAGTCCCGAATCCTTGCAAAGTTGAGGACACATCGAATTGGGTTTAGTCATAACCATGTAATAATACTCATTTTAGGTCTCATTTAAAAAAATAAATAAATAATTAATATAAATACTCTCTTCTTGTTTTTCTTCTTCTCCTTCTTCTTTCTCTTCTTCTTCTCCTTCTTTTCCTCTTCTTCTTCTCCTTCTTTTCCTCTTCTTCTTCTCCTCTTTCTCCTCTTCTTCTATTTCTCCTCTTCTTCTTATTCTTCTCTTTCTCTCTCCTCTTCTTCTTCTTCTTCTTTTTCTTCTTTTCCTTCTCTCTCCTCCTCCTCCTCCTCCTCCTCTTCTCTTTCTTCTCTATGCCCTCGTGTTGCATTCTACCGATGTTAATACACCTCTCTCTCTCTCTCTCTCTCTCTCTCTCTCTCTCTCTCTCTCTCTCTCTCTCTCTCTCTTCTTCTTCTTCTTCTTCTTTTTATTCTCCTTCTTGCGCCTTAGCTAGTGCTACCATGCAACCTAGCTTTTATCCTACATAGCGTTGTCAACATTTGGCAGTAGGGTATAAGGGGAAAACGAGGGCCTCTTTGCTCTCATCTACTGTGGAGACACTGGTGGTCGTTGCCGTCTGGTGTCATTGTTGCGGGTGTTGTGCATCGATCGTGTGGTACTGTGCCAATGTTTTTTGTTGGGCGCTGTTACAGATGGCTATGATACCGGCCATCTCGTCGCGCTAGTGCCTAGAAGCCAGTCTTATTATTGCTGGGCTTGGCCTGGGTTTCACAGTCGCCAAGGCACTGTGCGGCCTTACCTTGAACCTGCTGCTCTACACCTCTACACTAGACATGCTTCTTGATTAGCATTCGCTTGGTCTCCTCACGCACACACGTGATCAGTTCTCTGGGCTGTGGTTGGCCTACACACATCTTTTAATGGAGGGTACCATGGGCTCTGATACCACTGAAATGAGAAACTGAAGAGCTTGGAGGCGTGCCAAATAGAAAATACAGACGCGAGAGGGTCCCAATTGCCCCCCGCCCCCAAACGTGTACCAAAAGCGTCCCCGCTTGAGTATTTATAGATTTTATTACTTCAAAAATAGGTTACATGGCTATTTTAGCCCTTCTTGCTCTACAAGCTTTTCTTTTACAAAAATTCGATAGTAAAATATCTGAAAAATCCTTGCTTGCTCCACAAGCTTTCTTTTACAAAAATAAATTATCAGAAAAATCTCACTCCTGCGATAAATTTTTTTTCTTTCTACTCGCTTTTTTGTAGCATCTCTCTCTCTCTCGCAATCGCAGTCGCATGTAGGCTAGGCCTGTCTTGGTCGTGTGGGGAGACAAGCCCCTCTGTCTTTCTGCTTGAAGTGCTAGCAGGTTGGGAGAGGGGATACACGTGGCTTGGGCGAGGAGGTGTGGGAGTGGAACGGGAGTTGGACTGGCAGGTGGTGGGAGAGGTGTGACCAACCCCTCTCTCTCTCTCTCTCTCTCTGTGGTGGTCGTCTATCTTTGTCGCCAATCCTCGTCTCTAGCTGTTGCATGGTCATCGTTTGTCTCTCTCCCCTATCGTCGTCTCTTGCTGTTTGTAGAGCCGTTTGTCTAACCTTAGGATACACTGAGGTTAGGCATAACGCCCACGATAGTGGGCAATAATAAATTACTGCCGAGCTAGAGTGACCTAAATCTAAACAATATCAAATATTTTGGACCTGAATAAACAATAATCAAATTAAATCAACCAATCAAAGTGACTATCTATTAGGTTTTAAAGATTTACCCAACGCAAGATTTACCCAACGCAACGACAGTGTGTGTGCAGTAGCAGTGTGTCTCTCTCAAGTTTCAACCCTCGTGCTTCTCGCTTCGGCCCTGCTACTTACCTGGTATTTCTTTGCCCTTGATAAAATTATGCTGTTTTGAGTACTGTTCTCGGTTGTTCTTCTGTCGCTTGCCTTGCTGAACGTGCTCTCTCAGTTTTCTTTCTCGTGTTTGAATGCTGTCCACTGTTCTGTTTTAGGGTTTTTACGGTGCTCAATGGATACTGCTTGGAGAGAGAGAGAGAGAGAGAGAGAGAGAGAGAGAGAGAGAGAAAAAGAGAGAAGGAGAAGGTGGGTGTCCTGTTTTAGGGTTTTTACTGTGCTCAATGGATGCTGCTTGAGAGAGAGAGAGAAAGAGAGACGGAACACCCTAGAGACAGAAAGATAAATGGTGTGGTAGGCGTGTCTGAGAGAGAGCTTCAAGCCACAGAGAGAAAGGGTAACGGTGTATGAGGTTAGTTAGATATGGGGTTTTAGCTTGAGAGGTTATGTTTGAGAGAGAGGGAGAGAGTGAGTTTTATTTACGTTTGCGAAAGGCTGAAAATGACATATGAGGTCAAATACACAACATGAAGACCATGGAGGTTCCAAATCTGTAGTCGAAACCAAACAATTGATGTCTATGATGTTTTGGGACCGCACTTAGGGGCTCAACCAACCATTGGTGTCTAGGGCTAGCGACTTCACTCACCCTTGAGCCAAATCTGTAGTCCAAAACCAGCAATCGATGTGTAAGCACCTCAGGGCTCAACCAACCATTGGCGTCTATGGTTAGCGACTTCACTTGGTGCTCAAATGAGGAAGATTTTTTTACTTGCAAGCTAGAGGAGCTGCAGTGCAATTGTCAAATATAATCCTCTAAGAAAAATTCTAATTTTTGGTGTGCGGAAATTCTCAGTGAGAGCTCTGCCCTCACAAAAAGCTGCCCTCTATGCGTTTTTTGCAATATGTTTGATCTTTGGCCAATTGTGCATTATTTTGCTTGGGTTGGGGAGAGAGAGAGAGAGAGAGAGAGAGAGAGAGAGAGAGAGAGAGAGAGAGAGAGAGAGAGTTACTGAGTCATATTTTGTTTACTACCCAACTTTTGCAAGCTAGAGAGTCGTATGGCAACTATGGCTGCAGTTCCAGCGTCTGGTCTACCAGGGACTTTATTGGAGCCGCAAGGTGCTCCTGGAGTCAATGTTGGTGGCATCCCTGCTACTCCAGGGCAAAAGAGGGGGCGCGAGGACGAGGTAGCAGCTGCAGGAGATAAGAAATGGCCCGGATGGCCTGGTGACAATGTCTTCAGACTGATAGTTCCTGTTTTCAAAGTGGGCGGTATTATTGGAAGGAAAGGCGAGTTTGTGAAGAAGATGTGTGAAGAAACACGATCTCGTATCAAAATTTTGGATGGTGTCCCTGGGACACCTGAAAGAGTTGTAAGTGTTCAGTTCCTCATGCGAAGCAGTGTATGTGATGCTGGTGCTTGAATTGAAAATTCTCAGTTGCGGAAATGGCAGTCTCATTTAGAGTTCTAAATTTGTGTAGGTTATGGTGTCTGCAAGAGAGGAACCAGAGGCTGCAGTGTCTCCAGCTATGGATGGCTTGTTGAAAGTACATATGCGTGTTATAGATGGCTTTGAAGGTGAAGGTGATGGGTCCGTTGTGCGAATCGCAGCGGGGGTAGCTTCTTCAAAACTCTTGGTGCCAGCAACTCAGGCTGGAAGCCTCATTGGGAGGCAAGGGACAACAATCAAGTCTATTCAGGATGCGTCTGGTGCGATTGTTCGTGTAATTTCTGTTGGTAAGGTCTGCAAGCTTGGCATTGTGTAGTACTTTTTGACCTTATCTGCTTTCTGTTTCAGCAGGTTGTCTTTTACATCTCTTTTCTGTCCGATTCATTGCTGTCTATCTGAAGAGAAGGGTTCAAGAAATACAAATTCCCAAGTCTAATACCAGACAAATGACAACTATTTAGGCTGTCGGGCTTTGTTCAATGAATGGTTAATGGGTTGTCAAGGTGAAATGGAGGCATTATAATGTTATTGGCTGTATGCAAGAGTCGAGCGATATATTTACCAGCCGAGTGTATGGACATCAAAATATAACCTGAAATTACATCTTTTGACAAATGTTCAAGCAGAGATGATCAGATTTGTGTATATATAGGCGTTTGCTGTGGACTATTCCTGTAGAACCATTGTTTCAAACTCGATTTTTAGAGTAATTGTGCTTTAAGGTTCTAGGTGAAGAAGATGAGTGGTAGTAGCTTGGGGCTTTGCGTGATTCAGGGGCAGGCACAAGATGATACTAAAATTAGGTTCCATTTTTATTGCATTGCTGTTTGCTAGACTAGCTAGCAGGGGCAAATGTGTTTACAGTTCGAAGTTATGTGCAGAGAACATGTGTTTGACAGTTCAAAGTTATGGTTGAGTTTGCCTTGCATCTCCGGAGGTTTGATAGAAACTAAATACGAAGGGCGTTGTGTGAATATATGCTCTTATGTGTGTGTGTGTGTGTGGAGTGCGTGTGTGAGAGCATATCTTGATACAGAGTTCTACACCCACTATTGGGCATTGATGACGTTAGTGGGGATGTCGTAGTATCTAGTCCATACTATGCATAATGGAGTTGATAGTTATAGTCTTGTGTGTTGACTACCGTGAGTATATAACATGCACGTTCCTAAAAGGTGAATTTGGGCATGTTCTTGGATTCATCTAGGTATATAACATCTTTATAAAGGGAATGGACGACGGTTTCTATGACTTTATTCACTCTTCAAATATTCATGAATCTTTTCTTTGTGTGTTTGTGTGTGTTTGTCCAACTCTCTTTCTGCCCTCCCCTCTTCTCTCTCTCTCTCTCCACCATCAGATCGGTTCTGGTCGAGGCAGGTATCGTCATTAGCTGATCACAGCATATCTCACTCTACACAGTATCATCTGGAGATCACATTGACTGTTTGATGTTTTCATTTTACTTTTTCTTTCAGTTCTCCATGGCTCGGTATATCCATGGTACCATTGTATTACTTTTGGTCTCATAGGCCCTCGGGGTTTTTCGTAGACGTTAATATAACTTTCTTTCTCTCTCTCTCTCTCTCTCACACACACACACACACACACACACACACACACACAAATGAAAGAATGAAGGAATAAATAAAACAAAGTAAAACTTGTTACACACACACACACACACACACACACAAATGAAAGAATGAATGAATAAATAAAACAAAGTAAAACTTGTTCGTCAAAGCTAGGACAAAGTATGCCGCTACTGATTCACACAATTTGGGATGAGAATGTATATATTCTAGTTACTCTGTGATGTCTCTTTTGTTACACATTACATCTGATGGGCTACCCTGTATGGTTTGTGTTAGATGTTAATGTGTGTGTGACATACTTATATATATGTGTGTGTGTGCGCGCGCGCATATATAAAATATAAATATAGACATAAGTACACGTTCACACACACACACACACACGTATTCTGGCTATTTTGTAACATCTTCTTTGCTATATGCCACTGGAATATGACAGATACATTTGATGGGCTACCATAGTGTCATCTTTAGACGTTTATAAATCTCTCTCTCTCTCTCTCTCTCTCTCTCTCTCTCTCTCTATGCACACATATATAACGGACGACTTCTATGCTTCTGTGGCAGAGGAACTTCCTTTATGCGCTCTTCCAGATGACAGAGTTGTGGAAATCCAAGGAGAGGGAACAAAGGTGCAAAAAGCCATGGAGCTGGTGGTGTCTCATCTTCGGAAGTTTTTGGTAGATCGCTCCATTTTACCATTGTTTGAGCTGAATGTAAGTTGAGCCTTTTTTATTCTTTTCTATGAAGGCAGTTCGTTCTAACCTTGAGAGAGAGAGAGAAAGAGAGAGAGAGAGAGAGAGATCTTCATCTAACTTATTATTGTTTATATTGGCAAGCAGAGAGCTGTTCAAACTCAAGGCCAGCAATCTCTGTCTCAGGCCTCATGGGGTCCTAGCTCTGCAGCTTCTCTTCCCAGCTCTGCAGGACCAGGTTTGGGTGGTGCGTCTCACTATGCTGCGCCCAGCTCTGGGGTTTCAGGATTAGGTGGAGCATCTCATTACACTGCACCAAGCTCTGGTGGACCAGGTTTAGGTGGTGCATCCCATTATTCTACACCCTCATTCCAGCATGAGAGTTATTATCCTGCAGACACGTTCGATTCTCAGAATCATCACCATGGAGTGTCTATCTATGGTAGAGACCCAAGCATCGGGGGTATTAGCACTCAAGTAGTGGCACCACCACCAGCCCCAGTCATTACTCAGGTTTTGTTTTTGACTATGAAAGTCCATTTTAAAGTTGTTGCTGAAGAGGAGATGTTAAGTCATTTGTTTTTGAACTGGTGTATTCTTCTGGTTGAATACTTATGTGCTAGCATGTTGGTGCATGTTCTCATCTGTAGTATTACGGAGTGGTTGGTCCAACCAACATACTTGCTTCTTGCTTTTATGGTTCAGCTCTAGGAATTATGGATTTATTTAGAAGTTTCATGCCAAGCTGCCCGAATGTCTTTGGTACGAAAACGGACTGGAAGTGTATCTACAAAGTATCACCTGATACTTGCTCCATTAACTTCCCCTTTTTGGTAGACTGTCTGCTGGTTTTATCAGTTGGATTACAATTGTAGAGTTTTACAAGGAGATGATGATTCAGTAAAAGGTTTGAGCAGGGTGAAAAGCAGGTTGGGGTGACTCCTTGGCTTTAGGATTTTGATGTTGCACAGACAAGAAGTGTGCCCTGGTGGCTGCCTAAGTCATGGCATGCCTGCCTCGCAAGCGCTTCTACAGACAGGTTGGTCCATAATTCAACAAATGGTTGGGGTCAAAGAAAAGGCGTGGGCTGCTGGCCTAGTTCTGCTGGTCAGCCTAGACTTTGCCCATCAGAGATGTCTTTGTGCATTATCAACCCTGTAGGAGCTTTGCCTTAGCCCAATGCCCTACTATGAAAGCCAAATTTTGTACTGATCCTTGTATCTTATGCAGCATACATACTTTACACATTTTTTTTTTGTTTAATTGATTGGGAAAAGGTTGAATTGTGAATGGGGAGGTCGTCTTCCTTGACAATTCACTTCCTTAATTTGTTGTGCTGCCTAAGTGCTTTCAAAAGAGGGGCATGATCCACATCACGTGCAGGTGGTGCATTTTGGCAAATACATCAGCTAGAGATTGCAATACTGTTTGCATCTGTACATCCGCATGTTATGGGGTTTCCTGTCAGGTTTTGTCACAGTGACTTTGTGTTTGTGCACACTAACATGCCCTAGAGTTTGCAGTTGATCACAGCCAGTAACCACTCTGTCCTTTATACTTGGCATATACAAGTCCCTTGGAGGAGAAGTTTAGATGCTGTTTTTGTTCTTTTATCATATTACCTCCTCTGATGCCCCATTAAAGACAGGTGTATGCATTGCCTGGATGCCTTGCTTCTTTGTACATCAAATCTATTCCTCAAGCCACTCCATCTTCTCAGGTCAAGTAAATTCAAACAGCTTTTTGCCAAGTTTTGTTGCCTAAATCTGCCCAGCTTCACCTTTGTTTTGTGAACAAGAGCAGCAACATCCTCTTGTAAGAGGTTTCTTTCACCCATAGTCACAGGGAATGGGCATTTTTAGACACGGGAATGTCGGGGATGGCAGCATCTTCCCGTTCCCATTCCCGCCCCATGTCACTCTAGTCACAGGGAATGGTCTTTCTCAAATCTTTTCCGTCCCTGTTCCCCGTTCCCATTTTGCGTCCCATGTGACTATGCTTTCACCACCACCTTAGTGCCTTACAAGCATTTATCATATGATGATGCGCATGATGCAACAATGGACAGAGGTAGATATTGGGTCTACAACCCGTAATCAAATCAAAGTTGTATTTGCAAGTTGCATCTATGAAACTGAAACACAACTTTGAAAAGATGTAGGGAGGAAGAGAGATTGAGCTCTTGCAAGCACACACACTCACAAACCCTAAAAGAGAACACACAAGATGAGATACTGAAAATTGTTCTTCTTCACAACAAAAGGGTTCTACCAAAAAGATAGGAAAATACAACATAAGTAGTAAAGTACTATGTACATGCGGTCCATAATGTGAATATGCTAAGTGAGTGAGTTGGCAAGATAAGTATGCCATAACTCAATGGTGGACTAATAGGTGGTGTAGTCCAGTTGTAGAATCACTGGCGAAGATCTATCATGTCAGTATCCTATGAAACACGCCAGTGATGTAAGTGGCGAAAAGGGTCACCCAGGCACATCACAAGTGCTAGCTCGTATTGAGCTTGACATCTCAACACTCCCAGGACTCCAATCGTAGTTCGGAATCTATGAAAGCTTCTCTGCTTCCAGGGCTTTCGTGAAAATGTCAGCTACTTGCTCCTCAGTGCTAACATACATGAGATCGATGTCTCTTGATAAGACCCTCTCTCTGATGAAGTGATAGTGGATCTCTATGTGTTTGGTCCGTGCATGAAAAATCGGGTTTCTCACCAACTGTATATTGCTAAGGTTATCATAATAGATGACAACCTGTTTGTTAACTTGTAGCCTCAAATCACCAAGTAGCTTGTGCAACCAAGCTACCTTACATGTTGTCATTGCAGCATCTCTATACTCTGTCTTTGTACTCGACAAGGCAATTGTTGGCTACTTCTTGTTGCTCCATGTCGCAGCACCACTCCCAAAAGAGAACATAAATCCATTGGTAGATCTTCTATTTGCGATACTACCAGCCCAATCTGCATCAGTGTATCTAAGCACCAGCAACTTTGTACCAGCCTTATAAAAGAGATCATAGTCTAGTGGAGACTTCACATAGCGCAATGTGCGTGTCATACTATCCAAATGTGGCTCCCGAGGAACTTGCATAAAATGACTTTGCAATCCAAATTGTATAGTTCAAATCTGGCTTGGTGATCGTCATGTAGATCAAGCTATCCACTATCTTCCTATACATAGTGGTCACCCGCAATTGTACTCAACTTGCCATTTAAATCTAATGGCATAGAGATTGGCTTACAACCAACCAAACCATATTTGGACAACATGTCCAATGTATACTGCCTCTGTGACAGCCATGCCCTTGGTCGTTCTAATAACCTCAATGCCAAGGAAGTATCTCAGCTTACCTAAATCTTTCATATCAAATTTTTGCTTGAGGAGACATTTCACACTCTCAACTTTGTCTCTACTATCACACCCAACAATCAAGTCATCCACATAGATTGTGATGACCACAACGTCCATATCAGTCTTCTATCCACAGAGTGAATGATCAGCATCTGCCACATGAAAACCAGTGGTGATAAGATATTACACTATCTTATCATGTCATGCTCTTGGTGCCTATTTCAAGCTATATAAAGCTTTACGCAACTTGCATACAAAATCAGGGTGATCTACATCTTCATAACTTAGTGGCTGATCTATATACGCTTCCTCTTGCAAATCACCATGCAAGAACATATTCTTAACATCCATTTGTTGTAAAACCCATCCTTTTGATGCAGCCACCGCAATAACAGCTCCCATGGTTTCCATCTTGGTAACGAGACTGAACGTCTCCTCATAATCAATGCCATAACTTTGAGTATAACCTTTGGCTTGCTTTATACCTGCTAATACTTCCTTCTAAGTTGTGCTTTATTTTGTACACCCACTTGCATCCAATAGCCTTCTTGTCCCCAGGCAATGGCACTAGGTCCGAAGTCTCATTTGCATTCAATACAGCAATTTCTTTATCCATGGCTTTCTCCCAATCTAAATTTTCATTAGCTTCTTCAAAATATGTGGGTTCAATATCTTGCACAACTTTAGTCATACATGCATAACGATGAGCGACATAACCATCATATGTCAATCTGTCAATAAGGTTTTTGAATCTCATGATCACTACTTGGTATTTTTGCAGCTTTTCTTGTCTTTCTTACACCAATTGTTCCAATAGTTGGAATCCCAAGTTCATCATCAAGGCTTTGTCTCGAGCCACTAGACTCTCTATCAACATAAAAATGTCCTCCAGGAATGTTGGGCATACTAAGAGGCTCACCAACCTTCTCTTTGCCTTTTCGTGATGTACCAATTACATTTTTAGGGCTGATATTTTGATGCAGGTTGCCACTCCATGGTCTATCAACAAGCCCAACACAAGAGGACTCTCCAGGTCCACTCAATGACAGTGATTGTTGACTTGCATTTTGTGCAATTATATTTCCAGTTACATCAACCCCAACGATATCTTTCTCAGCACATACTAGCTACTCATTTCATCAAACACAACATCTCTGCTTACTCTCAACTCACGTGTAGTAGGGTTATAGTGTCTATCTCTTTTGCTCAAGGGAATATTCAATAAACATGCGAGTGCCGATTATACGGCAGATGGTGGAATGTGCCTGGAGACGTTCCACCTCTGCGGCGGCGAGGCTCGCTTCCTCTTCTGGCGAAAGAGAAAGCTTGATGGGGGTATCCTCCGGGGCGGGCGAGGGGGTTGTGGAAGAGTCCCTCTGAGGTGGGGCGGCGGGAGGAGTCTCCATCAGAGTCTGTAGCTATGTCGAAGGCGGAGCGAATGCGGAGAGTCTTCCAAGAACCGAGCTGCACAAAGGGCGGAACGGGAGATATGTCCATGATACTATTTGCACATGCACTCATATTTAGCATGTCTGAAACTGTTTTCGCATGACTTGTATTTTTGTGTTTGCCTGTTTGACGTGTTACTTACTGAGCGGGGACGCCTGCCAGGGGAGCCCCACTTAAGTGTGTGTGTGGGGGGGTGGGTGCATGGTCACCTACCCACACCCCCTTGGAACTTGCCACCCACATGCAAACGTGGGGAGCCAGCCAATACTATAGTTTAAACTCCCTCTCTAATTTTTATAAAAAAGAAGCCACGACCTCCACGATAGACAGGCGGGCGATCATCTCCTGGGTTTTTCTAACGGCGCCAGCTCCACCAGCTCTGCAGGCGACTGTACGGGCTCAAGGCTGTTGCATTAGTTCTCTCTCAGGCGACTGCTCTCCTTGTGCTACAGGCGGTACAAGCTACAGCCAGACGCTTTCTGTCCATACAGGCTGTGCTGCAGTCGGCGACTCTTCTTTGACCAACAGGCCGCGTTGAATCCCCAGCAGGCTGCCTTCTCTTCGCCAGGGAACACTGCAGGCGGCTGTGTGTTCTTTTTTCATACAGACAGTACAGTTTGCTGTACTTTCAGCGGGCGGCTAACAACTTCAACCAGCTGCGCTGAGCAAGCAGCTGCCACCTCCAGAAGGTTGTGTTGCTATCTTCACAGGCGGCTGGTACTATTACTAGCAGACGGCGCTGCCCTTGCAGGCGCCTGTGTGCTCTTCTGCGCCTGTCTTCCAGCAGGTTGCCCTATCCACTACAGGCACCTACACCGCCTCCATCTCCTCTTTGCAGTCAGGGTGTTCACCTGCAGTCAGGCGACTATACATTGGTTGCTCGTGCACGCCTCTTGAGGCTAAGCCACCTTCTCCTATACATCTGGTGGATGTGTTCCTACAGCGAGACTTTACTTCTCCTAAGGCGGCTGCTCCATCTCCTTTTTGGCAAGAGGTTGAGAGGACTCTACCCCTCCTAGGTGGCTACACCTTCTACACAGACACATGCGGGAATTGGACTTTCATCTGCCATCCACAAGTAAGTGAATTTTCAGATTTAAGTAAAGTACTTTGTGATAAATCTGATAAGGAATTCTCTCCACGGCAACACCCGTTCGGTGCCGGGTAGTCCAAGCTCTATTGGAGAACCTCGGTCCAAAGGTGTTGAGATCGGTAGAGCCAGGCGTTAGACTGGACCACGCTAGTGGTCGTTCTGCTTCGAATATCTGCTTCGAGCCTATTTGTTTGGTACTGTATTCATCTTGTACATGGACATCATCTGGTTCTTGGAACCAATGGAGCATTGTATTTGTTAAATACTCCCAATAAATATATCATATATTGAGGGGGGGTCGGTCCGTTCCGGCCCCAGTGTTGGTGTCCATTTATCTCATTTCATTTCATTTCAATTTTAAGTTGTTATTAAGTTGTCCATTTCAAATTGTGGTATTAAGTTGTGCTATTACGCGTGTGGGTGTCCAGTGGAGTCTTTCCCACTTGACGGGATCAGTTTCATTGGTATCAGAGCACGGTTGTTTCCCTCTTCCTAGTGGGGAAACGAACCTGTGTACCGGACGTCCCGCTTCTAGCACACTTAAACACAATGGACAGCCAAGGCAACCCTTTGGAAGTGCCAAATTCGAGGGGTCCATCTAGTGCCTCTCGTGGGTCTGATGCTCTGCGAGGAAGGCACAAGCCCCTTGAAAGGGTAAATGATAGTGAATCAAAGGAACAACTGTCTCGAGGAAAGACACTCATGCTTGAACAAGAGCCTGATGCAATGAGGGCTGAAATGGAACGTATGAGAAAACCTTTGCAGGCACAAGAGCAAGAGTTAAAATTTTTGCATGAAGATTCCCATGTGCAAAGTGCCATTGAAGCTAGGAAGACTGATGCAATGGTAGATGTAACTTTTGAGTCTATGGCACGAGAAGTGGGCAAGAAGCCAAGGGAGTTGGCACTTGCCTACCTCCTCCGCTAAGGTGATATCAAAGAGGGGGATGATGGAGAGCTGAACTTCAGAAATCCACCTCGTTTGAAGCATGGAGATCTCGCATCTCAAAGGTTGAAATCTTTTATAGCAAAAGGACGAGGTGACAGTCATCTCTCGTCATGCATCTTCTCCACAAGGCACAAAACCTGACAGGTATATGTATGCTAGTGCTCATGGAGGGCATGAAGATCACATGCATTCAAGACATGTATCCCATGGTAAGGGTGACAGGTTTGCTACTAGAAAAATTTTGTCTTCTGAGTTGTCTCATGGAGAGACAATGCCTTATGCAGGAAAGTCACATGCATCTGAGTTTCAAGTTCGTGGAGCACATGCCACCGTGCCTCATGAAACTTCTATGACGGCCCATGGAGCCCATGCAGATAGGGCTGCCCCGTTGGATAAGGGAAAAAGAAAAAGAGAAGACCATGAGCCTCATGCCAGAAAGCTCAAGGAATTTAAAGCAGGTGACAAATCTGTTAAGTTTGATGTTTTTTTTGGAGAACATGATGCTTCTAAAGTGTTAGCATTTGTGGCACAGTTCGACATTGCTTTTAGCGATGAGGACTTTATTGAAAAGTCAAAAGTATGCCATGCTAGCATGTTTTTGAAAGGGACCGTTGCTCATTGGTGGATCACTGAAAAGATCCAAGGATCCCATCTACACTTGGAAGGAATTTAAGGATAGATTCTATGCTCAGTTTTTGCCACCGAATGCGGAGCAAACTCTCACTCAAAAGTGGGACAGGTTGGAGCAAAGAGATAATGAAAGCGTCTCAGTGGCCTCTCATGGAGACTTATTTGCTATGCGCGATTTGTATCATTTGGATGTTGATTTTTGCCATATATGGACTGATTTGATGGCTGGTCATTCACATGCCACTTATGTTATCAACGAGAGTTATCTTATGAAGGATAATTGCCTATGTGTGGTGAAGGATCTGCGTCCAAAGGTTATGGACGAATGTCACGCTCCACCTTATGCTGGTCATAGAGGTATTATGCCCACTACACGCATGATTCAGAGATATTTCTTTTAGCCAAGCATGCGTAAAGACATTGAGGCTTATGTGCGTGCATGTATTACTTGCCAAAAGGTAAAATTCGACAGGCAAAAACCTCCAGGTTTGCTTTAGCCATTGCCTATTCCCTCGCAACCTTGGGAAAGTATTACTATGGATTTTATTATGGACTTGCCTAGATCCCAGCATGGGAATGGAACATTGTGGACAGATTTAGCAAGCAAGCTCATTTCTTGCTCGTCAAGAAAACCATTAAAGCTGATCATATGGTAAAGCTTTTTCTTGCTAATATTTTTAAGCATCATGGTATGCCTAAATCCATTGTTGGGGATAGAGATCCCAGGACTACAAGCCTCTTTTGGAGGGCTTTATTTGATAATATGGATACTAAACTTGAGTTTTCATCAGCTTATCATCCCCAAACGGATGGCCAAAGTGAAGCTGCAAATTCAGCCGTGTTGGATTTATTGAAATGTTATGTGGCAGATCAAAAGACTGCATGGAAGAAGTATCTTCCACTTGTTGAGTTTGCCTACAACAATACGATTCATGCTTCCACGGAAAAGGCTCCGTTTGAGATTATCTATGGCAGAGTGGTATTGCCACCCATCCTTCGTACAAAGGATGAAATTTTTGCAGCTGATGAATATGTTCGTGACTTGGATGTAGCCTTTGGTTAGGTGCAGACAGCCATTGCAAGATCTCAGGATAAGCATAAAATGGCTGCTGACAAGCATAGAAGGGACATGGGAGTCAAAGAAGGTGACTGGGTTTTGCTGAAATTTAAGAAGGCTAGGCTTCGGAAGAGGCCAGGACGAGAAGGATCATATCCTAAGCTTTCTCCTCGCTATTATGGACCCTTCAAGGTGATTCAAAAGATCAACAAAGTGTCATACAGGCTTGCTTTGCCTAGTCACTGGAAGATTCACAATGCTTTTCATGTGAGTCTATTTCGGAAATATGTGAGGCGAGATCCTGATGAGCCCGTCACAGAAGATCCGCTAGAGTTTGACGAGCTCGAGGAGATCCTCCAGCCAGAACAGATTGTTTTTCACAAGGAGCGAAAGCTACCTGCTGGGAAGCTTTCTAGGAGATACCTTGTGAAGTTTAAGAATTATTTGCCTATTGATGCAAAATGGGTAAATGAGGACTATTTTGTTGACTGCCCACAGTTGTTGCAGGCATATCTTGAGGCTTTTCAGTTGAGAACAACTCTTTAGAAGCCCGGGGGGATGTCACCAATTGGCCGACCATTTTGTCCATCTCCAGTTTTTGTGTCTAGTTCACTTGAGGCCAGGCCAGTGTCTCATGTGAAGAGGCCAGTATTTTACTGACATGGACGGGAGCCACAGACTGGTGCCACCTGTGTGTTAGCAGGATGGTGTTGTATGGACGGGAGCCAGACTGGTGCCACCCGTATATGACCTCGACTGTGTTCGACCCATGGGATTGTCATGCCATGGAAGAACCAGTATTCGTGCCGTGTCGTGAGGCTCGTGCCTGGAACTGTCTTACCTATGGGACTGTCACTCCATAGGAAGACCAGGTTTTTATGTTTTACGTCGTGACCATTTTTGTGCCGACAGATATTTTGTACTTGTTCCATGAACGGGAGATATGTCCATGATACTATTTGCACATGCACTCATATTTAGCATGTCTGAAACTGTTTTCTCATGACTTGTATTTTTGTGTTTGCCTGTTTGACGTTTTACTTACTGAGCGGGGACGCCTGCCAGTGAGTCGTGAAGTCTGCTCTGTCTTCTGACGGGTTTTGGTGCATGTGAACAGGTGGTGAGTATATTGCACATGTTAGTTTAATACTTTAATCTCTAACCTTTTGATTTATAAGGTTATATGTTCACACTCACTTAAAAGTGGGCACCCCCTTTGGGCACCCACTTAGGGGCCAAGGTGGGGAGCCCCATTTAAGTGTGTGTGTGTGGGGGTGGGTGCATGGTCACCTACCCACACCCCCTTGGAACTTGCCACCCACATGCAAACGTGGGGAGCCAGCCAATACTATAGTTTAAACTCCCTCTCTAATTTTTATAAAAAGGAAGCCACGACCTCCATGATAGACAGGCGGGCGATCATCTCCTGGGTTTTTCTAACGGCGCCAGCTCCACCAGCTCTGCAGGCTACTGTACGGACTCAAGGCTGCTGCATTAGTTCTCTCTCAGGCGGCTGCTCTCCCTGTGCTACAGGCGGTACAAGCTACAGCCAGACGCTTCCTGTCCATACAGGCTGTGTTGCAGTCGGCGACTCTTCTCTGACCAGCAGGCCGCGTTGAATCCCCAGCAGGCTGCCTTCTCTTCGCCAGGTAACACTGCAGGCGGCTGTGTGTTCTCTTTTTCATACAGAGTACAGTCTGCTGTTCTTTCAGCAGGCGGCTAACAACTTCAACCAGCTGCGCTGAGCAAGCAGCTGCCACCTCCAGAAGGTTGTGCTGCTATCTTCACAGGCAGCTGGTACTATTACTAGCAGACGGCGCTGCCCTTGCAGGCGCCTGTGTGCTCTTCTGCGCCTGTCTTCCAGCAGGTTGCCCTATCCACTGCAGGCACCTACACCGCCTCCATCTCCTCTTTGCAGTCAGGGTGTTCACCTGCAGTCAGGTGACTATACATTGGTTGCTCGTCCATGCCTCTTGAGGCTGAGCCACCTTCTCCTATACATTTGGTGGCTGTGTTCCTAGAGCGAGACTTTACTTCTCCTAAGGCGGCTGCTCCATCTCCTTTTTGGCAAGAGGTTGCAGAGGACTTTATCCCTCCTAGGTGGCTACACCTTCTACACAGACACATGCGGGAATTGGACTTCCATCTGCCATCCACAAGTAAGTGAATTTTCAGATTTAAGTAAAGTACTTTGTGATAAATCTGATAAGGAATTCTCTCCTCGGCAACACCCGTTCGGTGCTGGGTAGTCCAAGCTCTATTGGAGGAGAGCGAGGCGTTAGTACGGGAGCGCCTGTATGTGTGTGGTCTTGGAACACCAGTTGGGCGCTCTCCACGGAGTCCAGTGAAAGCACAAGACCGTGGAGACTGGACCACGCTAGTGGTCGTTGTGCTTCGAATATCTGCTTTGAGCCTATTTGTTTGGTACTGTATTCATCTTGTACATGGACATCATCTGGTTCTTGAAACCCATGGAGCATTGTATTTGTTAAATACTCCCAATAAATATATCATATATTGAGGGGGGGTCGGCCCGTTCCGGCCCGAGTGCTGGCCCCAGTGCTGGTGTCCATTTATCTCATTTCATTTCATTTCAATTTCAAGTTGTTATTAAGTTGTCCATTTCAAATTGTGGTATTAAGTTGTGCTATTACGCGTGTGGGTGTCCAACGGAGTCTTTCCCACTTGATGGGATCGGTTTCAGGGGGGGGGAGAGAGGGTGGAGGCTGGCGGAGGGGGGCGGGGCGCTGAAGAAGGGAGGGGGGTGTGAAAGAGAGGAGCAGGGGGCGGCAGGCGCTACAGCGCTGGGGCGGGGGGCGCAAGAAAACCAGGCGGGGGGGGGGGACAGACGCGAGGGTGGGAAGGGGGGAGGACGTGCAGGCAGCAGCGCGAGCAGGGGGGACGGAAGCTTTAGCGAGCTAGACCAAACATCCAAGCATTTGAATCATTTGTCTCACTGTTTGTGACTCTCACCTATCTTTGCTCTAACATTGCCATAGTCAAGACATGTTTTTACTGGTCTAGGATGAGGCGAGTCGTGTTCACGTATCTGCAACATTGTCCATTTTGTTTGAAGGTCAAAAATGTCTCATGGGAAAAAAGTAGGGTTGGTACAATTGATGTGAATTCTTGATGGACCTTTTCAAGACATAACCATGGATTTCGTGAAAAATTTGCCTCTTAGTCAAGGTAAGCGTAACACGTAGCATCTCTCGATAGTTGATTGTTTTAGCAAATTTGTTATGCTGATTCCTTGTAGGGCTAATGTATTTGCCAAGGATGTTACCAAGCTTTTTATGTGACAGTGGTAACTGATTGGTGTCATTTCTAGGACCATAATATTAGACCGTGATGAAGTTCACTAGTCATTTTTGGAAGGTATTGTTTGAGAATTTTGAGACTAAGTTGAATTTTTCTAGTGGATTCCACCCATAGACGGATGGCCGACTAAGGTCTACAATCAATTGGCATTCAATGTGCTAAAGTGTGATGTCCACGACTAGTAAGGTAAGTGGAAACATTATTTGTTTTTGGTTCAAGCAGCGCTCAATGATTCTTTTTCTTTTGCTATTGGCAAGACTCCATATGAGACTTTTTTTGGAAGACCGCTCCAATCATTATTGACTAGGATATCGTCTTCAGTGCCTGAAGTCAACCGAGTGATGGACATCTTGGAGCCTATGAAGGAGAGGTTGGTCAAAGCATGGGAGGTCTATACTCGCTAAGCCAAGAAGGAAAGAATGGATGTGAAATTCTTGGAA
This sequence comes from Cibotium barometz, assembly GCF_041138505.1. Classification (NCBI taxonomy): domain Eukaryota; kingdom Viridiplantae; phylum Streptophyta; class Polypodiopsida; order Cyatheales; family Cibotiaceae; genus Cibotium; species Cibotium barometz. Next base: position 9,492,951 of record NC_141061.1, read on the forward strand.
GGGGAAAGGGTATATCTCAAGATTATGAAGCACAAGTTGAAACAGGTTGGCAAACGTTGCCCAAAGTTATCGTTTCGAAGCTTCGGACCTTTTCCCATCTTCAAGAAGATCATTGAGAGGTGTCCATGAAGTTGAAGTTACCTAGACTATGCATGTTGTGTTTCATGTCAGTTGATTGAAGCACTATGTTGGACCTCTTCCCTCAGATGTCCAAGATGAATCACAACTTGACATCATCGACGAAGCCGAAGTGATGGTTCTAGAACAGATCCTTTTTAACTGTTTCAAGCATGGCTCTAACCATTGAGAGAACCAATTTCCTATGAAATTTCATAACGGAGAGACACTCCAAGCGGCATGGCTTGACAAGAGTTTCTTTGAAGACTATCTAGCATTATTGACGGACTACTTGGAGGCTATGCAGTTTCCGTCAAGTTACGCACAAGGGGATGTCACGTGCATCCTGCACTTGGATGTTATGTGCATCTATATGGTACAGGTGCAAGTTTACATGATCCGAGGTGAGCCCTTGTCCAAGACGAGTCAACGAGGGATCCACTCTAGGGTGTCATTGTCAAGGTGTACACGTCTTGTACATGGTCACGGTCAGTTGTGCTTGTCCCGCATATGATGTTAGTACATGACTTGCATGTCTTTGTAAGCCTCTTGAATGATGTAGAGGTGTTCCGGGTTCTTATTAGGCTTGTAGACGGGTATACGAGCACCATTCTAGGTCTAGGAGCTAATAGCGAGGAGGATGGTGTATGTGAACCCATATTTATATGGTAACTAGCAACACCAATAAGGGGATTGTGGGCCAGCTACGGCTTGAAGGCAAGGTGTGGCACCTTGGGGGCTTGCTTAGGACCCATTGGGGACTCACAAGAGCAGCCAGCCCTAGGCGCCAAGATTTGTGGGCCACACATTAGAGAACTCATCATAAAATGATTATTTTGTCCTCTTTTTGCTGGTCGGCCAGGCCTACAGCAGGTTGGCCTGATTGGGACGCCGCAAACCCCTATACATATATATCCTTGGGTCATTCATGTGAGATTTATACAAGTTGGTGAGGCTTGTCCATAGCCAAACGCAAGGTAGAGGTCTTGATCCAGGGCGGCCAGCAGCGTTTCCAGAAACACAGCAAGAAGAAGGTCTCCAAGTCGTCATCTACAGGCTGTTTACAGCCAGACAGTGAGTCCTTTACACATTGAGCAATAAAGCAAATGCACTATTTGTGGTGGGGCCCTTTCAAAGGGTATTTAGGACCCAATACTATGTTTTCTCTTCCTCTCTGTCTTGTTGTACTCTCTATCCTCTTCGTATTATGCTATTGATCATCAAAGATTGAAGTGGCTGAGTTCCATTAATCAAAGTATAATCCTTGTTTGTAAGTTTCTGCATATTACAATATCTTGGTGGATTTTATTGTTGGGTTGTCTCCTAGGAATCGCGGGCATGATGCTATTTGGAAGTGGTGGATAGACTATAACCAAGATGGCTAGGTTCCTCCCAACACGATCTATGATTAAGAATCATGTCTTCACTGCTTTACTCGTGGACTAGTTGTTCGGGCTTTATGGATTACTTGAGAAAATAGTCAGTGATCGAGACTCAACGTTCACTGTAGGGTTTTAGCGAGCTATATTTGCCAAGCTAGAAACAAAGGTAAGTATGTCTTCCTCGGATCATCTAGAGGTTTGATTGGGTGGATGAATCAAACAATGGTTGAACTACCAGATATTGTCCTTTACGCTTATGTATGGTTTTCAACACCAGTCATCGATTGCTATTGGATTAAGTAAAATCCAAAACAGACAAGCTTGTGATTTCGTGCAGGATACGTAGGGAATGATCAAGCTAGCGAAGGAGAGCATGAGGACGGCTTAGGAAAGAGCCTTGACTTAAACTAACCAACGAAAATCTCCAAGGGTCTTGGAGGTAGGCATGTGGGTGTATGTGAAGATACCAAAGGATTCCAATGTTATGCCTACATGGAAGTAATACAAGTTATCTTTCAGGTTTTGTAGACCATTTAGGGTCACAAGGAAGATTAGTGATGTTGTGTTCTGCTTGGAACTTCCCCAAGGTGCAACGGTTGATCCCGTCTTTCATGTTAGTGCAATGAAAGAAAAATTCAGATGAAGTTGGTCCTTTGGAAGGACTAGTTTGGGAGAGCGAATACAGTATATCCCTAGAAAACCAGAGTTGGTTCTAGGATAGCGTACTAGGCTTTTAAGATGTACCTGATCAAGTGGAGGGGAAGGTCCGAGAGGGAAGCTACATTGGAATAGAATGGAACTTGAAGGCCAGTTCCTTGAGTTCATTGTTGAGGACATCAATGGAGAAAGTATTTTATGTCCAAGACAGGTTCGTACTAGGCACCTGGGCCAAAGGCCCAGTGTAGTAGGCGCCCAAAAAGAGAGAATTCATCTCACACGGGAGGAGGCTTATAAGTGGAGGCACAGTTATTAAAGAATCAAGATTATAGGGTTATTAGCTAATTATAGCACTGGGGCTAGTTATAGATGACCAATGGCCTATATAAACATAATCCATGCATTATGAACTTCAAGTCTGGCTCGTACTGCATGGCCCATCGAGGGTGCTCATTGTGGCGACAGCTGTAGGGTGTAGCTTGGTGGTATGGGATGCCATGTCTTACTGCGGCGGTGCTTTGCCCAGGGTGTAGTGTTGGCCTCCAGGTTGTGGGTGAGTCCGGAGTGACTGAATGGTTGGGAGGTGAGCCTTAACCCTCTCTCCTATGTGGTTCCCTGTGACATGATTTCGTGTTAGACCTTACATTTACAATCTTATTATATTTCATAATCTTTTGTAAATTGTGCCATTGCTCTCAGATTTAATACACAGATTAGTAGTAGGATATTGGTCTTCTTGTGCTTGTGTGTTTTATTATCGTTTTGTTAAACATATGCCTTTAGACAATAGTCTTACGAAAGGTATCTTTGGGAAGTTCCCCAAGTGTGACTTTCATTTCCTTTACATATGAGAGAGAGAGAGAGAGAGAGAGAGAGAGAGAGAGAGAGCTGCAATTAAGTTTTTAAGATTACAGGTCACACAGAAAATGCAAATACCGCTGTCTTACGCGGATGCAATCATTGGAACAGCAGGTGCCAATATCAGCTATATGCGGAGAACAAGTGGGGCTACAATCACCATCCAGGAAACTAGAGGTGTACATGGTGAAATGACTGTTGAAATTCATGGGACTGGTACACAAGTGCAGACAGCGCAACAGCTTGTCCAGGTTTGTTTTAAGACCAATCCTACCAGTTAATTCAGTAATGTCAACTAGTGTGGACCCTTTTTTGGAACCTGTATTTAGTATGTGTAAAATCTCTTGGTGGTTTTACTTTCATCACTTAATTCTTACATATTACCAAGCTATTTCAAAGGAGTACTATGCAGTATTTGCATAGTTTGTATGTGACCTTCAGCTGCCTAGGCTTATAATATGATGGGTGGCTTATGGTGCAACAAGAACCCAATCAATCAATTGGTCAGCTAGTTGGATAACTCCTTTTCCGATGAGAGGTAGTAAGTTGCAGCATTGAATCCTTGTTAGGGCTCCTCATGCAACTTATGTAGCCCAAGAGAGCGGGTTGAGAACTTTCAATGGGCTCACGAGCTTTATTTGTCGTGGGCTCCGAGGAGTTGTGCGAATAATAACTTGTCCATAGTGCTCCCTCTGACCTTAATTGCATTCTATACCTCATCTTATTTGAGCTGCTCGCCATGTCTCAGTATGCTTTGTTGTTATGTGCCTTTCTTGGTCTCAGTGCTTTTTTAAAAAACGTAAACATATACCAGCACCCTAGTTTTTGCAAGAGTTGTCCAGTTTAATGCGGCAATTTTCCCCTTCAAGTATCCAAGGTTGGAAGATGCAACACCCCATCTTCAAGCTGCTGAGTTGTTTGCTTGTTTTGTGAACACAGAATTTTATGGCTGGATCTTCTGCACCAGTCTCTTCCTACACTGGAGTGGAACCTTCTTATGCTTCTTACAACTCACAAAGCTTATATTCCTCAGCAACTGGGAATACAACAGGTCTCTCTGTCAGTGCTTATGGATCTTCCTACAGTGGTAATTATGGCTACTAGCTTCCTTCAAGGAAGAAAGCAAATTGATCGAGAATTTGAGGTGTTTAGGCATCTCTTTTTTAAGAGCAAACAGCGAAATCTTACTTTCTTATCCTAATCGGTTTTTTCGATGTAAAAAACAAGTGTTAAAAGAAACCTGTATTTTTGATGGAGCATGAGAGCGTCAACATCTGTATATATATACTAATCTCTGATACCAAAGATAGACTCCTCTTCACATCCCACAGCACTGGGACCTGCAAGAGTTCAGGATATTTGTGTTTTTTCAGTGCTGCGGCACTTCAACCTCAGAAGCAGATTATTCATTCAAAAGCGAACTGAGGCTCTGTTGTGTAATGCTTTGATTGCGATGATTTTGTGTGGTTATGTCAATGGCTACTTGCGTCCATTTCACAAATCAGGGGAATGTAATGTTTTAGTGTTTGGGCGTGCATGCAAACTGTACCGTTTAATGACACACCTAAAGCTTGAAGCAGCATGTTGCAAGGAGTTGGATGGTGGGATGCGTATGGTAGTAGAGGAGCTGACATGGTTAGTTGAGATCCCTTTCGAGAGGTCACCACTGGATGACATATTGGTCAAAAAAGGATGGAACATAGGAGTGGGAGACGAGAGTCCATGAGGTCTTTTAGAGGTGTCTCTGAAATCATTTAGGGAAGAAGGATGTACCGTAGTTGTCACACCAGGACTCCGGTAACGAAGACCCACAGTGCACGTGAGGATGTTGGTGCCCATAATGACTTGGAGCTAACAAACGCACAGGATGATACGTTGCATGATTAATAAAGAGTGCTGAAGGAAATGATGAAGTTGGTAACAATATCAGCTTATGACAATATTCAATGGTATGCCTAAGAATGTTCCAAAACTTAGCTCGGATGAAATTGGCACTTGTAGTATGGGTTACATGTGAGATAATTGTGCTGAGTTGGGACATTGGAATTCATAAACGTGTACATATGAAAGTGATATATGGAGGAGATTATGAAAAATCATTCACTGACATACAAAGGGTCTTTCCACAGAAAAAAAGTCTGCATCCAGAATATTGAGTACTCAAGGACATGATGATAAGGCCTAGTAGTCGGTTTACATGTCAGCTCATGACATTGTCTAATAGTATGCATCAAAATGTTTCAAGTTTGAGCTTAGATGGAGCTGACTAATATCGAAGGCAACCGTAGTGTGGTATATATCACAATTGTGCAGTACAGGAATATTGGAAACTCTGGACACCAAGTCAAAGAAGATGTTTCCACATAACAAAAACTGCATGAATTGCCTAATAGAGAGAATCCCGACCACTGCTGCATTTCTCAAATCTGGCCGCTACCTTTGGCTATGTTTCATTGACTTCATCAGGGGTGGAGTGGATTATTTATATAGACCTGTGTGTGACGTGCAAGACGTCGGCATAGTTTGTAAAAGCCCAATTCTTAGATCATCCACTATCCGAGTAATTTTGTTTAGTCATGGTTGGGGGTCTTCCCACCCTAATTGTAATTGTCGGAGTCTTTAAGGGCTTGCAATTGAAGGAGAAGGTGTGGGGAGTGATCACCTACGCCATCCGTCTTACAGAGGAGAAGACGTCCCTGCATTTTGACGAGCAAGAGAAATAGGAACATGGATGAAGCGCGCACACAGAGAGAGAGAGAGAGAGAGAGAGAGAGAGAGAGAGAGAGAGAGGCCGTGCTTGACATGCAGGTCAAGAGAGCGAGAAACAAGCTGGGCGTGCTAGATCCACAAGAACAAGAGAACGCGAGAGGCAGCGATAGAAAACAAGGACGACCCCGTTCCTCCACTTATACACAGAAACGGTTTGAAACCTTTCTTGCATTTTGAGAGCCATACTTTGGTTATACTTTCATTGTAGGTGCATGTTAACAAAATCTGTAAGTGTGCATATTACATTAATTCGTGGTCACTAATGTGTGCACTAATTAATATAGGTGAAGACCTTACCTAAAGCTAAGGTGGAGAAGGCAATGTTCCAACAATAAGTAACAAGATATTATATTAGATTTTTTAAAAAAAGGAGATATTATTGGATGACATCTGTAAGGGACCCACACAGACCGTGACACAGTGCCCAGTTTTTATTCATACCAAAACACACGAAACACATCTCTTGTAGAGACCATATAGATTATTTATTTACAAGACAGTGGGGCAAAAGGACCGCTCTACAGAAAGGCCTCGCCGCTCAGATCATGCCGTGGGGGGACGGGTATGAAGTCTTCCCCTTCGCTCATAACTTTGAGCGACTTAGTGGCTCTCTCTTCGAAGGAGTTGATGTATGGATCATTGGGAACGACGTCCGGTGGACTTTCCTTGCCGAAGATAAGATTGGCCGGACCACTTGTTTGTCATTTGACAGATTATCGGGCTGGTCCTCCCATTGTCCATCTGCTTGCTCTGCGTGCTCATCTTTCCCTTGATTCTCAATGAGAAAGTACTTGACAACTTCGCACTCTGTGTAGTGATCTCGGAAGAAGACCTTTTTGATATCCAAGATATCAACGAACTTCGGAGTTTTCAGGCACTTCCAAATAGCTCGAGCTCTAGCAGAGTCCATGCCGTTGCCAGCTTTAGGGATTATCCATTGTGCACTAGGGAAGTATTTTCCACTTCTCATCATCTTCAAGAGTGTTCCATGTTGTTCCCAGCTTCAGGGATTATCCATTGTGCGCTAGGGAAGTATTTTCCACTTATCATCTTCAAGAGTGTGATGCCAAGAGTGACAGACCACTTATTGAGAATGTAGTTTTCCATGTACACGAAAGCCCGCTCGAACACATTCACCGGTGTTAGGCATACTCGGTTTTTGAGGTCTCCCTGACCCAACTGTGCATATAGTATCCTTTCTCTGGACATCTCATCTGCAAACACATTATGAGAACGAAAACGGAAATGAGGTTTGTGCAGATCCTTGAGACAGTAACCCACCATTCCGTCGAATGTGTGTTTTTTAATTTGGCAAAGTGCCTGACACATGACAATCGGTCTTCGGCGGGCTTGGTCACATTCCAGATGAGGTGTTGCTTGACAGACTTGCCAAGTGCAATGATAGAAGTAGATAGGATGCGAGCCACCATTTGAAAGTGCAAATGGTGAAGCGTTCCACCTCTTTTGAGGGAGAAAAGGGCTTGTGTTTACTATTGCCGAGAAAACTCGACAAGGTTATCCCACAAAGAAGTGTCGACACATCGATGTTGCTGATGCCGATGGTCAGAGACACCTCCAACATTTTTAGATTGCCATGAGTCGGGAAATTCAGATAGGGATGCGGCGCATCGGGTGGACGACCAGTACACGAAACGGATAAGTCCTCCACCTTCTTCCTGGCACACGACGTGTCGGTGTTGCCTGTGATCCACATACGCATACAGCCGAAGATTGAACGCAAATTATACAAAAAATTATACATGCAACAGTAAACACCATACCACAACATCACCTTAAGAACGGGCTCTCCGTTTGACAGCCTTGAGATTTTGCAAAGCAGCCGAGCCTTTGGGCGGTGCGAGGATGCAAGGAGGAATATTTTCCTTATAATGTGGCTTCACAAGGAACAGGGATGACAGTCAAAGGCACGGAGGCCGTAGAAATGTGAGCAGGCGTGAAAGGTGATGGTACCAGAGAAGACGGAACCATACATGCAGGAGCAATGTTGGCTTTTTTTCGCACACTTGGACGGAGCCATAGAAACAGAGCACTTGGACATAGTGCAAATGCCATGGACACAAAGGCTGGCCAGCAACAACAGAACATATAGCTTACCGAGAGCCACCAAACATAGCAACATGATGGCAATGCGAGGATAGCACAGCGCATCCAGACAACTCAAGAGAAGCAGAACCTACGTCGAGAAGGTGAATCCTAGCGAGGCGTGAAGAGCATGCACGCATGTGAAGAAGAACCTGCATCCACACAACTCCACAGAAGGAGAAAGTACATCGAGAAGGTGAAATATCCCAAAGAGGCATGGAGACTCTGAAGACCATGCAAAGCAAGATACTGACACGTGTAAAGAGAATGTGCTACTCACACGTGTTAGCATCATGCTCTCTTTAAACTTTTGATTAAGGGTCACTCTTGGAATGCATGCCGCATCAAATCAATTAATTAAATAATACCGGCCCAAAACAACATTTGTGTATATATTCAGACTTTTATTGTAGGTGCATTACTTAAATGCCATTGACGTGGCATTTAATTAATACCTTAGGCAAATTAATATCCTCACCCTGGTTGCTTGCCTCCCTCGCCCCCTATTGGCAAAACAGCCCAAGGCTGTGGGTCATGCGCATAGGGATTGCCTATTGGAGAGCATGCATGGGATGCGTATGTTGCATATGTGGTGGTGGCGGTTGTAGGTGCTTGGTGTGGTTGCAAGGTAGCCATGGTTGGGCACAACCAGGCCACTCCTGTACTGTTGTATAGGTTGGTATGACAACCGTACATGGTGCCATATGGCTAGAGAATGTGTCATCGTGGCGATCAACAGGCAAAGCCTCCGCCCTACAATGATCGTCGTGCAGATGGGAGAGCATACCTTCTCTATCGATGGAAAAGCGTCCCTTCTCTAAAGGGTGCAGGCCTTCTCTAAGGGGCAGTAAAGAGAGAGGGAGATGACCTAGACGACCTCTACATCCCTTCTCTCCCTCTCACGATGGCTTTCAAAGTCCATGTCATCCCTCGATCAACATGCGTGTAAGATTCCTCCTCAGCTTGAATAACTAATAAGCCTCTACTTCAATCCCTTGTAATCATTCTATGTTTCTGAATGCAAGAAAATATTATTTTTCCTCGTTTGGCCTACAGAGATAAAAATTTCTAGAGAGTGGAAAATCAATATTGGGATATTTTTGGATAAATAAATTCTATAAATATCAAAAAAATGTTTCCCTGAAACAGAAAATCAAAATAGATTTTCCAAGGTGTAATTGGAATTAATTAAAAATGATTTAGAAGACCTTAGTCTAAGGATCAAGATTTTCTGAAAATTTTGGATTAAGGTTTCATGGACCAATAAGATTAATCCAAGTGTTAGGATAAGATAAATCCAAAGAATAAAAGAAAATACCCAAAAATGAGTAAATGTCCACATAAGATGAAGAGTTGACTAAGTACTAGATTTATTAGTTAAAAATTATGAAGTATTAATAAAAAAATGAGATATTTTAGAGTAATTATTTATTTTTGACACATTAGTAAAGGAGAAAAGGGCCCTTCAAGGAGGCGTCTATTTCACATGTGTGAATGAGTTTTAAACTAAAAAATAATAGGATATTTTTATCTCTCCTCTCTTCTAGATCAAACCAAATAAAAAAGGGAGCCAAACTGGTCCAAAACTTATCCAAATTCAGCCAAACTGAAACTTGAAAATTCTAAAACTCAATTGGACTCAGTTAGTGGCCTCACCTATAAATAGACCCTCATCGAGACGTTGATGACTCACTATGTTGATATGGGTAACTCGGGACACCGATAATTCCATCCATAAACTTGATGGTTTATGGATGGACATATGTGACTCATCGAGACGTTGATGACTCACTATGTTGATATGGGTAACTCAGGACACCGATAATTCCATGTGTAGATGTGGGTATGTCGGGGCGCCGATGAATCCCTGGTTCCTGCTGTTATAATGCCATGTTTTCCTACTTTATTCCGAATGGTTTAAAACGAGAAAACTACTTTGAGTATGAATTCCTTTAATCATTTGCGCAGTCTGATGGGAAAACAGAGCGTATGAATCAGATTGTAGAGGATATGCTTCGTGCAGTCTCTGGAAAAGCATCAAATTGGAAAAAATATCTTCCAATGATGGAATTTGCCTATAACAGTTTTAAACATATGGCTATTGGTTTTAGTGCATTCATGCTTATGTATGGGTATAAACTCAGGACACCTACTATTGATGTCGGTCTTAAGGACATCGAGCTTGATGCATCGAGGGATTTCTTGCGTGATATGCAGGAAATGCTGGCCAAAGATCAGGATTCTATCAGGAGTGCTCAGGATAGGGCACGGTTTTATGCTGATAGGGGACACTTATCTCGGCCTTTTGAACCAGGAGCGTTGGTTTATTTTAATGTTCCTAAATATTCTCAAACTTTGTCAATAGGAAAATGCTCGAATTTATCTCCTAGATATTGTGCTCCATTTCAATTTATACATCGGATTGGCACGGTTGCATATATGAACTTAAACTACCTCCAGTTGTTAGAGTTCATCCAATCTTTCATATCGATAGATTGAAAGGGAAACTGGGAGGTGAGGATAACACAATTACTTCTCAAGAACTCGTTGAAGTCAAAGATTTATCCTATGTTCCACATGAACCTGATAAGGTACTTGAATTCAGGGAAATGAAACTTTGTAGTTGACTAATCCGTGAGGTTAAAATTAGGTGGAAAGATAGGGAAATAGAGGATTTGACTTGGGAGTCGGTTGAGATTGTTCAGCACTATTCTCCTTTGCAAGAGTGCAATGTTTTGAGAGAGGGGAAGTATGTTATATGCACATTATGTTTGCTATGTTATATGCACATTATGTGTGCATATACTAGGAGGTTAACCCACATTAGGCTTGTGAGCATGGGAGGATGGGAACAAGCTCTAGTGGAGCATGGGTTAGGACTAGCCTTTAGGGTTAAGGTTAGGGTCAGGCATCCAAGGGCCACACATGGGAAATGGAGAGTCAAGAGTCACTTGAGGGCCCTACTATATAATAGGAGCATGGGGCACACTCAAGGAGGCTTGGAGACCAAGGCTATGTTATCTTGAGGCTTAGGCTATGGTCTCTTGATGTTAGCTTGAGGCTAGGTTATGTTATGCTCTCTTGTGTAGAGGATCATAACTACTCACCTACCATTTCACACTATAGCTACATGCTATTGGATTGGAGTTATACCTCTTGATGGTATGGGACATCAAGGTAAAGGTATGATGTATTTCATTATAATTCATGTGTGCATCCCTTGGGCTCAGGGGTGGTCGGGTGGATGAGTTTATGCCTGATTTATGCATGTTTATGCATAACAATTATCTAGAGAGATCTTAGGGTTTTAACAGTACGGGCCTGTTAACAAGCGCAGGACACGGTCTAAGACCGAATTTTCCAACCCAACCTTCTGGTCCCAGGAATGCTAACACATTGAGGATTAGTGGGATGACCCCAAGGGTTAGAAGGGATAAGTAAAGCGTTGCCAAGACAGGTCAAGTCTTCTTCCCCACATCGAAGGAAATGGAAACGGACTTGACTCAAGTCTGAGGCAAAGCAACAATTGTGGCTATTGAGCTTAAGAAAACAAGAGCTCGATATGCAAAGAACAAGGGTGGAATAGAGGGAAATGGAGGATTTGAATCCATCTCGGCCACATGGAAATGAACCAGAAACATCTAGAAATGCCACTGATAGCATGTGGATGGGATAACAGAAGGAGTGAAACCAACTCTAGAACCCATCAATGAGGAACCAAGGGCTGACGGAAGCCTTGAAACGAAGCCTTGAAACACAAGAAGAGGAGGAAAATCTACCTAGGGCACGTGCTTGCAGGAGGTGAGGATTGTCTCTATACAAGAGAAGGGGATATACAAGAAATGATCAATGATCCCACATTCTTGCAGGGCATGGAACTCTTGATCAAACAAAGGCGGGCTGAGGTAGCTAATAATGAGCTAGACAATGAGGAATTACCCGGACCCAGCCACCATAGACCCGAATTGAATAGAAGACCTTATCCAGGAAGAGGGTGTGGTCTAGGTAGGGGAGGAGTAGCTCCTCGGAGGCCAATTGTGGATCCTAACACAGACCTAAACGCAATCACAAGGGTGGATCTGCAAAATATGGCCGTAGAAGTGGGTATGGTTAGGGAGCTAGGCACTGCCCTGGAATCCAGACCATCCCAGATGAAGCCACATATTATTTCAAAGCTTGTGCAAAAATTATCGAGAGATGGGGACCCGATCTAACATGTAGAGGTATTTGAGTCTACCTGTGAAACATGTGGTCCAGTGAGCGACGTAACCATGATACATGCTTTTTCTCTGACCCTAGAAGGGAAGACTATCCAAAGGTATCAAACATTAGAACCTGAGGATAAAGTCAATTTCACTCGACTTAAAAATGTGTTCATATCGAGCTTTTCTCGAAGTGGTGACAGATGGAGTCATATGGCTCAGCTCCACAATATCAAGCAAAAGGAAAATGAGTCCATGCAGGATTATGCTTCTCAGCTCAAGCACTTCAATTCAATGAAAGTTGAGGGAAACGCTAACTGATGATCAGTTATTACCTTGCTTTTGGAGAGGAGTCTGAGATCACAAGATGCATGATTATCTAGTGTTAGCCCGACCAGCTACTCTAGATACTTGGTATAAGCTGGCAATTGAATGTGAGGACAATATGCTTGAGTTTTCGCAACCAAAAGATGCCAAGGCAGCTTCAGTAGTGGCAACCTTGCGAGTCCATGCACGATTATGTTTCTCAGCTCAAGCACTTCAATTCAATGAAAGTTGAGGGAAACGCTAAAAAACTGTTACCTTGCTTTCGGAGAGGAGTCCGAGATCACAAGATGCATGATTTTCTAGTGTTAGCCCGACCAGCTACTTTAGATACTTGGTGTAAGCTGGCAATTGAATATGAGGACAATATGCTTGAGTTTCCACAACCAAAAGATGCCAAGGCAGCTTCAGTAGTGGCAACATTGCGAGTCTCCAGTCATCAGGACGACAGAGGAACCAAGAGTAAGCAAGTTAGCAATATGACAGTGGAAGAACTCAGTAATGCCATCTTAGAGATATTAAAAGTTAGGGATGGGAGACAATCCTCAGGGAATACTCATCACTAGTCCCCCAAAAAGAGAACTGATTTGGTGCTCAATTTGTAGACAAAACCACACGAGCACTGAATGCCCTCACTTAAGACCAAAGAAATTACTCTATTGTGCTAACTGTTAGAGATTGGGAAACCATGATGCTGCCTTGTGTAGATATCCAAGGGTCTAGTCCTTAGCACACAGCTACCAACACCCAGAGTGCCCCTAGCCTTGCCAGCACCACCAGTGCAAACCAATGTGACTGTAGGGCAGCCAAATACCTACCTACTAAGAGGGATGTTCTGAATGTAGGACATGTCACCTTTTCCTTCACCTGTTCTACCCCCACAGCCACCACAGGCCAAAATCAACCAAGTGTTGATTGAGGAGCCCTTGGATGAGGGAGAAATCTTGCGCGAGGTAGAAGTCAATAATGACTATTTTACGAGGAGCCCACAAAGATCATACCAGAGTATTATGTCGTACAGAGAACAACACGCCAATACCAATGTTTTAAACCATGGTACAATGGGAAGGAAAAGACATAAACTCAACTATGATAAGGGGACCCATACAATGTTTTCATTGTAATGGACCTCATCGAGTAGTAGAGTGTCCTCTTAAGAATGTGGCTAATGCTGGCCAAGCTTAGCCAGTCAACACACAGACCAACGTCATGCCTACACTTTCATGTGTGAAGTGTGGTGTCGATCATTTGATCAAAGACTACCCATATCACACCAATAGTTCCGCTTCTACTTCTAACCATGCCACTATCATGACTATAAGGTGCAACCTTGGAATATCACGTCACTAAATGTCCTAACACGAGCGCAAGCGAAATAAGTGGACAAAGGGAAAAACCCAAGAGGTGTCACAACCTCTAAGACTGGGAGAACGAGAAGAGTGAAAAAAGTGGGCAAGGGAGATACCATGGTCATAATTTAGGATGGATCCAAAGAACATACCATTGACACCGGTTCTACCCAATCAAAGGAAGAAGGTGACCAAGTAATAGGATGGGCATGCCCAAGAATCTGCAAGAGAGAGACCTTCAACCCGTAAGGGGATTGGAGAATATCCAAATGCTTAAGAAGAAATAAGAAAGCTTGAAGAAGCTAAGGCCCTGGTTGAGGAGTGTCAACGCAAATCATGAAGCCAAGTTAAGGGCTAATCAGGCTAGGGATATAGTGTATCCAAGAACTAAGCTGTTAAAGGAAAGGAGATTGGACGTGCCTACTCCAATCCCAGAAGAGTCTAGGGAAGGGACTCAAAGTGCCTCATGGCAAGAATGTTTGAGAAAGCAATCAAGATTTGTCAATCCATTCATTCCCTAGGATAATCATGAAGCCAAGTTAAGGGCTAATGAGGCTAGGGATATAGTGTATCCAAGAACTGAGCTGTTAAAGGAAAGGAGATTGGACGTGCCTACTCCAATCCCAGAAGAGTCTAGGGAAGGGACTCAAAGTGACCTCATGGCAAGAATGTTTGAGAAAGCAATCAAGATTTTTCAATCCATTCATTCCCTAGGATTGAATATGTGACAAACACGTGTAAGGAGCCCTCACTTGCCAGGGAACCTAGAGACATAGGTAGCCATAGTATCCACAACTATCAAAATGCTGCTAGGACCATTGCTACGCAACACGCCGGCATTGTGGGAAGATGTCAAGGATTGGGTAGAAGGAAGATTGAACCCAATGTCTACTATAGAGAAGAGCCAGTCACCTCTGGCAATGAAAAACCTAGTGCATGAGGAAGAAGGAACACCAGATTCGTCAAAATACATGTTAACCAATTGGGTCGGTATTATGAGAGTGATGATACAAATGCCACAATTCCAATCCACCATACCGAGTACCAAGAACTGGCTATCTTGGAAGGGGGCGCGGTGTGTGAGCATTATTACTAAATGATATTGAAAAAATTGGGGAAACCGAGAATTGGAAAGAGTAGATCTAATCGTCAAGATGGCAGATGGAACATTCTCAATACCAATGGGACTGTTGAAAAACATTAGGCTTAAGGTCTTTTTGTTCCGCTACCATCATACATTTGTTATAATGGACTTTTTGCACTAGCCAAATTCATATGACATTATCTTGGACAGACCCTTCATGAGGGAAGCCAAATTGGTGCATGATTGGGCGTTAGATCATGTGTACGTTGTTCGAAAGGATTTGCAGATTCTGAAAAATCAGTCTACATACATGGAAGACACACCCCATGGAAGGGCAATTGTTTGGAAATGATTCGACCACCACTGAGTGAATCACATCCTTACAAGTCTGCCAACCAGTTGAGGACAATTCACGGGAAGAGGAAGAGGCCTCAATGTATGCATCGCTTCCACCTCCGGATTTTAGCGAAAACTGGATGCACATGCTTTCTATAGATGTGTTGCCCCCCCTAGAGGAACCTAGTACATTGAATCGGGAAACATTCCTATCACCTCAGTATGCATGGTAGATGTGCAACCAAGAGAAGAGGAAATAGAGGATGAAGCCTCCAACATAGAGGGGTCTGGGTCGCAAGGCCACAACAGCACCCAACACCCTAGGAGATGGCATAAAAAAAAGATGTATATCGCTCGGACGAAATTCCCTACTACTACAAAGTAAACCCACAGATGCCCAATGGCTAAGATATCTCAAGGTCACTAAGGTGCACAAGGAGTTTTGTAAGAACTGGGATGAGGATTTGAGTAAGATAACCCTGGAAGGAAAATGAGAGAAAAAGGCTATGCCACAAGAGCCCGAAACACCTAAACTCACTAAGGCAGGACATAGAAAACAGAATAAGGCTCTAGCTAAAGCCAAGCACGAGGCAAAGAAGGCGATGGCTTGGACGAAAGATGAGGAGGACGACAAGCCAGACCTACTCTCAACACACACCATTGATAAATGAAAGGTGGTCTAATTAATAGGGCTAAAAGAGTAAAGGAAGATGGCCAATCCAAGTCTTACAACTGAAGTTAAGGAGATTGATATTGCAGAGCCAAGGGAGGACGCCAAACATGTCTACGTTGCTAAAGACTTAACTGCCCAGCTGAAGAAGAAGAGCTCATTGCTCTCTTAAAAGAATTCAAGGACTGTTTTGTTTGGAAATGCACAAAAATGAGGGGTGTACCACCCAAGGTGGTTCAACACACTATCCCGATCATGGAAGTATCAGGACTATCCATAGGCAAAAATTGTATCAGATGAATCCGAAATATGTGGCAATTGTAAAGGAGGAAATTGATAAACTCTGTGGATTTCATCTATGAAATTGAGCACACATATTGGCTTTCAATCGTGACTGTGCCAAAGAAAAATGGAAAATTGAGAGTCTTTGTTGATCTCAAAGAGGTCAGTGCATCCACCAAGAAAGACCACTACACCCAGTGCCATATATAGAACATGTAATAGAATGGGTAGCAAGTGAAGAAGCCTACAACTTCTTAGATGGATTTTCAGGCCATAATCATGTGTCCATAGCACCAGAAGACCAGCACAAGATGGCTTTCAATATGCACTACCTTCAAGGACTACTTGCAAAAGTGGCTGGAGGTATTCATTGATGATCTATGTGCACACTCATGCTGGACTGAGCACTTGGATTGCTTGAGGAAGGTGTTTGAAAGATGTCGATTATATTATATATCCTTAAACCCTTTAAAGTGTCAATTCTGGGTCAAGCATGGCATAATCTTAGGGCACATTGTGTCTAAAAATGGTATTTCCATTGATGAGAGCAAGGTAAAATTGATCTTGGAATTATCCCCACCAACCAACTACAAAGGTGTATAGTGGTTTATGGGAGATATTGGGTATTATCGACACTTCATCATATTCTATGCTAAAATTGTTAGGCCATTGTCTAGACTACTCATTGTCTTTGAATGGACTGAGAAATGCCAAGAGGCCTATGATAAGTTGAAGAATGCAATGGCTATTGCACTAATCCTGAGACCACCCAATTGGGATCTTGTATTCCATGTGCACATCAATGCATCAAACTTCGCTATAGGATACGTATTGGTGCAACCTGGGGAATTCAAATTGGATTACCCAGTTTGCTTTGCTAGTCACACAACTGAATGATGTAGAGATAAACTACACCACCACGGAGCATGAAGGTTTGGCCATGGTTTATGATGTAAAGATATACAGACATTACCTACTGGGCAAAAAATTTGTATTCTTTGTGGACCATCGGGCCCTATTATATCTAGTGAACAAGCCTTGCACCACAGAAAGAATCACACAATGGTTGCTTCTACTCCTAGAATTTGACTTTACGGTCACGGTGAGAAAAGAAACACAACATGTTTTGGCGGGCCATATGTCTAGAGTTCCTAATGGAAAACTGGCGACAGGCATTGACGATGACCTTCTAGATGCTTATCTATTCAAACTTCACATGGTGCCTAAATGGAGTGAGGAAATATCCAACTATCTAGCTCATGGGTTCCCACAAGTTTTTGTTTTGTTTTTCGAGCCGGGGTCAGAGATGAGCATGCTCATCTCTGAAACTCGAGCAAAGAAACGCTTTTGTCATTAGCTTCGTCGGTCGTGAGGACAGTTTCACTACTTCCTTAAGGCATGACCTTGGAAGACCCAAGAGCTGGGCACGACAGCGACCAAGAACTCCCTAAGGAGCCCAGGTAGTGTGGGACTTGCCTTTAGGCTCACTGTTAAAACCCTAAGATCTCTTTAGATAATTGTTATGCATAAACATGCATAAATCAAGCATAAACTCAACCACCCAACCACCCCCGAGCCCAAGGGATGCATACATGAATAATAATAAAATACATCATACCTCTACCTTGATGTCCCATACCATCAAGAGGTATAACTCCAATCCAATAGCATGTAGCTATAGTGTGAAATGGTAGATGAGTAGATATGAACCTCTACACAAGAGAGCATAACATAGCCTTGGCCTTATAAGCCCAAGCCTCCAAGCCTCCCTTGAGTGAGCCCCATGCCCCCCCTATTATATAGGAAGGCCCTCAAGTGACTCTTGACTTTCCATTACCCATGTGTGACCCTTGGATGCCTGACCCTAACCTTAACCCTTAAGGTTAGTCCTAACCCATGCTCCACTAGAGCTTATTCCCATGCTCCCATGCTCACAACTTGTTTGCACTCTAAAGAAAGAGATTTCAACAAGTGAAAATGCCGATGAGATTACCCTCATCCCAACATATAGATAAAAGAAGTTTATCTAGAAGAATGCCCACAGTATAACTTCTAGTGAATTTAGAAAATGAGATTGTCTTTGAATGTTGAGGACAACATGCTAAGTGATGTAAGCAAAGCAACAATCTTGAGCCCAAATTATCCCATAAGATAATATATGTGAGGGATCACTAGCGTCCCATACCACCATGATACCACCCATACATACCTTAACAATTTGAAATTCCCTAGTATGCCGTCTAGGAAATATGAATAAAATATTGTATAAAAGGAATAAGATGGCCTTATCCAGACTTTCACTTACTAAACCTGTCTCTATATACTTGAGACTACATCAAGGAATAACTCCTTTTGAGTACATCATTAGAAAAGAAATTGAATTGTTGGCGCCTTTCTAATGATAACTAAACCTGTCTCAATATACTTGAGACTACATCAAGGAATAACTCCTTCTGAGTACATCATTAGAAAAGAAATTGAATTATTGGCGCCTTTCTAATGATAACTACCCAAAACATAATAAAGTTAGGGTAGAAAAATAACTCACCTAAATATATAAGCAACTAGATTTATCAGTTTATATTCTTTACTGTTGGATAGAGAGGAAGCCATAAAAAGGTATGAAAAGATTAGCATCCTAGACACACCTAACAATGAGTTTTCCATGCCTAGGCACGTGCATGTTTGCACCCCTATTGTAAAAGGTTTCTATAATGTAGGCACCATATTTAGTTCTATGGGGTGAGTTTGGCATTAATTGTTAAAAATAGTAGGAGAGCCTTCGACAAGTCGAGATTAGATCAGTGCTCGAAAACAACCCGGGTTTAGTGTAATATCACCTTCAAATTTTTAAAAAAACCTACAAAATTATAGCTTAAAAGTGCCAATATGTCAAATCACCATGGATCTCCTCATAGAACGCTCCTGATACAAGACTCGAAATCTGCAAAACAAAGCCAAATAACGTGAAGGGGGGCACGCCTGACTCACCACCACCCAACCTTGACAACCGTGGGCAAAACCCACAAGTCTTGGCTGTCCCCCACCAAGCCACGAGCTGAGCTAATTAGCAATACATACCGACCAATCTCTACCCCGTAACATCCCATACCGCCACGGAGCTACCCTCGTGGGCCTCGAGGCTACTGCCGGCCTCGGCTGCATAAAGCATGTGCACGTCTACACTAGATCCAGGCTCCTGACCATAGAGCTCTCACAAAGACACGCGAGACGCTATGAACTATTGACTGAACTTGGCCACCCTTTTATAGGCTCTTGGCCGGTCACCGGGCATCCACATTGGGTGCCTGCCCATCCATACTTGGGTGCTCGCCCATCAGTCTCTAGCTCACCAATCAGCCTGCCTAACTCCAAGCTTCCCCAAGCCTCGAAGCTAGTCTTGTGTGCATGTAGCACATGGTAGATACACTATGTGCACATGACATACCCCTGGACGCTTACCATGAGGTATGGCATGAAGAGCATGACTGAACTCCTGCATAGAAAATGGGGCATCCTAAGCGGCACACATCTCCTCAGTGATCAAATGTGGCAATGCATTCCAAACCTTCCTCTGTCCACCACAACCCAAATAGAATCGTGGCCTTGACGTGTTCTTGGCAATCCAGTAATAAAATCCATGGAAATACTTTCCCATTTATTACCTGGGATTTGTAAAGGATGCAACATCCTAGCCTATCTAAAGTGTTCAGCTTTATTTGCTTGACAAACCTGACACTTAAGGACATAATCTTCTACATACCCTTTCATCTTTAGCCAATAAAAAGTGTGTTTCACTAAAGCTAATGTCCTATATACCCCAGGGTGTCCAGCAAAAGGGGCATTGTGACACTCCTTAAGAATCTTGGACCTAATGTCCGAGACTTGTGGTATACAAATTTTGTCATTACGGAATAGTAAACCATTCCGAATCAACCACTGGCCTCCCGCAACCTGAATGATGGTAGACTGCTAAGTCACGGAGTCTTGGTCAATCAATGAGCTCCCATCCTCGATTCTCTGCCAATATGGACCAAAATAACTATCAGTCCAATGACTGAAATAAGTTAGTAGAAACCTCAGTGATGAACGACAAAGTATTCACCTCTCTAATCCGACTAAGCGCATCTACTACACTATTCATGGACCCCTTTCGATAACAGATTTCAAAATCAAAATCTTGCATTAACTCATCCCATTGAGATTTTCTTCCTTGCAAATCATCGCCATCACACACATACTTGATTGACTGATGATCAGTCAATACTACAAACTTGGAGCCATATAAATAATGCCTCCAAACCTTGAGAGCATGAATGACAACATAAAGCTCCTTCTCAAGGGTTGACCAACGAGATTGAGTGTCGTCCAGCTTTCTACTCTCAAAAGCAACAGGTCTACCATCTTGGAATAGAGCAGCCCCGATTGCGTAGTCACTCATGTCAATGTAAAGAACATAAGGTCGACTAGGATCGGGTAATGCTAAGGTAGGTGCTTCCTTGACTTTGTCTTTCAAAAGTCTGAAGGCCATATCCAAATCGTTATTCCAAGTGATAGGCGCACTTGACTTATGTCCACAACCTTTCAAACAAGTCGGTCTCATTGGTAGTGTGAGCTGAGAGTCCCGCATAGATTTTCGAAGAAAAACAACAAAACCGAGAAAAGAACGAAGTTGTCTCACTGTCTGCGGTATAGGCCAAGCCAGAACCTTCTGAACTGGGTCATAGTCAATGCTCAACCCGTCTCTTGTAATCTTATGTCCCAAGTAAATGATTTTTGTTCAATCATAAAAAACTCACATTTACTTAATTCAACATAAAGTCGATTCTGTCTTAAAATAGTTAAGACAATCGTGACGTGTCTAACATGATCCTCAAGAGTACGATTATATACTAAAATATCATCCAGGAACACAACCACAAATTTTTCCAAATGTTCACGAAAAAGATCATTCATCATTTGCTAGAAAGTGGCTGGATCATTGGTTAACCCAAAAGATAATACGAGAAACTCGTAATGGCCATCCCTAGTCTGAAAGGCAGTTCTTTCGATGCGCCTTTCATGAATATGTATCTGGTGATAGCCAGTATGTAAATCTATCTTTGTGAAATACTTCGCTCCAACTAAATAGTCAATCAAGTCATCTGATCATCTAGGGAGAGGATAACGATTCTTGATTGTCAGTTTGTTCAATCTCTTGTAATCTACACATATTCTCTAGGTGTTGTCATTCTTTCTCCTAAGTAACACAGGCGCACCCCAAGGTGATTTACTTGGACGAATTTGGCCCATCCTCAAATAATCTTCGAGTTGTTTGGCCAACTCATCTTCCTCAGCCTAGCTCATCCTATAAGGTGGAATGCTAACAGGTTGAGCACCAGGGACTAGATCAATACGATGATCTACTGCCCTTTTGGGTGGTAAGCCCGATGGAAGCTCTTTAGGAAATACATCTTGAAATGAATCAAGTAACTTCTTTAATTCTTTGCTTTCAAACACACTTAATTCATTGACATCCATGGTAGGTATGAGGAATGAAGAAAGTGGAATCAAGACACATTGGTGGAAAGCGTTATACAAAGAAGAATCCATTATATTTTCAAAATCAACGTTATTTACAAGAGGTCCTTGAGAGGGATGTATACAATCACCTAAGATACAATACTGGGTGTTCCTATGTTCAAAAGAAAAAGTATGACTAGACCAATCTATCTGGACCTGAACGGTCTTAAACAACCACTCAATCCTGAATAACAAGTCTACATACTTTAGATGCATAACATAGCACTCGAATATATCTTCGTAGTCCTGAATCCGTATCCATAGCTTCTCCACCTTTCGATCCCATACTTGCCGACCTGCAAGTAGGCATACCTAGTAGGTATGATCGCTAGGTGTTGTGTCCAGACCAAAATTTTGCACAAGTTTGTAATTAACAAAGTTGTGTGAGCTACCAGGGTCCAGAAGAATGTGGATTCTATGGCCATTCACTTCTCCATAAACTCAGAGAAGATCATGTAAGCCAAAAACTTTAGAGTTGAACATACAATCAGAACATGAACTAGGGCGAGAAGTATAGCTAAAGTACCTATCAAAGACAACTGATTGGCTTCCTTCATCTTGGGTCCTACATTGGTCTTTGCACCCTTCTTCTTCGAGCACTCATTACGCATATGTCCTTTTTCTTTGCAGATGAAGTAACATTCCTCCTTCTTGAGCTTCAAAGCCTTGAGGAGACAGCTTTTCTTTGCTGGAGTCGAAGTAGACTTTTTCAAAGGTTGGTCCGAAGACTTTCCTTCTGTCGTGCTAGCCATTGGGGTGGAGAACTTTCTTTTGTGCTTGTTCCCTTGCTCGGTCACGTGTTTGGTTTTGGAAGAGACCATTGTATCATCATAAATACGAGCAGAATGAATGGCCTCGTCCAAAGATTTGCATTTGCTATTTTTGACGTGTAAACAGTCCGAGTCGGGTAAACCGGCTACGAAGAAACCCAAGAGTAGTAGAATCCATCTTTGCAGCTTTCATTGCAAGTCTCTAAATTTCTGGAGGTAGACCTCATAAGTCAAGTTTTGTGAGGTCATGGTCAAACTGGCAAACTGAGCCACGATATCGTTAGTCATCCTCCTTCTTGAGGAATTCTTTCTTGAAGACTTCTTCAAACTATGCCCAGGTTGTTGGTTTAGGTTTGAGTTATTTCCACCAAAGCAAAAGTTTGCCTGAGAGGAAACCTGCTGCTCATTGAACCTTTTTGCTATCATCATAAGGATGAAAATGGAAGTGGACCTGCCACTTATGTAGCCA
This sequence comes from Cibotium barometz, assembly GCF_041138505.1. Classification (NCBI taxonomy): domain Eukaryota; kingdom Viridiplantae; phylum Streptophyta; class Polypodiopsida; order Cyatheales; family Cibotiaceae; genus Cibotium; species Cibotium barometz. Next base: position 9,515,885 of record NC_141061.1, read on the forward strand.
TGTGTCCACGATCTCCTTGGTACGTTGCTTTTGCTCACCCCTAAATAGTTCCAGAGTAATGTTGGGGCCTAAAGCACAAGCCAAGGAATCCATACCCGAGAGAGTAGACAGGGTAGTGGTCAATAAAGAGATGGAATTCTATAAAGCCTGCATCGCGCGGCGACTTATGCCTAACGTTCCGAGAAAGAAGCTTCGAAAGAAAGTTTAAACTCTCGAAAATCATATTTGGATACAAAATCTTCGAAAAGATCATTATCGACGGCCTCAGTATAGCCGGCAGGTCTTCACGTTCGGGAATGGGTTCCATTTGGGTCAACATCTTGAAGAGGACAAGGTGAGAGAAAAGCTTGGCTAGAAATAAGGAAGAGTGCTAGAGAGTACGAGGAGATGGTAGCGAGAAGCCCACTTTAGACGTATTTTATAGGCCTCCCAAAAAGCATGTGTTTTTATGTGTTGCTTTTGTGTTTTTTTTAAATTAAAAAAAACCATGCTACCTCGCTTTTATAAAAGCCACACATAAAGCTTGGAAGAAAAAAACACTTTTAAAAAAACACATAGGCTACACATAGAACTTATAAAACCCACATGCTTTCTTTCTTTTTTACACACGTATTTGTTTTAATATTTTCAAAAACCCCTCAATATAGGCTCAAAAACGAAAAGCAACACGCATTTTTTTTAAACGAAGGCTAAGAATATGAAAAAGCGACTGCCACCTGTCAGTTGATCGTTTGTTTTCTTTTCTCTCTGCATTCCTTCGATCGCCGTTTTGTAGGCGAATCTACACGCTACTACTTGTCGACCATCTCGGTTGCCAATTTCCCTCACACAGGCTATGCAGGCCGACAAGCATACTTTCCTTTTCTTTCTCCCACTGAGTTCTACAGTCGGCAGGGAGTCTCCTCTCCTCTTCTCTCTTTTACTTTCAAATTCACAACCGATTACACTTATGTTTCTCTCCTTGCCCCAATAAAACAACTCTTCTTCTTGCTTAACAAAACAACCCGTTCCATGACCACAACCCACTTGGCTTTCAACAATGCAAAAACCTTATTCATTTGCCTCTTTTGGGACCCAAAAGTTATATTTGCATTATGAGTACATGGGAAACTTTAAATGCCTTCTATCCACCCAATCAAGGTGGAATCTAAGTACACATGGCACTCTAATCACCTTAATCAACTCTAAATAAACCAATAGTGGACATGTATGCTGCCTTTGGCATGCAGATGCAATGGCTCAAACTATGCGCACATTGGTTATTGCAAGTTGTTTTAATCATAATGTTTAATTTGAAAGCGGCTAGTTTTGGAAGCTTTTTATAACTAGCAATTCTCTAACAACTTAGAGAATGCAAGACTTCTACGAATCAAGTTATCAAGTCCATTTATAAAACCCTTAGTTTGGTTGTCGTCCACCACTGATGTGTCAATTCTTAACCCATTAAGATAGACCAGACCTCAATTGAAGCTAAACTTATAGGTTTTTAGCAGCTTGTAGGTCTACAAGCACTCTAGTTTTCCATGCCTAATGCAAGGGGGCTCTCGCAAAGCCTAGAATCAAATATGGCAATAACCTTAGAGTTTACAGTAAGCCTTTGCCAATTTTCACATCATTTACAACTAGCAATCTAAAGTCCCCACTTTTCTTCACCTAGCTCAAAGAGGGTGATTTTATTTTCAGTTGGCCACATGCATATACACAGGTCTTCTAATAATTGGGAACCTCTAGCATATGCAATTTGAAGCTATTCTGGGCACCCCAAGCTCTAGGGCTAAGGTTTGAACAAATTTCTAGCACTAGGGTGCATCCTAGACACACCTAACAATGAGTTTTCCATGCCTAGGCACATGCATGTTTGCACCCCTATTCTCAAAAGTATCTATAATGTAGGCACCATATTTAGCTCTATGGGGTGAGTTTGGCATTAACTGTTAAAAATAGTAGGAGACCCTTCGACAAGTTGAGGTTAGATCAGTGCTCGAAAACAACGCTGGTTTAGTGTAATATCACCTTCAAATTTTTAAAAATACCTACCAAATTATAGCTTGAAGGTGCTAATACTTGCAAAATTTGAGGGAATATAGTACAAAGACCTTCAATTTTTTTTAAAAAAAAACTCTTTATTGATAAGTTCTTAATTTTATTTATGAAGGTTTTCCAATTTTTGAGAAAATAGTTCTTTTTGAGCATTGGGTTAAATAGAGGGCTGCTCCAACCACCAAAAACATGTGTGTAAAATCTTGTGAAGATTTGATGTCATTAAGACACTCAAAAGTCTATCTATCAAATTTAGCTAAAATCGCTAAAAATAATAGAGGTCCACCAAAAGGCTAAGGGTCATACCTAATATCATCTCATAGAACCTAATTGAGTTTTCAGGTTGATTAAGGGCCTCACAATGTTATAATACCAAATTTAAGTGTATCTACTAAAAATAGTAGAACTGCACCAAAAAGCAACATCTAATTAAGTTTTTAGGTTGGTTAAGGGCCTCACAAAGTTATAATACCAAATTTCAGCGTAGCTACTAAAACTAGTAGAACATTACCAAAAAAGTTTGGGGTTGGAGTTGTGATCTCCATTAGGGCCTATTTTTATGAGGTGTGAAAAGTGCTTAGACTTGTTTTTGGTAAACACTGAGATTAAATACCCTAAACTTCCCATGATGGGGTTTGACCAACCTAGATTAATTGGGTCAGAAAATAACATAGCTATGAACCACATGTAGAAGAAGACCTATGAAAAAAAAACCACATGTAGAAGAAGATTTATGTAAAAGCATGGATTATATTGACTAGCATAAGGCCTCTTCTGGGCTAAGTGGAGAAAATTTTGAGTCTGATTCAAGGCTGTAAAACTTTATTCAACTTTAGTCGAGAGGTCACTCTAAGACTCTGGAAAGCATGTCAAATGATGTTAGAACAAGACAGGATTTTGTTTTTAAGACTTGCACATCATATCTTGTACAAAGCATCTCATTATATATATATATATATATATATATATATATATATATATATATATATATATATATATATATATATATATATAACTACCCCCTTTCGTAGAGATAAAAGATGATGCATGGATAGCCTTCAATAGTCTCAATACTCCAACACTAGGAAAGAAACAAGACATATTCCCTGCAATTAGCTTGAAGGCATAAAAGCATGGCTTAAAGGCTCATGGAGCATTGCTCAATATGAATGATTCAGAGGTTAAGTCCTGTCTCAGGACACAGATGACCTACAACCCCCCCTCCCTTGCCTATAAGCATGGTAAAGAGGGAATGATGGAGCATTACATAAAGAAACACAAAATATTCAGCTTTTAGGGGACTTCCCACCCATGACTACAAAATATTCAGCTTTTAGGGGACTTCCCACCCATGACTACAAAATATTTAGACTTTGGGGGACATCCTGGGCAGAGAACCCATGACTACAAAATATTCATATTTTGGGGAACATCCCCGGTAGAGAACCCTTAACTCATACTTGAAAATGAACGAACTTTTGAAAGTTCAAAAAAACTCCCCACGTTGGTGTACAATGTCGTTAAAGATCTTCTTTCGACACAATTGCCAAGTGATTGACACGGGCTATCTTTTTAGGCTGGGGGGCCAAGGTAGAGGACCTATACTTACACAAATTGGGACCTACAGAGGAAAAACCCCAAATTTTTATTGATGCTGCAGAGACTTCAATTTACTGTAGGAGGCTTAATTTTGGAAAAGCCCTAACAAAAATATGTGGGTGCTAGATGTTCAATTGGATGAATTTCTCCATATTTGAGAGAAGCCCAAATTTGCAAGTTACATAAGCTTCAAATTTTCCATCTATATGGAATCCCAAAATTTTTACAAATCCCCAAAATTTTGATCAATTTTCACCTCAGGCCCCAATTCTAATTGTTGGTGTGCCAAGCTACATCATGTGACAGTCGACCATGTTGGCGCGAGACATCAATCAAACTATAGATGGCGGCTACGTGTTGAGAAGAAGTAGACAGACAGAAAGGTTGTTGCTCAGAAAATACATATATGATGTTGGTGATGATGGCAGCATCAGCATAAAAAATGCAACCCTAATGATGATGATGATGGTGCAAGCAGCATCAAAACGCAGCCATGATGTTTCACTTTAGAAAACGTATGTAGAAGGTGATCATCTAGCACACAGATGGGCATACAAATGGGTAGAAGATGGTTGATCAACAAGCCATGATGTTTCAGTTCACAGGATCTGGAGCTCAAGCTATGCCAAGGTTCCATGATGTGAGTGTAGAAGAGATGAGGATCTGGAGCTCAAGCTATGCCAAGGTTCCTTGATGTGAGTGTAGAAGAGATGAGGGTTCAAGGGAAGAGAGGAAGCTCAATCCCTAAGTGTGTGTGTGTGTGTGTGAGAGAGAGAGAGAGAGAGAGAGAGAGAGAGAGAGAGAGAGAGAGAGAGAGAGAGAGAGAGAGAGAGAGAGAGAGAGATGTAAGAAGAAGGGGGACTACACAAGATACATCACATGCATCAACATTCCAAAGAATAAGGGTTGCTAAAAAAGGACCAAATTTTTACCTTTAAAGACCTTCAAAATCAATTTGAAATGCTAGAGACTATTCTTTATAGTATAATTTAAACAGAGCAAAGTAACATTTCAATTGCCTATATTTAGGGTACGTGTTCTTGTGTAACAACAACTATATTCTTCTTAAAAATTACTCCCCATTGGCTTCACACAACATAATCATCCAATGGATGTGATAAAAAGGCTCAGCCATAGGGGACATCCATTAGTAGTGTATATGTATATCCACATGCCTAGTCTAGGCAATCTAACTAATTAAACCTAATCCATAAAAATGCTCAACGATAGGGGATATCCATTAGTAGTGTATATGTATATCCACATGCCTAATCTAGGCAATCTGACTTATTAAACCTAACTCTAAACTATCTCCTCTCCCCTCCTCTTACTTGTCTCCCTCTCTCATCCGCCCCTATCCCTCATCCCAATCACCCCCACCACAAATTACCCCCCACCCTTATACGCATAGCGTACTACCTTCTTGGAGAAGGTGACATAGAAGGATGCACTATAGGTAAGGTAGGCTATGTGTATATGGGTGGGGGGCAATTTGCATGGGTGATTGGGATGAGGGTTAGGAGTCGATGAAGGAAGAACACAAGTAAGAGGAGGAGAGAGATGATAGTTTAGAGTTAGGTTTAATAGATTAGGTTAGAGGCAATAATTTAGAGTTTTGTCCACATGCCTAATCTATCCAATTTAGAGTTATGTCTACATGCCTAATCTATCCAATTTTAATCTTAATTTATCTAATTAAACCTAATCTATTACACCTAACTCTAAACTACCACCTCTCCCCTCCTCTTGTTTGCTTCCCTTCCTCATCTGTTATCCCTCATCCCAACCACCTGCACCACAAATTAACCTCCGCCATTCTACACAAGCCTACCTTGGAGAAGGTAATGTAGAAGGATGCACTCTAGGCAAGGTAGGCTATGTGTATAAGGGCGGGGGATAATTTACATGGGTGATTGGCATGATGAACAAGGGCAAATGAGGGAGGGAGGCAATATTTTAGAATTAGGTTTAATACATTAGGATTAAGTAATTAATTACATTAAGGTTGGCGTGTGGATGGATATACACATACAATACTAATGGATGCCCCCTTTGGTTGAGCCTTTTTCTCATATTCATTAGATGATTATGTTGTGTGAACCCAATGGAAATAGAATTTTTAAGCAAAATATAGTTATTGTAAGACAAGAATGTGTGCCCTAAATATATGTACCCATTTATACGGTAGTAATGTGTGAACGTAGGCTAATAGTGGGTTGGGGCACTTTTTCCCTCCTTATGGATTTTTTCCCCTAAGCGTGTTGTGTACACACTCTTATGAGTGAGTGTGTAAGTGACCTAACCTTATCATATCACTTCACTTGTACTTCACTCATTCTCATCAATCTCTACTTTGATTTTTATGCTTCTTTGCATCTCTGCTTACTTGTTGCTGCATCTATGTGTGTATTGCTACATTTGTCTCCACTCCAACAATTGGTGTCAAAGCAGATTCTTTTGGCTCTTGCCTACGTCATCGTTTTCTCTCCTCCTCATCTCCCCACTAGAGTTGCTCTTCTAATTGTTTCAATTTGAGCTTTCCTCTTAGATGGAGAATGTATACCCTTTAGTGTTATGTTAACAAAGTTAACAATTAACGAAGTTAACAATCAACAAAAAATTTATGAAATTCGAGCCATTTTGGGGCCTCGTGTGCATGATGTAAGGTTTCTGAAAACATCCCAAGGGAGTGTCATTTACATGCTAGGGGAGTGTTAGTTCAAACTATCTTTGTTTGATTTTGGATTTTCTACAGTGTAGCAGCATAAATTTGGTGTGAACGCATTGTGTGCATATGCCATAAGTGTTACAGGGCCATCCGTTGCCGCTTCTCCATTGCCATTGACACACTCTAGACTTCACCATTTTTCATACACTTTGTAGGTCTCGTCCATCATTAATCTATTGGGACAACCATCTTCGATTGCATTCAGGTTGCATTTAGTGGGCAATCAATGATGTATTGGCAACCATCTCGATTGCAGTGGGCATCAATGATATATTGGCAACCATCTCGGTTGCATTCAGTGGGCATTAACAGTACTTGCATGTTGGGATATTTGTATTTTGTGTTAGAGATTCGTTATTTGCAGGTTCATATGGTAGGCAGTGATGTATTAGATGCTTTCCACCACTGAAGATAATCTGAACCGGACCAACTACCCATTGTGGTTCTATATGGTGCATCATATATTGGTTGCCAAAGGGTTTTAAAAGTTATTATTGGAATTGAGGCACGCCCTGTCTCGCCCAGTGCAAGATAGTACGGGTATTTCGGATGGTGATACTAGTTTAGATGTAACTGTGGCATCTACCTCCGCACCTCTTACAATGGAACAAGCCACGTGGGGTGGCAGAGATGCACATGCATATGCATTGGTGGCACTTTCTATGAAAAGGAGCATTATTCCTCATATTCACTCATGTATAACTGCCGAACAAGCTTGGCATGTGCTTGTTGCACTTTACCAGGTGTGCGTAATGAGGCATGTGCAGCCTACTTGTACTAGCAGTTAGAGTCCGAGCATAAAAATTAGGGAGACTTGATGGATGAGTTTCTCAAGAGGATCAAAGATGAAAATCCTTCACAACAAAGAGGTGAAATCGAGAAAACAAGAGTTTCCCTACAGAGAAAGAGAAGTTTGGGTATAGAGAGAGACACTACGATTAATGTCAATGCAGAAGTTGATGGGGTCTCCCATGAGCACGCAAGGCTTTTGTCTAATCTATAGCAAGAAAAGAAACCATCCTTGTTTTGTTGAGAGAAAGACGCACGAGAGAAAGGGAAAGAAATGGAGAGGCAATGGTTGGGAAATTTTTGGGTTTAAAAAACTAACTAAAATTTGATTTTTTTGTCTTTGCTTCAATACTACTAACCTTAAAATCATGGTCCTAATATGCACCCAAAAACGTTTTTTTGGGTGCATATTAATTAATTAATTTTGCAGGTATATGCTAAAGGTTGGTTATTGTAGGTGCACGTACGGTTATTTTATGTAATTTTCACACGTCTGAAATTGTTTTTTGTCAATCTAGGGCGTATCAAGGCAATTTGCCTTTTTTAGCATGTGGAAAAACATTTGTTCTGGTTTTTTCTAATCGATTGCAAACATGTTGCCACAACAGGATGCGAAGATCAATAGAGAAGGTATGCTCTCCCATCTGCGTGACGATTGTAAGCTTGGGGATTGTAACCAGGATTAGTTCAAACTACATTTTTTAGTTAGGGTTCAGAGGACACGCATGTTGATCGAGGGATGGCATGGACTTTGAAAGCCATCGTTAGAGGGAGAGAAGGGATGTAGAGTTCATCTATGTCATCTCCCTCTCTCTTTATTGCCCCTTAGAGAAGGCCTGCACCCTTTAGAGAAGGGACGCTTTTCCATCGATAGAGAAGGTATGCTCTGCCATCATCTACACGACGACGATCATTGTAGGGCGGAGGCTTTGCTTGTTGATCGCCACGATGACACATTCTCTAGCCATATGGCACCATGTACGGTTGTCATACCAACCTATACAACAGTACAGGAGTAGCCTGGTTGTGCCCAGCCATGGTGGCTACCTTGCAGCCACACCAAGCACCTACAACTGCTGCCACCACATATGCAACATACGCATCCCATGCATGCTCTCCAATAGGCAATCCCTATGCGCATGACCCACAGCCTTGGGCTGTTGCCATAGGGAGCGAAGGGAGGCAAGCAACCAGGGTGAGGTTCCTGCCCCCTAGCCGCCACCGCGGTGCCCTACCCCAGCGGCGAAAGTGACATCAGCCTCCTGCGTGGGGCGGGGATCCACACTCGAGGCCTCGCCCGCGGATGTCCGAGACAAGAGGCTAGCCCAAGCGGTCCCAGACTGAGCCCAGAAGAGTCCCCTCGCCCGAAAGGCACGGGCGATTCTGCCATGGAACCCCACAGAACAAGGTCTTCTCAGGCTTTAATCTAATTAACATAAGTAATCATATCTGGTTGTTTCTCAGGAATCCTCCGATGCAGCCTAACCACCCCATCCAGCCCATGGGTTGTTTCTCAGGAATCCTCTGATGCAGCCTAACCCCATCCGGCCCATGGGTTAGCCAACCACCCAACCACTGTATGGGTGGGATTCCTTTATAAAGATTTGGTTGTGTTTTGCCCGGGTACCGCGAAAAAGAGTTTCCAGGCTTCCTAACCTGCAAAAATTAAGGTAGGCATACCACGTACACACCCAATATGAAAAAGATTTGGTTGTGTTTTGCCCGGGTACCGCGAAAAAGAGTTTCCAAGCTCCCTAACCGGTGATTCATGCAAAAATTAAGGTAGGCATACCACGTACACACCCAATATGAAATTGCCATTTAGAACAGATTCGACTGGCTTTAAAACAATCCTGCAATAAAAATCATAATATTTCTGATCATCATTTTTTCAAATTCTGAGTCCATTGTATTACAAAATGTATCCTCTGGACTCTCCGTTGAAGACCAGCTGGCCAACCAACGAGATCTAGTATCAAAATTTGGTTCCCAAAAATCTTTCCTTTTTGTCCATCAGAAATCTTCCTCGACGTACGCATGGGTGTCCTAGCAATCGCGAGCCCGTGCATCGCCTGGTCAGAACCCTCTAGGATCCTCCTTAGGTGTCCTAGCACTTAACTCAGGGACCGCTTCGTCCTTCCTCACCCATCGTACCGGAAGCACACCATTTTAACTGTACCGAGGTAAGTCAAGACCTCGACAGACTTTGCCGCCGCCGCGAGCGACGTCCCTTGATGACTCCCCGCTAGCTGTTCCAACGAACCTTCTCTTAGAAAAACATAAGCCAAATGCTTCCTCCAGCATTCTGGCATAAAATAATCCTTTGAAAAAAACAGAGGTTCCAATGCAAGTGAAATTTCAATTTGAGATTAGTTCCAAAACCCTTTTTCCATAATTCCCAGTTTCATAATGAGGATCCTTGATCTCTCATCAGGGTAATCTACCCATCATTCAGTCTGATTCTCCAACGGTGAGTTCGATCAAGAAAAACTAGTTTAGTTCTAGTAGTCTATTCTTTGTGATTAGAAACTGGAATTGGTCACACGAAGTTTTTACTTGATTCAGATCGAGAGATGGAAAAGTAGGTTTACTGTCCGTCCTTCTCGTAGTCTAACCAAATTCATTCGGTTTAGTTCTACAAGGATTCCCTTCAGATAAACATCTAGTTTTGGGTAAATATCCATTTAGTGATTTTACTAATTAAAATATCCAAAGATATTCCTTCTATTACATAATTTCTCAACCTTAATTCATTAGGTAGAATTATGGTAGAAATTCATCTTTTGATACTAAAATTTAATTCAAATCCATCTTTTCTTAATTATCATAATTTTTTTCTTTTTAACTAAATATTATACTTTTTTTTAATAAACTTGAAATCCCTCTTTTTCTCATTTTAATGAGTGCACTCCAATTATCATGGGAATTTCTCTTTTACCATAAATTAAATCTATTTAAAATTCTTCTTAAATATTACATAAAAATATCCATTAATTCCATTAAGCTAAAATTTTCACTTTTCTCATTTAAATATTTGAATTTCAATATGGTGGGAATTCCTCTTTCATCATTTAAACTTATCTATTCAAAAAGATAAATTTAACTAAATTTTCTCTTAAAATTTAAATAAAAATCTTCATTAATTTCTTTACACTAGGAATTACACTTTCCTCATTTAAATATTTGAATTCCAATATGATGAGAATTCCTCTTTCATCATTTAAACTTATCTATGCAAAAAGATAAATTTAACTAAATTTTCTCTTAAAATTTAAATAAAAATCTCCATTAATTCCTTTATACTAGGAATTACACTTTTCTCATTTAAATATTTGAATTCCAATATGGTGGGAATTCCTCTTTTATCATTTAAACTTATCTATGCAAAAAGATAAATTTAACTAAATTTTTTTAAAATTTAAATAAAAATCTCTATTAATTCCTTTATACTAGGAATTACACTTTTCTCATTTAAATATTTGAATTCCAATATGGTGGAAATTCCTCTTTCATCATTTAAATTTATCTATGCAAAAAGATAAATTTAACTAAAATTCTTCTTTAATTTTTAAATAAAATATACATTATTTTAGCATCCCAATTTTTCTCTTACTTTATTGGAATACATGGATTTCCATTGTCATGGGGATTACTCTTTTAACATAAAAATGTATTACTAGAAATTCTTCTTTTTTTAATTAACTATTTATGCATAAACATAAAAATCAAAATTTTCATGATTATAATGAGAATCATTCAATTAATCTAGGATGATTAATCCTAGAATATGGTAGAAAGTCCTCTTTTCATATTATGAATGAAAATGATTTATGTGTTAATTTTAAAAAAAATTACCATAGCTCCGTTTGCTATTACTGATAATTATCAATAATTTAAAAGCATAAAGTTTAGTAATATCCCTATGATTAGAACAACCATTAATTGGATCAATATCCAATTATAGACTTGATTCTTAATTTTTTCATAAATTAAATAGCATAAAAGCATTAAAAAGTCACTTATTTTGCCTCTAATTTGACAAGCATAGAAATTACTTTTAGATTAGAGAATTGCTTCATGAGAAGCTTCATTTGAATATAGAATAGGTCATAGGAATGACCATAAGAGAGAGAAATACTTTAAAAATATTATAATTTAAGCATAAATAAGAATTTATGTGTTTTATCACTACAATTCATTAAAGAACTTCAATTGTATTCAAAAGCCCTTCATTTGAATGCTTCTCAAGCTTGAGAGGGGTTGAGAAGAGAGAAACATTTGGAGATTAAAGAAAAAAGACCATAAACCACATTTTACCTCCTAGATTGCTTAATTCTTTGATCAAAGTAGAGGCCCCCAACCAATCAATTGGTTTGGTATGTTGATGAAGACTCCAAGGAAGATTAAAGAGAGACAGAAGCTCCAATCTCTTCAATTTGTAGAGGATTTTTAGAGGATAATAGAAAATAAGCTTATCTTAGAGTAATACCGGCATAGTTTAGTTCACAGATGTCACATATGTCCATCCATAAACTATCAAGTTTATTGTATAAATCACCTAAAGTATGAAATTGATGCCAAAAAAGGAAGAATCCAAATTTCCTTAATCCGAACACAACAAGATAAACTCGTTGAACTCTAAAGAAAGAAATTTCAACAAGTGAAAATGCCGACGAGATTACACACATCAATACATGCAGGCTATAGATAAAAGAAGTTTATCTAGAGAATGCCCACACAATAACTTTAAATGAATTCAGAAAATGAGATTGTCTTTGAATGTTGAGGTCAACATGCTAAGTGATGTAAGCAAAGCAACAATCTTGAGCCCAAATTATCCCATAAGATAATATATGTGAGGGATCGCTAGCATCCCATACCACCATGTGAGGGATCGCTAGCGTCCCATACCACCATGATACCACCCATACATACCTTAACAATTTGAAACTCCCTAGTATGCCATCTAGGAAATATGAATAAAATCCTGTATAAAAGGAATAAGATGGCCTTATCCCAGACTTTCATATACTAAAACCTGTCTCTATATATCTGAGACTACATTAAGGAATAACTCTTTCCGAGTACATCATTAGAAAAGAAATTAAATTATTGGTGCCTTTCTAATGATAACTACGCAATAAACACACTAAAGCTAGGACAGAAAAATAACTCACCTAGATACATAAGCAACTAGGTATACAAGTTGGAATATGTACAAAAGTACAAGCAATATACTCCAAAATTAAGTGTAAAAAACGAAGGCAAATGCTACCTTCAAAGCACATGATATTATCCAAAAGATCAAAAGATCCTTATAAAACCATGGATAAAATCATAGAAGCTCCTCGAATCCATGAAAACCATAGTTGATCATAAAAATCAATGCATACCATCTAATGGTCCTTAATCATGCCAAAAGAAGCATTATAATTGGTGGCCAACTCATCAATCCGGAGTATATGAATGTGGTGTCGTTCAAGCAAAACTCCAAAGTAAGCAAGTGAAACACATGTGTGTAACACTCATTAAAAAACTCCTAGACACAAGTGATCTAGGCAAAACCTGATGAGTCCATATAAAACTTGGAAAACATCCAATAAAATCCACCAAAACAAACCGATCAACTGACCCATGATAGAATTTGTCTTAGGCTTAAGAAATTAAGCATAGATCACACTTAAATAAGTGAAAAATAAATTATCATGGAAAAGTGTCAAAGGTGAAACACACTTTGAACGCAAATTCTAGCCATCAAAAGAAATTAAGGAACATGTCCAAAAAGAATGGCTAAACCATGGTAAAAATCATGAAAACATCGTTTAGAATTAATCTAAATAGAAATAACTACTAATACGAGGTATAATTATATTAATAATATGCGAATAACCCGCATCTATCTAATGTGAGCACGAGAAAATGTACTTCAACATTAAATAACCCTCGAAAATAATAAATTCTTGAGAAAAAGAATTATCATAATTTTTTTCTAATTTTTTCTAGTTTTATAGGGCCTCAAAATATGATAATTTTGAGTTTCACCAAACCTATCTTATGGCATTCCAAACCTATATTTTTTCAAAAAAACTTTTAGCAATTAAATTTGCCAAAATACCATTGATATTTTAAAAAATACCAATTTCTAGGATTTCTAAAAATAATTTCTAGAATATTCCTAATTTTTCTTGAGAGTCTCACCGTTCACGAAATTTCCAATTCTGCTCGACAATTCTCAAATCCAATGAAAATATATAATTTAATTAGATTTTTTAATTTTCTGGGTCAAAAAATATATTTTTAAAGGAATTTGAATGGTCACCGTCGCCGAAATGGACACACCACATGCCAAACACCAACCCACATTTTCCAAAAATTTAAAATAACCTTTGTCTAACTAGAGATCGCTCTGATACCACTGTTAAAACCCTAAGATCTCTCTAGATAATTGTTATGCATAAACATGCATAAATCTGGCATAAACTCATCCACCTGACCACCCCTAAGCCCAAGGGATGCACACATGAATTATAATGAAATACATCATACCTTTACCTTGATGTCCCATATCATCAAGATGTATAACTCCAATCCAATAGCATGTAGCTATAGTGTGAAATGGTAGGTGAGTAGTTATGATCCTCTACACAAGAGAGCATAACATAACCCAGCCTCAAGCTAGCATCAAGAGACCATAGCCTAAGCCTCAAGCTAACATAGCCTTGGTCTCCAAGCCTCCTTGAGTGTTCCCCATGTCCCTATTATATAGGAGGGCCCTCAAGTGACTCTTGACTCACCATTTCCCATGTGTGACCCTTGGATGCTTGACCCTAACCTTAACCCTTAAGGTTAGTCCTAACCCATGTTCCACTAGAGCTTGTTCCCATGCTCCCATGCTCACAAGCATAATGTGGGTTAGCCTCCTAGTATATGCACACATAATGTGTATATAACACGTACGTATAGATTGCACTTCATCTTCTGTGTCGTGCTGGAGATCCAAAAATCCCCTAGCCATATCAAAGATTTAGTTGGATCTCGCAGCAGGAGAAGAGGGGTTTTCTTCCTCTCCAAGGCTCTTCTTCCATCGATTCCTTATTTCTATGGTGGTCAGACTCCTCCAAGTTGAAACACTTAATTGAGTGCTTGCCGAGCAGCCTGAGCCAACACTTTTTTGGTAGGAAGAACTTGGGTGATTTGATGCACTATCATCAAGGGTAAGGTCATTGTTGGATAAATGTAATCCCAACTCCTTAGTCCAATTCAATATGTGGTTGATAGGCTAGTGGTCAGTGGTGGTTGTGGGTGTGTAAAGCCTACAAATGGTTGGTGCATGTTGTTCATGCAACTCATGCAACTAAAAATAGGGTAGAGGAGTCTCTAAATAAGGTACAAGTCATGATCAAGTGATTATTTAAGTTTGGTTCATGTCTAATCACAGTTAGTGTCTTCTTGTGTTAATCCCATATCAATTTTCTGCATATACCAATTTTTGTCCCTCATATTTATGATGTCTTGTACAATCTTTGATCCACCTTGAGTATGTTTTGATCAATCTTCATAGCTTAGTTATCATATCCAACATTTGTTATCAGAGCTTGACTCAATTAGGCTTAGTTTATTAGCAAAAACCCTAATCAATTTCTCACCATAGCCAATTTTTCTCAGTTTGAACCACATGCTGTAGTTTGCTTCCATGTGTGCACCTGAGTTGATTATACCCCAAGATTTTGATATAGACTCTTAGCTTTGCTCCCCCGCTTGCTCCAATTCGAAGCTCACTCGCCAATTTCAATGGAGTTCGACGAATTTGTGATCGCTAGCCAGATCGCCTGTTTTCTGTTCAGCGCAACAATTTGCTGTCGTCTGTACAAATTGGGTCAATTCCTTTGAGGTGATGCAAGTCCATCAAGTGAAGATTCAGCATATCAAATCTTGTAATATTTGGTGCACTGTAGCTGCTATATAGAGCTAATTTCCAGTCGCCTTTTTTCTGTAATTTTTGCTCCTCCAACATGGTGATACCTATTTTGATTTATATTGATGAAATTTTTGTTATTTGGGCTTAAATCATCTATGTGAGCAAGTTTTCAACATTAATCATCATATTTCATCATCATGAGTTTCGAATTCCCTGAGAAATTCAACAAAACTGGGTTCCATACTTGGCAAATCAAGGTGAAGGGCTACCTCATGAAGAAAAATCTGTGGAGTATGGTCAAGCCACTTACTGAAGATGAAGCAGGTATTTCTGCTGCAGTTACAAGAGCTACAACGGCTGCACTTCAAGCAAAAGATGAGCAAGCACTTGGTATTATCATTACTACTTTAGAAGATGATTTTATTCATTATATTAATGATGTTGAGTCAGCTATGGAAGCTTGGGAATTATTAGAACGTACTTTTGGTGCAAAGACAAAGCATTCCAAGATCAGTTTGAAGATGCAACTCTTTGATTTAACCATGGAGAGTAATGAAAATTTAGCAGCTTTGATTAACAGGTTGAAGAGCTTAATGACACAATTGGTTTATGTTAAATCTCCTGTTCCTGAAGAAGATGCTATTGCTATCCTGCTTAAAAGCTTATCTTCAAGCTTTAGACAAATTGTGATGGTACTTAAAGAGAAGGAGCCAGTCCCTTCTTTGGAAAGTATCATAAATTCTTTGCAGGAAGAAGACAAGAAGATTACAAAGGATGTGATAGATCCTTATTCATATATTGTTACTACGACATCGGCAAAGAAGAAGTGTACTATTTGTGGTCATACAAATAATCTTACTAAGGATTGTTTCTCCAAACATCCTTGTGAGTATTGTGGAAAGACGAATCATCCATCCTCAAAGTGCTACCAAAAAGATCAAAAGCAAGCAAAGGCACATGTGGTTGAAGAGGTCAACCAACAAGAAGAAACAAATCTTTGTTCTAGTCTCAGTATAAAAGATGTAGATGATGAGTATTTATGTCATGTATGTGGTTGAGTCAAGACTTATGTTGTTCCAACTTGACGAGTTGTAGAGGAGAGTACACTACCCTATGTTGTTGTTAAGGGGGGACTCTTACTCATTGTGTCAAGGAGGTTTGTTAGACTTGATTCATGTTTTGTAAGAATTTGGTCTTAAGGGGGGATTGTTGGATAAATGTAATCCCAACTCCTTAGTCCAATTTAATATGTGGTTGATAGGCTAGTGGTCAGTGGTGGTTGGTGTGTAAAGCCTACAAATGGTTGCTGCATGTTGTTCATGCAACTCATGCAACTAAAAATAGGGTAGAGGAGTCTCTAAATAAGGTACAAGTCGTGATCAAGTGATTATGTAAGTTTGGTTCATGTCTAATCACAGTTAGTGTCTTCTTGTGTTAATCTCATATCAATTTTCCGCATATACCAATTTTTGTCCCTCATATTTATGATGATGTCTTGTACAATCTTTGATCCACCTTGAGTATGTTATGATCAATCTTCATAGCTTAGTTGTCATATCCAACAGTCATCTCCAATGAATTTCCCAAACCTCAAGTGCATGAGAATGTGTTTCAACAGGCGAAATCACTACTCCAACCATTTCACATGGTTTTCTGCCGAACTATCTTTCTGGTCATGAAATAGCAAATCTCCATGAAACAACCGTCAATGGTTCACTTCATGAAGGATCAGGCAGTAGTTCATGCCGTGAAACAAAATGTTGTTCAAGTCGTGAACTATTTTTCATGCTATGGTAAATGTTGTTTCACCTTTCAAATTTTTAGCTCAAAATTGCTTTAATATGAGTCGGATAGAATCCAATGGTGCAATTAGGGTACTCTCTTATCCTTGGTATGACAATCCTTAATTCATGAACTAATAGTCTATGAAAGGTTATTTCATGAACTGCTAACATGTGAAACGTTAATACGCGAAGGGTTAACTCATGAAGTGTTAACCCATGAAGTAACAGATTGTAGTTCATGTTGTGAAGTAGACTATGCTTCATGCCGTGAAGCAGAATGTTGTTCAGATTGTGAAGTGCTTCACTGCTATTTCAGGAGATAAGATATCTTTTGTTTCATTGTGTTAGATGTGTTAGGATAAGGCGCCCTAATTTTAGTAAGGTAATCCTGAGATTCCCGGCGCTGATTGCAAAAAGTGTTTCATGTCGTGAACTAGCAGGTAATGTTTCACACCGTGAACGGTTCCTTCACTTTCACGTTTACAACCGCGTCAACATAATGATGGTTAGAAGGTGATTACACTATCCAGTTGATCCAGAAATGTTGTGCCAAGGATTAGGAATGCAATGCAAGACATGAACACAACCAATGGCTCATTTTTTATAATTTTCATGATTTTTAGAAAAGACAATACACTGTGTGTCACCAACTGCTAGCTCACGCTGTAGGAATTAGTGACGGAAAACAACAAAATTGAATGTAAAACTAAGTGTAGCTTTTCTTTAGGTTTTTCTTTAGGTTCTACCAAGTACTCACCCACACTTTCAACACACGATTTTCCAGAACTACTGTAATTCTTTCTCTACCACTCAAACTTTATCTACTTAATTTCTTCACAATGCACCTTCCAAATGCAAAGACAATAGTGAATCTTGCATAATGGGAGCTGGAGCTCTAAGAGGATGGAAGAAACAATGGTGTTTCCCTGGCAACGGCGCCAAAAATGTTATAAGCTACCACACCTCCCAAGATAGAACTCTACCCATTCACAATCGGAAGAAGCAATAGACAACAAATATCATTGGGTACTTACCAATGCTTTGAGCTCACGTACCTTGAGGCTCCCTAAGCTCACTTTTGGAAGCTCCACTCCTTTAATCTCCACCTCCACCTACACTATAGTACACTCTCACTCTCTCTCTCTCTCACTCACAAGATAAAGCAAGAGCTCTCCTAGCACAAAGGGAGATTGTGTCCTTTCATTATGAGAATTTGCCTTTTACACAAATGGCTCTCCTAGCACAAAGGGAGATTGTGTCCTTTCATTATGAGAATTTGCCTTTTATACAAATGGCTCTTATTCACACTTGGCCGCCCAAAACTTACTAACTAAGGCCTTGGGTGGCTAGTATCTCAAAATGTATAACTTTTATAGTGCCTTTACATAACACTTATTAATGTCCTTAATTGGAGGAGCATATTTGTTAATCCAAAATGGAATTAACACTTAGTCAGACCTCAGATTCTATTATGGACTCTTTAATGTATGATGATGTATGCTCAATTGTGATTCTACTCAGTCAGACCTTATGCTACATTATCATTTAAGAATTAGCTCCCCTGATCACTATTGGAAATTTGATCCTTATCACTATTACCTCATATGAGAACTTAACATAGAATTATTGCTCAAGGCCTTTGCTTCTACCCACTTTGTGCAATAGTCTATTGCCACTAGATGCACTTGTTTCCTTTCCATTGAGCTAAGGGCTTGAATGGTGCGATAAATTCTAGACTCCATTTTTGAAAAGGTTTCAAAGGTAGGATCAAGTTTTGCCGCGTTTGATTAGTTTATTGATGGTTGGCCTAGACATCACATTGTTTTGCAGTATGTTTTGTAGTACTATCAACCACACCACCATAATCTAGCATGTAAGATCTTTTTGCCTATAATATGTCACAATAAAAGTGACCTCCTGATATTCCTTGATGTGCTTCTACCAAGGCTACCTTTTTCTCATGGTCTAGCACACATCTTCTTAATATTTGTTAAGATTTTTTACTTCTTTAGACTTTCAATTTTGTCTTAAAATTGTGAGGGCTTTTTGACGTTCCAAAACCTTCTTAGAGAAAGGCTTCTTTTAGGTATACATAACCTAGATAGGAATGGTTGTAAGTTTTCTAATTGCATTAGCTTTCTCTTCATTCCCTACCTTTTGTGAGAGAGAACCATCATGAATGACCATTTCTATTTGCCTTCATCCAGGTGAAGAGAGCTCTCCCTTCACCCCATCGGCAAGGAGCATTTCTGTGTGTGACAATAGAGTGAGGATGCGATGGATGAATTAGTGCATCCACTTAGAGAAGTTGTAATTGGTGGCTCTAACGCAAGAACCATTGACATATGCTTTAGTAAGGCTAAGGTGAGCTCTTTACTTGAACATATTTGGCATTAGTGCCGGGGACTAACCTAAGACTAAAGGTTCATCCATCCATTCCAAGCTATTAGGATCACCCAATATTGCCTGATGTTGAATAGGAGATCACATTCCAAAAAACATATGGTTTTGGAGTCTTGGAGGTGTATAGTTATTGTTTTTTACTTTGATCTACAGTTTATTTGCATTAGGGCATTCTATTTTCATCTCTTAGAAGAGAAAAACCCCGATTTCTTGGTGATTTGTATAATTTTGAAGCTCACAGGGCTTAGATTCATTACACTGAGCCAATGAATAGCTTAGTCGTTATGATAAGGAGTGAAATCCACTCTAAAAACATGAGAATTAAGCTCCATTAGGTGTGGATTAGTTAATTATCTTTATGCCTTTTATAAATTTTCATATTTTTTCATGATTGTTTGAATTGGAAGCTTAGAAGCATCATGAAAATCCATCAAAACATGTAACTACTGTTAACATGAAGGAGGAGATTCATGATGCAAGAAAAAAGAGAGAGGAGATTAGTAACAAGATTAAGATATGATTAAATTAGGATTAGCACACACCTACACTAATAACACGAGATGGTTGTAGGGGTTATATCTTGCTCTTGAGTTATCTTGAAACATTAGTACAAGGTCCTTTTATAGGAGAGACCCCCCTTTACAAGGTTCATGCATGGTTGTCACCATACATGCCACATGTCAGTATATAATGCCAAGTGTCCCTATAGGTGTCACCTTTATACATCATTACATAATATCATTTGAGGCTATTCCCACACAAAAAGACTTACACTTATTATTGGTTTGAGCTACCTTGTATGATACATCAATCTCTCGATAGTAGACAGTTAGATGCTTCGTTGCCGTAAAGTGTGGAATTTGATTCAATAACATTTTGGCACAATGTTGACAAGATAGTTGGTGTTTTAAAGTTATTTGTTATGCTACTATGAATTATAGATAAAGAGATTTTTATTATAGGGAAAGTGTATTAGCTGATCTCAAAGGCCATTCATTATGTTAAAGAAAATAAAAAATTCATTGCTAGAGAGTGCCACCAACAAATTACTTCACTGCTAATACTTGATGGGTGCAAATGCATACTCCTTTACATGGGACTTACTTTCCGATTGACCTAAGTTTTTAGATTCATGCTCAATATCCAAACAATGATGTTTTAGTGCAAATTCTAAGGCAATTTGCAATCAATTATTACAGGGAGTTATTACCAAGAGATGTGGGGAAAGAGGCTTTCCATCAACATGTGAATTTCAAGGCAATTTATAGTGATTATTACCTTGCCAAGAGATGAGGGGAAAGAGGCTTTCCATCAACGTGTGAAATTTTCCTATAGCGAAGGTGCATTTGGTGATCCTTATCATTTGGATGTAATTAAAAGAGAAATAGCATCAATGTGGTGAAAGGTATATGGAATTGAGACCTTTGAGCAGTATATAAAATAGCACCAATGTGGTGGAAGGCATATGGAAATGAGACTCTTGAGTTTAAAGAGAATGCGGGGGAGAGGGAGAGGGAGAGCTTGGGTTCCTTGGAAGCAAAAACACACACACACACACAAGAGAGTGCAAGACACGAGAGAGAGAGAGATGGATGGCTGAATTTTCTTCTATCTTCTTCTCTTCTCTACAACCATATAACTAAAAGATAAGAGTACATACATAAAGGGAAAGTACTCTCCTACAATAACATAAAAAATGGTTAGTCCATAGTGTGAACCGGACTATACGAGCTGGCCAGCGCTATAACTATGCTATAGCTCTAGTACTCCAAAGTGGTTGTTATACAGCTTGTCATCCACTGGTGGCATATCAACCACAATCTCACGAACCATACAAGTTGCATAAGCGCGGAAACTATCACCTAGGCGGGTCATCAATGTCGACCCTAACACTAGTTGAGCTTGATATCTTAACAGAGTTATAGTATAGTGCAAGCATCTTTAGTGGCCTCCTAGATTAGCTGAAAAGAAATTAGTTTGCATTTGATTTCATTCACATAAAATGCCACAACAAATCAAAAGCCTCATGTGTGCTATAGACTTGGTCTATGTTTTTTGTAATATGAGAATGATACATATGTCTCATTCTATCACTACTCGAGCTCTGCCACCATAAAGTTGCCTCCTTGATTGACACACAACGTGGTAGCAAAAGATAGAGGCACTGAAGATAAGGATGAGTGGGAAGTAACATCAAATTCATCTAAGATGGAACAAGGCAACCAATGACTTGGTGTCTTCGGTGCTAGTACTTGAACTTTTGAAATTAGAATCAAGACTACATATATGGCTTTGTATTTATACTTTTTATTTATGGATAGAGGGATAATAGATAAATTAGAATTTCCAAAGAATTTAACACTTCATCAAAAGTCTAGACTCGACCAGCCACTTGGGGGAGGCACTTGAGGGTAGAGATGATGAAGTGAGTGCCTAAGAGATAATTGGTAGAACTTTGACAGACACAGACACAGGCACAGGCAATGGCAAGTCCTTCTCGCTCAGTAGTTTTGATCTTACCTGAGTAAGAAGATGCGGTTGTAATATGACTAGCATAGTAGATGGGGCAGTGTAGATTGTAATCTTTGCTAGGTTAGGTAAGAACCTGTACCCACAACTGAGTGTGGATGATGATTATCTAGTTAGGCTGATGAGCCTGGGGGCTTTTGTGAGATGCTTTTTGAGGTAGGTGAAAGCGAAAAATTTAGGGTTATATACCACTATAATGTACCACTGGAATACATGGAAAGGGAGGCTCACCAGTTCGACGGTCATCAATGGGAGTGTGATATCAACATATATGTTGATAAATCACGGAGGGGTAGCCAGGCTCCCTTCCAGGTTAATTGGAGGGGGTAACCTAAGTATTTATCAGGGTCATATTTAGAGATGATCTAAGCTCATTGGAGGGGGTAACCTAAGGATTTATCAGGGTCATATATGTAGAGATGATGTGACCTATAATGAAGATTTGGTTCCCTTTCCCTTTCAGGCTAATTGGAGGGGGTAACCTAAGGATTTATCAGGGTCATATGTAGAGATTATGTGACCTAAACTATAGTGTGCCTTCTTGGACTATCAAAAAGTGGCACTTAAAGGTACACTCTTGGGGAGAGGTTTGTAGGTCTAGGTGAACATATCTTTGTACTGAGTGGAAGAAGGCAGTGTCTTGATATAACAAGGTCATGTGGTCCCAGAGCAAGGAAGAAAACAAGACTTAGATAGGGCTCCTTATGTTATTGTACTCCCACATGAGATCTTAACAGGAGGGAAGGGAAAGTGGTTCCCTGTTTCAACTTCCTTGGAGAGGACATTAGGGTCATGGGCTGCTAGCAAAACAGATAGGAAAGTTTCCATATTGATATTTGATAGGAGGAAAGGGGAAGTGGTTCCCCACAAGCCTAAGTCCATAAGAGTAAGCCCTACAACTCCACAAGCCTAACTACGTCCATAAGAGTAAGCCCTACAACTCCACAAGTCTGTAAGCCCTACAAATCCACAAGTCCGGAAGCCTACAAGTCTAAGCCCGTAAGCCTGCATGCCCACAACTATGCAAGTTTGTAAGTTTGCAACTTCGTAAGTCCATAAGCTAGCCCACAAGCCAGTAAGCCGACAAGCTAGTAAGCCCACAAGCCAGTAAGCTAGTAATCCCACAAGCCTATGAGAGCTCTATGCAATAAGAGAGATTGCAATGTCAAAGAGCTCTATGCATAAGGGAGATTGCAATGTCAGAGAGCTCTATGCATAGCGCTCTCTTATAGCTTATGCATACTTGATCTATGCATAAGACTCTCATGCTTTTTTAAAGATGTAGGAGGGTATTGACCTCAAGATGATTCTTTGATACTGAGTTTGCCAATCATCACAACACTCCTTGTGAGGTATGTACTCTCATCTCTTATCCATATTACTATGTAGCACCCCTCATGTGTATTTGCGGATTTTTATTTTTATTTTTTATTGTTTTACATAGGTCTATGCATCATAGTCTTATGCATATATCTATGCACAAGGGTCTTATCCATAGCTCTAGGCATAAAAGTTTTATACGTAGCTCTAGCTTACGGATAAGACTCTTATGCATAGAGCTACGCAAAAAAACTCTTATACACACAAGGGTTTTATCCATAGCTCTATGCATAAGAAACTTATACATAGCTCACCCTATGCATAAGAGCTATGGATAAGAGTCTTATGCATAGATATATGCTTCTTATTGATAACTTTATGTATGGTGTATGCATAGGATGATCGTCTGACGAGGAAATTCACTATGTACATTAACAAAGTCTAATGTGTATTAACCTTAACACCAAATTACCATGATGACTCATGTGAACACATGTATAAGATGCATACACATCATGACCATTGATGCCATCACATGTCTTTCAAGTTCAAGTTGTACATCACATTAGTTTGGGTAAGGTTAGATCTTCTCTCAATGCACATACTCTAATGAAAATCAAAACACTCGAGTAATATTCAAAGATCCTCTGGTGCTCATGGCTTCTCCAAGTCGAAGATATTTGATACTATGCAAAGTATCCCAATCATTTGCACCATGTCCACTCATGCATGTTCACATCTTGCAATGGCAAGTTAGCTTGTGTGTTTTTGACTTTGTTAGTTCATTGCATATACAACAAGGCTCTCCAACTGCTTGTATGTATTTAATAATTATATCTCAAATGTTGCCCATGTTCAAGTAATTCAATACTGACTGATTTGAACACTTCCTTGTCATGCAGCTTAAATTGCTATGCGCCTCACCCTTGGCACTAACAACCAATGCTATACATGCTTTAATTCAATAAACAGGATATCCAAATTGTTCCTGTGCTACACCTCATAGTAGCCACCAACAAGCACCACAATCACGTTGCCTGTGTGCCAAAACGATAGGCAATAACACACGATATAGTATCCCGAAAGTGATGGCGGCACTAATGGTGGACTGTGGTGTGTGGAGTGATTTGAGAAGGTAGATGCCAAGAACTCTCTGTCTAACCCCCATCTTCATGCACGAATAGAGAGCCTTGCTCCACTGATCCTTCCTAACTAGTTAGGGTTATGACACACCCTCTCGGTGTGTGTGTGTGTGTGTGTGTCTCTCTCTCTCTATGCGTGATTCCCCATTCATCTCGTTGTGCAGCCCCTTCCTTTTTATCGTCAGCTCGTCGCCAGCTTCTCTCTCTCTCACACACACTCTCTTTCTTACACACACACACTCTCTTTCTTACACACACACACACTCTCTCTCTTTCTCTCACATACTCTCTCTCTCTCTCTCTCTCTCTCTCTCTCTCTCTCTCACACACACACACACACACACACACTCCCTCTCTCTCTCTCTCTCTCTCTCACACAGTCTCTGTCACTCTCTCACACACTGAATTTAATATCTAAATTTTGAGCTTTATTCAAGATTCTCTCTCTCTTCTTTAATAACTAAACTTTCTAACTTTATTTAAGATAAATACATTAGTACTTAAGTATATACATTTTATACTTTTATGTGTTAATTTCTAATTTTCAAAAAAGTTAATAGAAAAGACAACTTAAACAATAGAACATAAAATTTTACGTATCATGATTATATTCTTCTCTATTTAAATTTTAAAATTTTGATTAATTCTATATGCAATAGTATAAATCAATGAAAAGGTAGTCTACATGATGTAAACTACTTGAATCGATATTTGTGTAGAAAATGTGTGCATCTTGAACAAACCTTGAATCTTCTTTAGAGAAAATGCAATGTGTGCATCTTGAACAAACCTTGAATCTATATCTTTTTTTATTGCAACACAAACCTAGCTTATCACACCATGCATCTCAAATTCTATGAATGAATCAATTACATTGTTTGTAAGCAATATAGTCACTCAATAACGTGTTTAGAAAAACTTCATGAGTGTGAGAAATCAGAACAACAAGGCACTTTTTTTAAAATACCTGTTGATCCAATTCTTCCAACTCTTGTTGGCAATATTGTATGGCCCCATAATTAGTACCTAACTCCACGTGTGCATGAGTCACATAAGTGCCACCATAACCTAGGCACAAGATTGTTGAAGTTTCTTCAACTATGACGTAGGCTCTCTTTTTCTTCAAAAAAAAATCTAATATTCTAAATATTTTTTAACCTTTTTTTCCTAATGACTCAAACTATCCAAGAAAGCATATGACTTTACATTATCTTATATTATATCATTTTAATCCAAATCTAGTAATATTTCAATCAATTCTTCATCTTCTTGAATTTCAATAGGCCACACTTTTACCACTTATTGACTCTAGTCCAACAAACACAAGGCAACTACATCCATAAGTGAAGGGAAGCATCACACTTTTTACCAATTATTGAATCTAATCCAACAAACACAAGGCAACTACATCCATAGGTAAAGGGAAACATCACACAAGAATTAATTGCATAGGCCTAACATGATCACGATGGACAAATTACACAAGAGAGAAGATATTCTATGACATTATTTCAATTCAACAAACATATGTGATATAAATTTTCAATTAATTAGAGCAAAGAGAAGTATTCATGTAGAACATCTTAAGCAATGTAGAAGCTAGCTTGCCATGGTAAAAAATAAGAGCCTCTTATAGTAGTATATATATAGAGCCTTTTACCATGGTATAAAATAAGGGCCTTTTATTATATTATGGTATATATGTAGAGGGGTAACAAGCTGGGAGAAAAAAGCAAAGCACCCATAGAGAGAGAGAGAGAGAGAGAGAGAGAGAGAGAGAGAGGTATTAACGTCGGTAGAATGCAACACGTACGACCAACGGTGGGACTTGAACTTGGGTGGATCATAGAGAGAGAGAGAGAGAGAGAGAGAGAGAGAGAGAGAGCTATATCATCTCCATATCATAACTTGGTAAAATATCATGAAAATGCAAAGAATTACATGAAGCGAATAGCATGACATCAAATCACTATAGCACTAGACATAGGGTTATCACAAATACACATTAGCTCTCACATGCATGCATTGAGAGTAAAGGGGGGTTTTGGGGGGGTGGGGATTGCAGGTCTAGGATACATAGGAATATTGTCTAATCTTTACTTATGGGCAAATCTCTCTCTCTCTCTCTCTCCCCCTTGCCCGCCCCTTTTTGAGGTTAGCATACAAATGTTGTATGTTGTGCTTCTTGGCATTGCCTTTCTCAAATGTATGTGATTTTATTCACCTTGAGGTTCCAATCCAAAAAGAGAATAGTCAATAATGTGACATACTCTACAAATGACAAACCATACATATCTAAATAAAGTACCATACTAGATGAACAAAGTTTCTATACAAAGGACTGAAACCATGCATAAAGTTTCTTATTAGATGAATATCAAGTCTAGTCTTCAAAGAAATAATTGGAGATTGGTTACTTCTTGGGGGAACCATAATGCTCTTGAAACTAGGATGAATAGGTCTAGGCAAGCAACTCAAAACTTAAATTATTAGGATGTGTGAGACTTGGGTCACAATTCATAGGATTGGTAGTGTTGTAGGTGAATTGATGCCACTCCAAGTTCTTCATGGACCAAAAAACACCTTCAAACTCATCTTTGAATGCTCTCTCTCTCTCTCTCTCTCTCTCTCTTTTTGTGCTATATAATGGTCATTGTTCTACCATCCTTGAGGCCATCTATTGTTTGGGTCAGGCAACCACGAGGGTCTCTTCTTGGAAGCCTTCTTAGCCCCACCATTAGCCATGGGGGTAGGGGGTTCCTTGTGTTGTTTCTGTGATGATGATGATGATGTGGAGCTCCTGAATACTCTAGCTGGGGTTTTCAACCAGGACGCCCATGACCCAGAGGGCTTGTTGTGCTTTCTATTGTCGCCATAGCCACCATTGATTTGGTTATGGTGCACCTCATCCTTGTCGAATTCTCTCCATTGCTTTGCGATCTCGGCTTCGCTAAGCTGCTCAACCTCGGATTGGCCGTGGAGCTGATCATAGTTCATGGTCATGGCTTGCCTTGACACCATGGTGGACAAGATTGGAGATTGGTCTGGAGCTCCCCATCTCCTCATCTTGGGGTGCTCTGGTGTCAGAAAAGCTATGGCACTCCTCATCTTGCTGATTATGACCAAATCAAATAGCAAGCTTACAAGCTATGACAAACTGGAGAAAGAGTACGGGTTCTCAGAAACCCTTGCTTTTGACAAACCCTGTGTAATCCTCGCTTGGAAAGACCTAATCTCAGCAGTAAAACCTCATTAATCTTTGCTTGGGCTGACCCCTCTTGGATCCGAAACCCCTAATACCAGCAAACCCTTGCTTAAAAGTAAATCCTTCTTGCAATTCGAAATCTCTGCAATGCAGCAGCTCAAACAAAGCTCAGACCTAATAAACCCAAAAATTAAAACCCTGATTTCAGGATCAAACCCTACTTTGGAGCACTGAAGAGCCCTAATTTACAAGGAATGGTGGGTTACAGGATCAATACCCAATTGTGACGTTGAGGGTTTATACTATCTGGATTTCGACCGCCTGATTCCACGCCAAGGATAAGAAGACACCATCGCTGCAGGCCAAGCTTTTGTTTGTGCTTGAAAGCTCTAAAAGGCTCTTAACCTAAGGGAAATGGCCCCCTGTTGACGGAAGAACCCATGCGGCTTGTCGATGCGACCAATTTCCTGCCTTTAGCTCGCAATTCCCAAGCAGCCGAGCGAGCGAGGAAGGAAAGGCCACCCTGCATCGTACGTGTGTGTGCACCCAACCACCACACGAGTACACCCACCCACACGGGATGCTCGCACTGCACACACGGCAAAAACGACATAAAGCAGTTCGCTGAAAACATTTTTCCCAACAATTCCTCAACCTCACATTTTTGTAGGTTTTTCCCTAAATTTTCAAGGTTTTTTAAAAACAAAATTATAACTAAAATCCTTTAAAATTTGCAAGTTTTTGCGAATTGTTATTTTGAATTTTGAAGGTTATTTTTCAAAATTTGCCATTCACCTGACATTAAACCTCGGTTTTTCGTGAACACTGATATAACATCCTAAACTTGTCACAACGTAACTAGTTGACAGGTTCCTTTGTACTAGTGTTCATGACTTCAAGCCTAGCCCTAATGTTTGAATAACGAGCGCTCCCCCCCCCTCTCTCTCTCCTCCCATTATAACCCTCCTACACGCACAAAGGATGCATGAACACACCCATGCCCTCAAGAGTATGCACATGCTCATGTGTGTGTATGCACGCGCACGTGCACACACACAATATCTAATGTCATGGGCAACACATATGGTAAGTTTGAGGGCTATAAGTTGTAAAGGAGAGAGAGAGAGAGAGATATATATATATAACTTTGTAGAACGTGGGCGATACCCTAGTGAGTAACTACAACTCCAATTTGCATGTTCCATTTTTCCTTCTTTACAATGTTGGTGGTTACAAGGATACATAGTGTTGAAGCTAGAGTCCTAAGTGCTTCATACCAACATCACTAAGCCCCTTGCTTCATAAACATAATCTCCTCAATTTGAGATTTCTGCTCATGCTTTGGGGTTACAGTCTTGCAGATTGAGGCCTCAACTTATAAACTAGACAATCACCTACAAATAAGTAATGAGATCCAATAAGAAAGAATGGTCATGAACCAATTTAACAAAGAGAAGATGATTTTTATCAAGACTTAAAAGCTGTGTTAAAAGCTCAAGTAAACTTTTTTAGAATGTGGGAATATTACCTTTACACAAGAGTAAGTGGATAACTTAATAAGAAAGAGAAGATGATTTTCATTAAAACTTCATAGCTTATGTAAAAACTCAAGTACACTTTTTTAGAACGTGGAAATATTACCTTTACACAAAAGTGAGTGGATAACTTAAAAATTTAAGCTAAGCTTCACATATAAGCTACACCCATAATTACATTAACCTTAATATTGTTTGTGATAATGTACGACATCTATCATCTAATATTAAAAAGAAACAATCTACACATACCTCAAGCCACTCCAAGCTGGTATGCCTATACTATGACCCATTTTTATATCAAGTGTCAAGGTCTCTAGGTGACTCCCCATATCATGTCCCTTCACATATAAACTACACCCATAATTACATTAACCTTAATATTGTTTGTGATAATGTACGACATCTATCATCTAATATTAAAAAGAAACAATCTACACATACCTCAAGCCACTTCAAGCTGGTATGCCTATACTATGACCCATTTTTATATCAAGTGTCAAGGTCTTTAGGTGACTCCCCATATCATGTCCCTTCCCATTATTTAGTTTATTGTTTGTGAATTCGTTCTCCTTCATGAAATTTATGTCATGCCCAGTTAGATTAAACAATTTGAAACTCATTAGATGCCTACAACTCAAGTCTTGCAAGGATGCCCCCCCCCCCCCCCCCCCGCACACCCCCCCCAAACAAAAGAGAAATTTTTGTCAAACCTAGTAAGATTAATGTTAGTCATAACCTCTATGGTCAAATGGGGATTCCTATGTGATCATTACTTATACATGGTGTATGTGTCCGGGGATGTTTTGTGTGAGATGCGTATTTTATTTATACCATTTTCTAGGATTAATTTGTTTAATCAGTTATGTGTGCTAGTATGATATAGTCAGGATTAATGTGATTAATTTGCTTTGTGTGCTGACTAATATTATTTTAGATGTAGGCGATGATTGAGTGGCATACTATTTTGTTAGTTGCGGCGGGTGGAACATTTATTGGACCACGATGAGATATTTTCGAAGACATGTGAACATCTATTATGGTTTAAATATTTTGGCATTAATATTTTTGGGAGGTTAAGGCCTTAAACCTTTGTAAATATTTATACTGTTGGTAGGCCTAAGACTTGATAATTGTAGCGTGGTATATTTTTGGAAGAGCTTGTACGCTCAAAAACTCAAAAGCTCTTTAACTTTATTTTTGGAGTTGTCTTTTTGAAAAACAAGCTTTTAATACATATAAATATGGATGAGTGGTATCACGGGCCACACTCACCCAATCTTGTGTTGATGGTGATCTCTCACTTAGTTTCAACTTCTCATGTATATGTCATAAAGGTCCTAGTCTTTTGAGACCTTTTAGAGGACACCTACCTTCTCATCCTATATCACAAGAACCACCCAAATTACTAGATGAAGAAGAACATCTTGTGCATGAGTCTCATTGACCCCATGAGACCATCACTACATGCACATGCAACACTTATTTTACCTATAGAAGATGCTAAATGGATGCTAGAAAGGTTTTTCCATTCTTACCAAAATCTAATTGATTCATACTATCCATGCAATTAAGGTCAGCAACCCAAGCAAGAGAAAATGTTAATCATAACTTCTATGGTCAAATGGGGATGCCTACGCGATCATAATTCACTTAACCTTATTGTTTGTGATAATGTATGACATCTATGCTCTACTACTAAAAAGGAACAATCTACATATACCTCAAGCCACCCCAAGCTGCTATGCTTATACTATGACCCATTTTTATATTAAGTGTCGAGGTCTCTAGGTGACTCCCCATATCATGTCCTTCCCATTATTTTGTTTATTGTTTGTGAATTCGTTCTCTTTCAATCCTTTACAATTTACTTGGCTTATGGGGGGGGGGCTTAATATTTGAGTTCTTAATTTGAATTTCTTCCTTCTATTAAATTTTCAGGCTATATTT
Source organism: Cibotium barometz (assembly GCF_041138505.1). Lineage (NCBI taxonomy): Eukaryota > Viridiplantae > Streptophyta > Polypodiopsida > Cyatheales > Cibotiaceae > Cibotium > Cibotium barometz. The sequence goes on from NC_141061.1 coordinate 9,546,827, forward strand.
TTCATTGATTATTTGTTGTGATTCCACTTGTCACCTTAGCTTATGGGGTGGATTTATATTTGAGTGCTTGACTTAAATTTCTTGCTTTCATTGGACACCTACAACTGCTCAAGTCATGCAAGGATGTCTTCATGCCTACTTAGATCAAACATTGCAACAACTTGGTGCTTTCAACTACTTAAATCTTGCAAGGATTTCTTCATGCCTAGTTAGATCAAACATTGCAACAATTTGGTGCTTTCAACTACTTAAATCTTGCAAGGATGTCGTCATGCCTAGTGAGATTAAACATTACAATAATTTGGTGCCTTCAACTACTCAAGTCTTACAAGGATGGTCCCCATGAAATCTCTATCATGCTTAGTTAGATTAAAGGTTAGAACGATTTGGCAACTACTCAAGTCTTGCAAGGATGCCCTCCATGAAATTTATGTCATGCCTAGTTAGATTAAACAATTTGAAACTTATTAAAAACCTACAACTTAAGTCTTGCGGGGATGCCCCCGCCAACCCACACCCCCCCCAAATAAAAGAGAAATTTTTGTCATACCTAGTTAGATTAATGTTTGTCATAACCTCTATGGTCAAATGGGAATGCCTATGTGATCATTACTTACACATGGTGTATGTGTAGGGGATATTTTATGTGTGAGATGTGTATTTTATTCATATCATCTTCTAGGATCAATTTGTGTAATCGGTTATGTGTGCTAGTATGATATAGTCAGGATTGATGTTTGAGAAATAGAATTGTTCTCCAAGTGTCATAAAGGTCCTACCATACGTTAGTCTTTTGAGACCTTTTAGAGGACGTCCATCATCTCATCCTATATTAGAAGAGCCTCGTGAATTAGTAGATGAAGAAGAACATCTTGTGCCTGAGTCTCATTGACCATGAGACCATCACTGTATGCACAGGAAACACTTATGTTAAGTATCTTATGACCTTTAAGAATCATCCTATTGAAGATGCTAAATGGATGCTAGAAAGTTTTTTCCATTGTTATCAAAATATTATTCACTTATATCATCCATGCAATTAAGGTCAACAACTTGAGCAAGAGAAAATGTTAGTCATAACCTCTATGGTCAAATGGGGATGCCTACGTGATCATAATTCACTTAACCTTATTATTTGTGATTATGTATGACATCTATCATCTAATACTAAAAAGGAACAATCTACACATACCTGAAGCCATCCCAAGTTGCTATGTATATACTATGACCCATTTTTATATCAAGTGTCGACGACGTCTCTACGTGAATGCCCATATCATGTCCCTTCCCATTATTTGGTTTATTGTTTGTGAATTAGTTCTCTTTTAATCCTTTATAATTCACCCATGTTTAATGGGGGGCTTTATATTTGAGTGCTTAACTTGAATTTCTTCCTTCTATCAAATTTTTAGGGTATATTGTTCATTGATTATTTGTTGTGATTCCACTTGTCACCTTAGCTTATGGGGTGGATTTATATTTGAGTTCTTGCCTTGAATTTCTTGCTTCTACTGAACACCTACAATTGCTCTAGTCATGCAAGGATGTCTTCATGCCTAGTTAGATTAAACATTGCAACAATTTGGTGTCTTCAGCTACTTAAGTCTTACAAGGATGTCATCATGCCTAGTTAGGTTAAACATTACAATAATTTGGTACCTTCAACTACTCAAGTCTTACAAGGATGGTCCCCATGAAATCTCTATCATGCTTAGTTAGATTAAACGTTACAACAATTTGGTACCTGTAACTACTTAAGTCTTGCAAGGATACTCTTACAAGGATGCTCTCCATGAAATTTATGTCATGCCTAGCTAGATTAAACAATTTGAAAATCATTGGATACCTAAAACGCAAGTCTTGCACAAGGATGCCTCCCTGCACACACACCCCCAAATAAAAGAGAAACTTTTATCATACCTAGTTAAATTAATGTTAGTCATAACCTCTATGGTGGTCAAATGGGGATGCCTATGCGATCATTACTTACACATGGTGTATGTGTCAAGGTTATTTTATGTGTGAGATGCATATTTTATTTATATAATTTTCTAGGATTAATTTGTTTAATCAATTATGTGTGCTAGTATGATACACTCAGGATCAATGTGTTTATTTGGCTTTGCCTAATGACTAATATTATTTAGGATGTAGGTGACGATTGAGTGGCAGACTATTTTGTTAGTTGCAGGTGGAATATTTATTAGACCACGATGAGATATTTTCGAAGACGTGAACATCTATTATGGTTTACATATTTTGGCATTAATATTTTTTGGAAGGTTAAGGTCTCAAACCTTTGTACATATTTATACTTTTGGTAGGCCCAAGACTTGATAATTGTAGCTTGGTATTTTTTTGGAAGAGCTTGTACGCTGAAACTTAAAATCTCTTTAACTTTATTTTTGGAGCTGTCTTTTTGGAAAGAAAGCTTTTAATACATATAAATAAGGATGAGTAGTACGACAAGCCACACTCACCCAATAAGAATGAGTAGTACGACAAGCCACACTCACTCAATCTTGTGACGATGGTGATCTCTCACTTATTTTCAAGCTCTCTTGTATATGTAAGGCATATGCTTCTAATTTGTTCCAAGTCTATAGTTTGCTCTAATTTTTGTGTTTGAGAAATAAAATTCTTCTCCAAGTGTCATAAAGGTCCTGATAGACATTAGTCTTTTGAGACCTTTTAGAGGACCTTACCTACAAGTGCTCAAGTCATGCAAGGATGTCGTCATTGCTAGTTTGATTAAACATTACAAAAATTTGGTGCCTTCAATTACTTAAGTCTTCCAAGGATGTCGTTTCATGACTAGCTAGATTAAACATTAGAATAATTTGGTGCCTTCAACTACTTAAGTCTTACAATCTCTATCATGGTTAGTTAGATTAAACATTACAATGATTTGGTACTTGCAACTACTAAAGTCTTGCAAGGATTCCCTCCATGAAATTTATGTCATGCGTAGTTAGATTAAACAATTTAAAACTCATTAGATGCCTACAACTCAAGTCTTTCAAGGATGCCCCCCGCACACACCCCCCTTAACAAAAGAGAAACTTTTGTCATACCTAGTTAGATTAATGTTAATCATAACCTCTAGGGTCAAATGGGATGTCTATGTGATCATTAGTTTCACATGATGTATGTGTCGGGGATATTTTATGTGTGAGATACATATTTTATTTATATCATTTTCTAGGATTAACTTGTTTAACCAGCTATGTGTGCTAGTATGATATAGTAAGGATTACTATGTTTAATTGGCTTTGTGTGCTAACTAATACTATTTTGGATGTAGGCGATGATTAGTGGCAGACTATTTTGTTAGTTGTTTGCGGGTGGAACTTTATTGGACCACGATGAGATATTTTGGAAGAAATGTGAACATCTATTATGGTTTACATATTTTGGCATTAATATTTTTGGAAGGTTAAGGCCTCAAACCTTTGTACATATTTATACTTTTGGTAGGCCCAAGACTTGATAATTATATCTTGGTATATTTTTGGAAGAGCTTGTACGCTAAAAAACTCAAAATCTCTTTAACTTTATTTTTGGAGTTGTCTTTTTGAAAAGCAAGCTTTTAATATATATAAATATGGATGAGTGGTACAATGGGCCACATCACCCAATCTTGTGTCGATGGTGATATCTTACTTATTTTCAAGCTCTCATGTATGTCTTAAAGGTCTAGACGTTAGTCTTTTGAGACCTTTTAGAGGACCTCTACCTTCTCATCCTATATTAGAAGAACTTCCAAAATTAGTAGATGAAGAAGAACATCTTATGCTTGAGTCTATCATTGACCATGAGAGCATCACTACATGCACATGTAACACTTAAGTTAAGTATCTTGTAACCTTTAAGAATCATCCTATTAAAGATGCTAAATGGATGCCAGAAAGGTTCTAGCATACTTATGGAAATCTTATCCACTCATACCATCCATACAATTAAGGTCAGCAATCCAAGCAAGAGAAAATGTTAGTCATAACCTCTATCGTCAAATGGGGATGACTACGCAATCATAGTTCACTTAACCTTATTGCTTGTGATAATGTACAACATCTATCATCCAATACTAAAAAGGAACAATCTACACATACCTCAAGCCACCCCAAGCTGCTATGCCTATACTATGACCCATTTTTATATAAAGTGTCGAGGTCTCTACGTGACTCCCCATATCATGTCCCTTCCTTTTATATGGTTTGTTGATTGTAAATTCATTCTCTTTCAATCCTTTACAATTCACCTTGGCTTAGGGGGGGGTTATATTTGAGTGCTTAACTTGAATTTCTTCCTTCTATTAAATTTTTAGGGTATATTTTTCATTGACTATTTGTGTTGTGATTCCACTTGTCACCTTAGCTTATGGGGTGGATTTATAGTTGAGTGCTTGACTTGAATTTCTTGCTTCTAGTGGACCCTTACAACTACTCAAGTCATGCAAGGATGTCATCATGCCTACTTAGATTAAACATTACAACAATTTGGTGCCTTCAACTACTTAAGTCTTGCAAGGATGTCGTCATGCCTAGTTAGATTAAATATTACAATAATTTGGTGCCTTAAACTACTCAAGTCTTACAAGGATGGTCCCCATGAAATCTCTATCATGCTTAGTTGGATTACACATTTTAACAATTTAGTACGTGCACAACTACTCAATTCTTGCAAGGATCCCTCCATGAAATTTATATCATGCCTAGTAAGATGAAACAATTTGAAATTCATTGGATGCCTACAACTCAAGTCTTGCAAGGATGCCCCCCCCCCTCGCCTCCTCGGTGCATGTAACAAGCAGTGGAGGTGGAGATGAAGCCATTAAAAGCCACACCGCCCTAAACAAAAGAGAAAATTTTATCATACCTAGTTAGATTAATGTTAGTCATAACCTCTATGGTCAAATGGTGATGCCTATGTGATCATAACTTACAAATGGTGTAGTTTGTTAGGGATACTTTATATGTGAGATGTGTATTTTATTTATATCATTTTCTAAGATTAATTTGTTTAATCAGCTATGTGTGCTAGTATGATATAGTCAGGATTAATGTGTTTAATTGGCTTATATTCAAACTAATATTATTTTGGATGTAGGTGATGATTGAGTGGTAGACTATTTTGTTAGTTGCAGGTGGAACATTTATTGGACCACAATGAGATATTTTGGAAGACATGTGAACATCTATTATGGTTGTTATATTTTGGCATTAATATTTATGGATGTTTAAGGCCTTAAACCTTTGTACATATCTATACTTTTGGTAGGCCCAAGACATGATAAATGTCGCTTAGTATATTTATGGAAGCGCTTGTAGGCTAAAAAACTCAAAAGCTCTTTATTTTGAAGTTATCTCCAGTAAAATTAGATCAAGGTAACGCTGACTTGTAAATCCAAAGTAATCTTCGAGCACGTGAGAGTGCAAAAACTAGTTAACAACTTGAACTACTTACCATTTCACGACGTGAACGATTTAGATCTCACGACATGAACAATTCTGACATCTCATGACGTGTCCTGTTATATGCAGTCTCACGGCCATAGAAAACAAAAAAAAATCAAATCAATAGTACCGTACCAAAATTCATTTGGGGGTAGCAAATTAGCTTATCAAATCACATTCACATGCACTTAAGGTTTGGAAAACTCGTCGGACACTCTCGAGGATAGTGCAACGAAACACCCAAGATTTCCTATCAAAAGAGTGTTAGTTCAGGCCGCCACTCAGCGAGCACTCAATTGAGTCTCTTAAAGAATCTAACCACCGTCGATACAGGTACTGAAGAATCCATGGAATAAGGGCTACAATTCTCTAGGTTTGGAGAAGAGGAGAAACCACCCTCCCCTACAAGATCTAGTGTTATCATTGATATAGCCCGGGGATTTTTTGATCTCCAAACTAGCAATGATGAGGAAGCGCAATCTACGAGCACATGCCCATCAACCAGTGCTAGACTAGGTTCAAGGCAAGAATTACAAATTGGCCCAACCTTCAAGTTAGAGGCTGTCTAACACCGGCACCCCCAGAATGAGAAGAGACTTGGAAAGCGTGGCCAGGAGAAGTCAAGTATTCTTTCTCAACCTTAGAGGAAGTGGAATTAGAATTAAAAAGGGTTGAAGTAGAATGGAAACTCCTGCGAGAATTAGATTTAAAAAGGGTTGAAGTAGAATGGCAACTCCTACGAGAATTGGGCTTAAGGAAACAAGAGATCGATACTTGAAGGGCTAGGGTTGAATAAAAGGAAATGGGAAATGTGAATCCATTTCAATCACGTGGCAAGAAACCATAAATAGTCATGGGTAGCACTGAGGGAGACATCCCAAATTTAGAACCCATTAATGAAGAGCCAAGAGCGGAGGAAGGGTTTGATACCCAGAACGAAGGAGAACCTACCGAGAGGGAAACTGTGGAAGTGGAGGACCTCCTGTACACCCCTGATTCTACCATTTAATCCGCGCACCCTACCATACAACGTGGATGTCAATGGTACCCTCGTGATGGATGCACGAGGGAAACAAGTCATGAACCGCATGCATGTACTTGCTAACCTAGAGTTCACAAACTCCTTTAAAAAGTGGAAACGCTTTTTTTTTGCTCCCGTACCTTTTACCTTTTCACTTTTTGCTTTTCGCTTTTCGTTTTTCACTTTTTATTTTTTACTTTTTATTTTTTACGTTTTCTCTATTGACGGTTTCAATTTTTTACTTTTTATTTTTTACTTTTTCTCTATTGACGGTTTCAATTTTTCGTTTTACCAAAAAGGGGGGTTTTCCTAGAATCTTTAATTTGGGGCGTGCACACATTAATGCATCCAACCACTCAAAACAAACTTTTGGAAATTTTTGGCTAGTGGCCTAAAAGCCTGCTGCACACATTAAATGCGGCCAGCCAGTCAAGATGTCCTAAATTAGGGAGAGAATTAAGCATAATTAACTCATATTAATTACACTAATGTAAAAACGTACTAAAACTACCTCCAATTGTTAGAGTTCATCCAGTCTTTTATATCAATAGATTGAAAGGGAAACTAGGAGGTGAGGATAACACAGTTACTCCTCAAGAACTCGTTGAAGTCGAAGATTTATCCTATGTTCCACATGAACCTGATAAGGTACTTGAATTCAGGGAAAGGAAACTTTGTAGTTGACTAATCCCTGAGGTGTGCAAAAAACACAAAAATTTATGTGTGCCAAATCCACTCCTAATTTCTGTTTTTATCTCGTTCTCCACATAAGGAGTCAAAATTGGGATAAACACTATGCTAGGAAACCGATTTTATGATCTATTGAATCCAATTCTTTCAATTGAATGCTTAATTGTCTGTTTTCTTATTTCAAATTTGAAAAAATAATTAAAAAAACCCAAAAAATGTAAAAATCACAAATTGGAATTGTAAATGATATGTGGGAAAAAGAATTAATATAAAAGCAAAAATTCCAGCACTCACAGAAAATGAAAAACATGTAGAAACTGCATAAATATGTAGAAATTATAGAAATTGAACATGCAGAAATTGTAGATTTCAATAACAATGCCACAAAATGAGCATATTTTCAGCCATTCATTTCTACCATTCTTGAAAAAATAGAAAACAAAAATTGAACAGAATTCATTTACACACACACACACGCATTCAAAATGCATTATGGCTATGAGGTAGGGCTATTTCCTAGTAGTAGCACCATTTATTGGAAGCCCTTGCACCATAGAAAGAGTGCAAGAACTAGCCAAGTTTGTGGGGCGTTGCCTAACCATACTCGAGAGCATAAAATAGCTCAAACCAAGAATCTAACCTTCCATAACCCAGCACACAATTGCATAGGCAAGGTGTGTCACTCACCTCGTGAATGCTTGTAGTCAGATTCTCATAGGAGCCGATGTTGCCGTGCAGCTACACTCCAAGCTCTACTCCAACACCACCGCCGTACTCCAATGAAAGCTCAACTCTTCTCTCACTCAATCTCCCTCTCACATGCACTCACACATACACAATGAGCATATAGGAGCTCTAATTAAATTAGTAAAGCAATCAAGACACACAAGAAAGCAAGAGAGTAGAGAAGAAGAGAACTCTATTAGTTGCATAAGAGAATGAATGGTGAGAATACAAAATAACCCTTATCTTGGCTCCCAGCCTTCACACCTTGGGCGTCCATATTTAAATATAGGTCCATGGCTATCTAGGGCTGCCTAGGCTTGTGCAAACACTTAATCTAAGAGTGAAATCTCCATAATAAATCCTGTGGTATGCCTTTCATAGACACAATCGCACAGGTAAAATATACAATGTTAGCATTTTAAATGTCAACAGCCAAATGAAGTGACAGTTACGAATGGATGGCATCAACCCTGGAGAGGTGTCCAATGAGGGTTAACATGTGCTAGTATGATATAGTCAGGAGTAATGTGTTTAATCGGCTTTGTGTGCTGACTACTATTATTTTGGATGTAGGCGATGATTAAGTGATAGACTATTTTGTTAGTTGGGGGGGGTGGAACATTTATTGGACCACGATGAGATATTTTGGAAGACATGTGAACAACTATTATGGTTTACATATTTTGGCATTAATATTTTTGGAAGGTTAAAACCTCAAACCTTTGTACATATTTATACTTTTGGTAGGCCCAAGACTTGATAATTATAGTTTGGTATATTTTTGGAATTGCTTGTATGCTCAAAAACTCAAAAGCTCTTTAACTTTATTTTTGGAGTTGTCTTTTTGAAAAGCAATCTTTTAATACATATAAATATGGGTGAGTGGTACAATGGGCCACACTCACCCAATCTTGTGTCGATGGTGATCTGTCACTTATTTTCAAGCTCTCTTATATATGTAAGACACATGCTTCTAATTTTTTTCAAGTCTATGGTTTGCTATAATTTTTGTGTTTGAAAAATAGAATTCTTCTCCAAGTGTCCTAAAGGTCCTAATAGACGTTAGTCTTTTGAGAACATTTAGGGGACCTTTACCTTCTTATCATATATTAGAATAACCTCTTGAATTAGTAGATGGAGAAGAACATCTTGTGCCTGAGTCTATCATTGACATGAGACCATCACCATACGCACAAACAACACTTATGTTAAGTATCTTGTAACCTTTAAGAATCATCCTATTGAAGATGCTAATTGGTGGATGCCATAAGGGTTTTTTCATTCTTACCAAATCTCATCTACCCATATCATCCATGCAATTAAGGTCCACAACTCGAGCAAGGGAAAATGTTAGTCATAACTTCTATGGTGAAATGGGGATGCCTACGTGATCATAATTCACTTAACCTTATTGTTTATAATAATGTACGACATCTATCATCTAATACTAAAAAGAAACGATCTAGACATACCTCAAACCACCCCAAGCTGCTATGCATATACTATGACCCATTTTTATATATCGTGTCGAGGTCCCTAGGTGACTCCCCATATCACAATTCACCTTGTCTTATGGGGGGCTTTATATTTGAGTGCTTAACTTGAATTTCTTCCTTCTATTAATTCAGGGTATATTTTTCATTGATTATTTTATGTGATTCCACTTGTCACCTTAGCTTATGGGGTGGATTTATATTTGAGTGCTTAACTTGAATTTCTTACATCTGCTGGACACCTACAACTACTCAAGTCACGCAAGGATGTCATGCCTAGTTAGATTAAACATTACAACAATTTGGTGCCTTCAACTACTTAAGTCTCGCAAGGATGTCATCATGCCTAGTTAGATTAAACATTACAATAATTTGGTGCCTTCAACTACTCAAGTCTTACAAGGATGGTCCCCATGAAATCTCTATCATGCTTAGTGAGATTAAACATTACAATAATTTGGTACCTACAACTACTCAAATCTTACAAGGATAGTCTTGCAAGGATGCCCTCCATGAAATTTATGTCATGCCTAGCTAGATTAAACAATTTGAAACTTATTGGATGCCTATAACTCAAGTCTTACAAGGATGCCCCCACTCACACCTCCCCAAACAAAAGAGAAATTTTTGTCATACCTAGTTAGATTAATGTTAGTCATAACCTCTATGGTCAAATGGGGATGCTTATGCAATCATTACTTACACAAGGCGTGTGTGTCGAGGATATTTTATATGTGATGTGTTATTTATATCAGTTTCTAGGATTAATTTGTTTAATTAGCTATGTGTGCTAGTATGATATAGTCAAGATTAATGTCTTTAATTGGCTTTGTATGCTGACTAATATTATTTTGGATGTAGGCAATGATTAGGTGTGTGGCAGACTATTTTGTTAGTTGCAGGTGGCACATTTATTAGACCACGATGAGATATTTTGGAAGACATGTGAACATCTGTTAAGGTTTACATATTTTGGCATTAATTTTTTTTGAAGGTTAAGGCCTCAAACCTTTGTACATATTTATACTTTCGTAGGACCAAGACTTGATAATTGTTATATTTTTGGAAGAGTTTGTACGCTCAAAAGCTCTTTAACTTTATTTTTGGAGTTGTCTTTTTAAAAAGCAAGACTCACCCAATCTTGTGTCGATGGACATCTCTCACTTATTTTCAAGCTTATGCTTCTAATTTGTTCTAAGTCTATGGTTTGCTCTAATTTTTGTACTTGAGAAATATAATTCTTCTCCAAGTGTCATAAAGGTCCTAACAGATATTAGTCTTTTAAGACCTTTTAGAAGACCTCTACCTTCTCATCCTATAATAGAAGAACCTCTTGAATTAGTAGATGAAGAAGAATATCTTGTGCCTCAGTCTATCATTGACCATGAGACCATCACTACATGCACAAAGAATACTTATGTTAAGTATCTTTTGACCTTTAAGAATCATCCTATTGAAGATTCTTAATGGTTTTCATAAAGGTATGCATAATGGTGAGCTACATAACCATTATACATCAATCTCTGAATAGGGTTTTTGACCCTATTCAGAGATTATGTTAAGTATCTTTTGACCTTTAAGAATCATCCTATTGAAGATTCTTAATGGTTTTCATAAAGGTATGCATAATGGTGAGCTACATAACCATTATACATCAATCTCTGGGTAGGGTTTTTGACCCTACCCAAAGTGTGTGGTCCTAGATCTGTCCTTTTGCAACTACCTTGGCCTTCCTTGCACCAATTGTCTTGATAGCTAGAATCTCAAACTCCTCATTAACACTCTACTCTGAGTCAGTAAACTCTCCATTAACATATGAATGCCCTGTTGAAATGTCAAGCATACCAAGAGACTCATCAACCTTCTCTTTACCTTTATGTGATGCACTTGCTGAACCTACATGAATGCCCTGCTAAAATGTCAGGCATACTAAGAGACTCTCAACCTTCTCTTTAACTTTATGTGATGTACTTGTTGCTGAACCTATAAGATTAAAATTTTGATGTAGCCTCTACCACGCCATGGTCTATCAACAGACCCACTACTAGAGGACTCTCTCGGTCCACTCAATGACCGTGACTGCTAACATATATTCTATGCAACCACTTGCTCATGTGCATCACTCCCAATCGAGTCTTTTAGCAGTATATCAACTACTCATCTCATTAAAGACAATATCTCTGCTCACTCTCATTTCACGTGTGACAGAGTTATAACATTTTTACCCCTTTTGCTCAAGGAAGTAATCAATAAACACACATTCTTGACCTTTGTATCCAACTTACTACATAGCTCATCGAGAATGTGTACATATGAAATGTATCCAAATACTTTTAAGTGTGATAAATCTAGTTTTATGCTAGTATACTTCTCTCCTAGAGTCACACCATGCAGTAAACTACTACTATGGAGTCATGTTCAGAATGTAAATTGTAGTGGCAAATTGCTTCAATCCAATAATGGTGAGGCATGCTCTTCTTAGCCATCAATGCATGAGAAACCTTCACAATATTCCTATTCTTCCTCTCAGAGCAACACCATTTTACTACGGAGTGTATCTGCATGTGAATTGCCACTGAACTCATAAGAAAAGTACTCTCCCCCTCCATTTGACCTTAGGCAGTTGACTTACAGACCTATTTGCTTTTCAGCTAATATTTTAAAATTTTGAAAGTGAGTAAACACTTCACTTTTCTCTTTCATGAAATAGACACATACCTTCCTTGTGTGGTCATCAATGAAAGATACATAGTAATGATATCCTCCCATTGATGTCATCTTTGTTGGCTCCCATACATGTGAGTGCATCACATCATGTGCTCTCTTACTTACATTCCTGTTATGTGGAAATATATATATATATATTTTTACTTTCTAACTAACATACTTTATGCATTCCATCCATCTTAAACTTTGGCAGATATGTAAACAATTTTTGAATTCTGCAAAGACTTCAACATAGTTCACAAGAGAGTCTTACCACACAATAGAGAAAGAAGATAAAATCTAATTTAGATAATGGGAATTTATCCTTTCTCATTAGCACAAGTATATACATGATCACCTCTTGTTGGGCCTTCTCTAAAGTGTTTATTGGAGCACCACCATCGCTAGTCATGTAGTGATGGTGAACCCAATCCTTCTTGCTACCATGTGGTACCTCACCTCTTCTAGAGTGTGTATTGGTAAAGTACAGTGGTTGATTTGCAACTAGTTTCCTTTGAGCTGGCAGTGATGTTGGCCGCCGGCACAAGCCAAGGTGCCATGGAGACTCATCATTCAATCTCGCCATAGGTGGCTTGGGCATTATTCATCCTTCTATACACACTGCACATCCCTTCTCGGCAAGCTGACCCGCACGTGGTGAGCCCTAGAAGAACTTTCTCATGGTCGACATCTTTACCTATGGTCTAGTTCTTCGCAGTCCTTGGTCCCCAAAAGTGACATGGAGCTTCATAGAGATGAGGACCCACGGCCTTTAGCCTAGCCTTCAAGAATCAATTCATGAGCGACAAGCCTTTTGTTTGGGACCACCATTTTTCTACTCTCCCCCCTAGTCTCCCCCAATCCTAGATGAGGAGAGACTTCGACAACCACTCATTTAGAACCCCTTGTTTACCCTTCTTAGTGGCCACATGCTAGGCTCCCGTCCTCATGTCTCATGGGGTACATTGAGTGAGGGACCAGCCTAGTCTCTTGGAGAGTTCTCTTACAAAGTGGCTTACCTTCAAGAGGCTCCCCCAAAGGCTTAGGAGAGGCGCCTAGCTAGGATTTGAGGCAGTGAGACAGGCTTACCCTTGACATCAACTCCTCCATCCATCGTGTGAGTGGCTTACCTTCAAGAGGCTCCCCCAAAGGCTTAGGAGAGGCGCCTAGCTAGGATTTGAGGCAGTGAGACAGGCTTACCCTCCTTGACATCAACTCCTCCATCCATCGTGTGAGTGGCTCAGACTAGTTCAGGACCCACCTCCCCCCCCCACGGAAGTGGGTAGGGCTTTTTACTAGACATGATATCCCAATGGTTGTCCATGGTATAGATGAAGGCACCCTCATGACTTTCTCTACAAAGCCACATGGCAGATTGATTGATCACCCCCCTCAATAGAGGACTCTAGTATCTGCACTTTACAGAGGGTGAGAGTGATTGGTTTTCATGACCACAAATGGCACCTCGACCCTTTGGCCCCCACAAAGATTTTGGAGAGATTGTGGTTATGGGAGGGCCGGCCACCACCATTGATGTGACTACAATGGGATCCTAGTGAGTGGTAGTGGCACGATCCCTTTTCCCTTGAGGATGCCCCCGATACCCTTCTTTAAGTACACAATCCATCTAGGCTGTAGGATATAGATGCCAAATGTTGATAGTATGCCAGTGGCAATAGTACACTGGCAGTAGGCTGACAACATCCCCATGTGTTTCCTTCGTATTGTGGGACAGTTTTCAACAATGGACAATCATGGTTTTCTTTTGGCACATAGCTCACAGGAACTTAGCAATGGGCTTGGAGGTCAGCTAGTTCTCTATTCTAGATGTGGAAACCCTTTGGAGTCATAGCAACATTACCTTTGGGATTTTCCTAAGGCGCAACATGTTTGGTTGTGGATCCTCCGCATCTTTAACATGGCCCAAGCACCAACCTAGACCATCACGTGGGGGGGCGGTAGCCTGGGCTTTTAAGTTAGCACCGTCCCTAGCATATGAGGAGATGGGACATGACCTCATGCTTCTTCTCTCTCACCAAAATATCATGAAATCCCCGCTATCATCAAGCCCAATTTGGGAGGAGGCCCACATGCCCCTGTATGGGAGATCATCAGCAGTATAGCAACATGGCACGTTTGGCATACTCGTTGTTGCAGTGAGGTCATAGAGGGCACTACTATGCCACGAGTTGAGTCCATTAGGAGCATATGGATGGACATCATATACGCCCTCCATGGGAGAAGCCTCGAGGCAATTGTGAGCGTATGCGAAAGCGTTGAGAGGTTTTTCTCTGGATTTGGAGCAAGGGTCCTTTCCTCAGGGTCACAGACAACAAGGTTACTTGGCTTTATAGGCTACATGTTTCTTTCTATCCCCTATTGTTTTTCTTGTCTCCCATGATTGAGATTGGGTCATGTACTTAGTTGTTTCAATTGTATTTTCAGTAACTAATGGAAGGATCTTTCCGAGGGGGGGATGGTTTGAGCAGTTTGAGTAGACTGATTTGGCTAGGATTTGGATCAACTTGAAGAACTTGATTGTAGCTTGCACCACTTAATTCAGTACAAGCTTGAAGTCGATGAAGTTCAACATTTATTACTCAATCATCTTGTCCTCTTCATATTCATGTGGGTTCAAGAAATATGGGAAGTTGAAAACCACACTTGGCTCCATTTCTTTAAGTTCCCCAAACCATTACCAAGTCCATCGTCAAGGTTTATACACATATAGCATAAACATAGCATAGCAGTAGGACAACCAGTTTTGAAAATGAAGCTTGAACTATTTTATCAAGTTTGTGATATCCACCACTCCTTGTCTCCTTTTTTGTTTTGTTTTCCGAGCCGAGGTTAACTAGGTATATACAGATGTGTCCCGTTAAACTCGAAAGGCCAAACGCTTTTGTCACTAGTTTGGCCAGATAGAGATGCATTTATTTCCACTCCCTTAAGACAATTACCTCGAGACACCCTTATCTAGGTATGACAACAGTTACCAAATACCCTAGGTAGGAGTCTAGGTAATGACAACGGTGACCAAATACCCTAGGTAGGAGTCTCGGTAATGTGGGACATGCCACGGGGCTCACCCGCTAAAAAACCTCCTCTAGGATAGCCAATGGTGGGAAAAGGGTGTAATGATGACCTTACTCGAGCCAAGCCATACACACTACCACCTCTTAATACCTAGGGGCCAATGTCTTGGAAGTCCTCTGGTCCACCTCTATTTAATGAATCGTACCATTCCAAGTCCACTCGCTTTGGAAGGCCTATGTCTTCTTCTCCAGATTCCACTACCTTTGGAGGGCCTCTCTCTCCTTCTTCATCTTCTTTTCTGCTAGCCTTGCATTCTAGCATGTGGATGTGTGTTGGCATATGTGGGGTGATTTCCCTTGTTTCACTCTATTGACGAGAGCGGGACTGGTGGTGTGAGAGGAGCTACATGAGCCCATCTTAATCCCACTCCATGGCAAGACCAATGACATCTAGAGAAAGGCAATCTCCACATCTTCCTCTTCCTTTTGTTTCTACAAGAGTGCATCTTTGGATCTTTTGATTCACCTCCAAAGCCAAAAAGGCGTTGCTGATAGTTTACATATGAGCGGCCTCTTTGGTGGCATCAGGTGTACGTGCTTGGCAGCATCATCCAACATGTCTTTTTTTTGCATGGGCAAAATTAATACTGGTTCCAGCGAGTTTCGAACTCGCGACCTTTCGCGTGTAAAGCGAACGTGATAACCACTACACTATGGAACCCGCTGTGCAAATGTCTTGATTTTATACAGTATATTGTGTAAAGTGGTATATGTCTGTTAATTTTAAAATTCTGATATGCAAGACTAAGGCGTTTGACTCCTTATCGTCGTCAAAGGATAAGTCTCGCCGAGGCCCTTTCGAGTTTCAAACAGCTGAATCCCCCGCTTTCAAAAAGTTGTGGCATAGCTAGGGATTTTCACTGTGGAGAGAGAGAGAGAGAGACGGTACGCATGCGTCCTTCATCCGTAGAAAGGCAAGTAAATCAACCTCCAGAAGCTATTTCAAACAAGTGCTTTCAGAGATGAAGAAGAGCGAGGTAGTGGAAGAACACCTGCCAGCTATTTCAAAAACTCCAGGCTCATTTAAGGCATTGCATGCTCTATCCCCCTTTTTGTTTCTTCCCACTTTTTGGTCCACAATTATTTACAGTTTTTCCACATCAGCTCCAAACGAAGGAGGTCCTTTACAGTCTTTTTATGAGCCAGCAAGCAGATATCGGCTGCATTCGCCTTAGTTTGTAGCTCTTACTTGCATGTGGACTATTGGGACTTTAGTAGTTTACATACACATCATAATAAAAAATGGCCAATTTTATGTAAAATCTAGAGCCTGTAAACTTGCTTCAAAGCTGGGGGATTTGTTAAAAAGATTTGTTGATCAAGTCTTTGTATGTGTAGACCTAAGCGTGAGTTGATAGCCTTGATGTTTTATAACCTTTAGTTGGTAGAGGTAAAGGTTAGGGAAACATTAAGCTGTAATGTAATAACCTACCTTGTTAGGAGAAGGACTAAAAGTTGACAACCCTAGCTTCAGTTTTTCAACATGCTATCAGGGTTGGCTCTTCCGGACAGCAATGCGTTCCAAGTCTTGGTGAACGAGTTCAAACTCAATGGGGGTCTTTGATAAACTTTGTGATTCTTCCTACACTTGATCAAAGTGGGGGTCTTAGAAATATTTGTTGATCAAGTGTCGGTAAGTCTTTGTATGTGTAGACCTTAATGTCAGTTAATAGCCTTAGTTTTTTATAGCCTTTGTTGGTAGAGGTAAAGGTAAGGAAAACATTAAGTTGTAATAACCTTAAATCGGTTAGGGCTTCCTTGTTGGGAACAATTGTGCATAGTATTCGTTTTACTGCAAGTGTGTGGTGTTCTATGTGGAAGAAACATCTTCTCTCTCTCTCTCTCTCTCTCTCTCTCTCTCTCATACCGTTGGTCGTATATGCCCTCGTGCTGCATTCTACTGGCGTTAATACCTCTCTCTCTCTCTCTCTCTCTCTCTCTCTCTCTCATACGTAGATCATAGCCTGTCTTTGTGTTTGTTGGCAAAATTTTCCAGAATTTTGTGGAGAAGAAAGTTTGTTTTTATGTTATTCCAAAAGAGTAATTCCCACCGTTTGTGCATTCTAAAAGAAATATTCTAATTACTTCATGTACATATTCACTTATGAATATGCATGGATATCACTGATACTAATTATTACAATTGAATTCTATGCATAGAAAGATGCATAATGGAAATTTTTTTATTATAAAAGTGTTATTTTTATTAAATTTAATTTCTATGCATAGAAAGATGCATAATGGAAATTTTTATTTCAAAAGTGTTATTCTCATTAAAATTGATTTTATGCATAGAAAGATGCATAATGGAAATTTTTATTTCAAAAGTGTTATTCTCATTAAAATTGATTTTATGCATAGAAAGATGCATAAAGGATTTATTTTTATTTCAAAAGTGTTATTCTCATTAAAATTAATTTTTATGCATAAAGATGCATAAAGGATTTATTTTTATTTCAAATCTGTTATTCTCATTAAAATTTGATTTTATGCATAGAAAGATGCATAGAGGATTTAATTTTATTTCAAAAGTGTTATTCTCATTAAAATTGATTTTTATGCATAGAAAGATGCGTAGAGGATTTATCTTTATTTCAAAGGTGTTATTCTCATTAAAATTGATTTTTATGCATAGAAAGATGCATAGAGGATTTGTTTTTATTTCAAAGGTGTTATTTTCATTAAAATTGATTTTTATGCATAGAAAGATGCATAGAGGATTTGTTTTTATTTCAAAGGTGTTATTCTCATTAAAATTGATTTTTGTGCATAGAAAGATGCATAGAGGATTTATTTTTATTTCAAAGGTGTTATTCTCATTAAAATTGATTTTATGCGCATAGAAAGATGCATAGAGGATTTATTTTTATTTCAAAGGTGTTATTCTCATAAAAATTGATTTTATGCATAGAAAGATGCATAGAGGATTTATTTTTATTTCAAAGGTATTATTCTCATTAAAATTAATTTTTATGCATAGAAAGATGCATAAAGGAATTATTTTTATTTCATAGGTTTTATTCTCATTAAAGTTGATTTTTATGCATAAAAGGATTTTTTATAAAAGTGTTATTCCCACTGAAGCTGATTTTTATGCATAAATAGATGCGTAAAGAATCTTTATATCAAAATTAGAATTCTCTTAAATTCTATGTTTCAATTCTGTGAATAGATGTAATGTGATGTGATGAGAATCAGATAGGTGTGAATGTGATGGATATCAATGAATGTGATGTGATGGATGTAAATGGATGTGATGTAAATAAATGTGATGAATGTGAATAGATGTGATGTGAATCAGATAGATGTGAATGAATGGATAGATGGATGTGATGTGAATAGAGGTGATGAGATGTGAGGTGAATAGAGGGATAAGATGTGATGTGAATCAGATGGATGTGAATGAATGGATGGATGGATGTGATGTGAATAGAGGTGATGAGATGTGAGGTGAATAGATGTGATGTGAATGAATGGATGGATGGATGTGATGTGAATAGAGGTGATGAGATGTGAGGTGAATAGATGTGATGTGAATCAAATAGATGTGAATGAATGGATGAGATGTGATGTCATGTGAATTAGGATGTAAATGAATGATATGGGATGTGAGTGGATGTATGTGAAAGAATGGATGTAAATGAATGATATGGGATGTGAGTGGATGTATGTGAAAGAATGGATGTGAATGTGTATATGAAGAATGGATGTGAATGAGTATGTGAAAGAATGGATGTGAATGTATGTGATGAAAATGGATGTGAATGTGTATGTGAAGAATAGATGTGAATGAGTATGTGAAAGAATGGATGTGGATGTATGTGAAAGAATGGATATAGATGTGTATGTGAAAGAATGTGATGTGATGTAAAGAGATGTGATGTGACATGAATATATGTGTATGTGAAGTGATAGATATGAATGTATGGATAGATGTGAGAAGTCGTACATGTGAACGATTGGATGGATGTGGATGAATGAGATGAGATGTGTATGAATGAGATATGATGTGGATAGAAGTGATGTGATATAATGTGGATAGAATGTATGTGATGGCATGGTTATGAGAATGTAAGTGGTGGATATGGAACGAATGAATGTGATGGATATGAATGAATGTGATGTGATGTAAATGGAGATAGATGTTTTTGTGTGATGTGAACGAATATGATGTCATGAGATGTGGATACGGGTAGATGCGAGTGGAATAAGAAAGATGTGATGAGATGGAAAATGATGTGATGAGAATGGGAATATATATGAAATAAATGAGAATTGATGTGGAACAATATGGAAAGACGAGAGTTCGTTATAGAAACTGTATTTATGACCTGTTTTTAAATGACTGTTTTATGTCAAGAATGCTGGGGAAGCATTTTTGACCGTCTTGTAAATGAGGTCGTGGAGACCTAATCTGATAAAGTTGTAACAGCTAACGGAGAGTCAATGGAGGATGTCTCGCGTAGCAAGGTCGGTCGAGGTCCAGCCTTGGTTCGATTTAAATGGTGAGCTTCCGGTACGATGGATGAGGGACCAAGGAAGCGGCCTATGAGTGAAGTGCTAGGTGACCTACGAAGGATTCTAGAGGGTGCTAACCATATGGTGCTCGGGCTTTGGGTCATCGAAGATACCCACACGTATGTCGTGGAAGATATTGGAACAAGGAGTAAGAGTTGTTTTCTGAATTTGGGAATGGATCTGGTTGATTGACCTTGCTGGTGCTCAACGGATGAGTTCTAGAGGGAGCATTATGATCATAAGTTTGCATCTTTGTGTGAAGGAGAATATGTAGAGAGCCCTAGCTTTAGTTATTCAACACGATTCACATCACCAATTTTCATGAAACTTTAGTTGCAAAAATGAAGGCTTCAAAGCTTTTGCCACTTGTATAACTTCAGTTGTCAATGTCGTCCAATCAAAGGGCTCCCAGTGCCCATAGCTGATGTTAGATAATAGAACCACACCTTCTTCTCCAAGCCAACCCCTACCAAATAAGGGGTGTTGAATGATTACGGGTTGAGTGGACCCTTTCAAATGATACATATGAGAGACATGTTTTGAAATTCAATTCTAGTAATGCCCAAATTGCTTGTAGTGCAGGACAAGCTAGCATTACAAGATGAACACATGCTCAAGTCTGAACTTGAAAGAGAAGATAGCCCTATTGCACAGTTTCTAGCATTAAATACATGATGATTCAGGGTGAGTATCTGTTGAATCAAAACAGCTGCTTCTTGCCAAACAAGGGGATGGCTAGGTGGTGGAAGCTTTGTTGATGCCTCAAGTGAATGTTACATATTATTAGCATCAACATTATAATAGCTAGTTTTTAATATAGGTCCCCTCCATTGAGGTTTTATGATTCTTAGAGAGCTCAAGGTCCCCTCCATTGAGTTTTATAGATTCTTAGAGAGCTCAAGGTCCCCTCCATTGAGTTTTATAGATTCTGATGAGAAGACCTGAGCATATGCTTCCCTTCAATGTGGCCCTTAACCTATCTTTCAGATGGCGGAAGACAGTGCATATTTTGTAATTTTTAACATTTTGAAGCATACTTGCATTAACGAAAATGTCCAAAACTAGAATTTTGAAGTAAATAAAAACACTCATATCTGGCAAAATGCCATGAGTCAAGCTCTACTCTCATGGACACTCATGTTTCATCAAGAAATGTACCTGCAAATCCTTCTTCAAGAATTTGGTGACTGACCATATGTCATGTTTTAGTTAAAACTGGAGCTGGAGCTCCCAACTAGCATGAGCACAGCCCCATTACCGATGCTTTGCACTCCACGGTGCCCCTCCCATCCGTGCAAGGCCCAGTTGCTTCCTCTTTGATGCTTCTGTCTCTAGATGCCCCCCCCCCCCCTCCCCCCCCCTCCCCCCCCCTCCCCCCCTTCTTATGTGCCTCTATGCACAACTTCCCCAACCCTCCTCCTATGCATCCCCCTCTTGCGGCTCACATATTTATGATCTTTACACGCAGTGCTTTTTCTTTTTCTTCAAGCAATGGGAAGCACTCACCACCAAAGAAGAGGACCACCAAAAGTGGAAAGCAAACCCAACAAGACCCAAGAACCCACATGGTCAAAGAAACTATGAACAATTTGGACACTATTTTACAAGATCCGGACTTGATGAGAATTTTCGAGCAACTATCTAAGAAGATCGAGAAAATGAAGAATGGGGATGAGCAACCAACAAAGGAGTTTGCAGCTGAAAATCAAGAGTCTTCATCAAGGAGATCTCCCTCAAAGAGATCACCCAATCCTCCACCTTCTCGTGGAAGGAAGAGGAGCCATTCCAAATCAGCCCACTCTCAACGTGGGAAAAGCTGACACCGTTGGAAAAATTCTAGGAGCCCATCTTCTTCATCAAGCCTTTCATCTTCTTCTTCTTCTTCTTCTCGGTCACCCTCTCCACGGCACGGAAAGAAAGGGAAGAAAGGTAAGTGCAAAGCTAAGGAGTTCAAAGGAAGAGAAAGGACAATGCAGTTTACACCACATAATGGAGCTTATGGTTACAAGGACAAAGCCCTCACTTTTATCCCGCCAATTTGATATTGCTTTTGGTTCCAAAACTATTTGAAGTCATCCAAGATTCACCTGGCTAGTTTACATCTTACAGAGACAGCTGATGCATGGTGGGGTGCACTCATGGTTGAGGGAACATTTCCCAAGAAATGGAAAAACTTCAATAAGCAGTTTTATGACGAATTTTTACCTTAGAAGTTTGAAGATGACGTGCATCTGGCATGGGAAGGATTACAGATGGAAATAGGTGAGACAATTGATCACTATAGCAAGAAATTTTGGGATGCATAGTCCTTTTAAGGAGGTTTTTGAGAAGTCTAAGTTACCAAAATATCCGGCCGGTTTGCATGACAACATTCAAGATTTTGTGAATGTATATCCGAATGATACCATCCAAGATTTGACGCATTCAGCTTCAGTTGCTACCAGGGTCTACATGGTAGACGAACCAAAGAAAAAGACAAGTATTTGAGATCAAAAGTCTTCAATACTTGAGAAGCATGACAACTCCAAGAATAGTTTTCAGCCTATGAAGTCGAGGGGTATTCCAAACTCCTACAAAGAAAAGCACAACTTGACAAATGAGCAAATCGAGGTCTAGCACAAGGGAAATGCTTTAGATGTGGCAAAGAGGGACATATGTTGGTGCAATGTCCAAATCATCCTAAAGGGACCTCCTAGAGAGCAACAGAAGTCCAAGGAAAAGTCTAAGCCAATGGTTGGTGGGATTCCTGATGTATTAGGAAACACTTCAAAACCCGAGGCTCGTGAGTTATGCCTCTCTTTGGGCAAAGCGTCCAACAAGAATGCTCTAGTGTTGTTTGACATGGGAGCCACAGGTAATTTCATTTCCATAGAGCTTGCGGAACACTTGGATACCATACGCAAGGAGATGGGACGGCCTTGCATGTGGAGGAAGTGTTTTATCGTGATGCAATGGCAATAACGCCTATCATGTACAATAAGAAGAGATTATGACACAAATACATGACTTGCTATCTTGTTGTTCACCCTTCTGTTCTCCAGTGCTTCTAGTGTAAAAGAAGGATGTCTCATTTCACGTGTGTGTGGATTACAAATCCTTGAACAAGATTACAATCAAGAATTGGTTTCTTATACCAAGGGTTGATATATTGGATCGGCTGAAAGGCGTGGCATTCTTTAGTCGGATTGACTTGAAGAGTTGGCTATCATCGGATTCAGATCCAACCACAAGATATTCACAAGACTACCTTCCATACCACTTTTAGATTGTATGAGTATTTGGTGATGCCTTTTGGACTAAAAAATGCTCTGGCTACCTTCAACCGCATGATGGATCGGATCTCTAGACCACATCGAAAGTATGCAAGCACTTCCTTTGATGGCATCATTGTGTTTTCCAAGATCAAAGAGGAACACAGAACGCATTTAGCTAAGGTATTTCAGGAGTTGCAAGAGCACAAGTTGTTCATCAATGGAAAGGAGAATGAATTTTTCTTAGAAGAAATACATTACCTTGGACATATAGTGTCTAAAGGAGTGCGGATGAACCTCGCAAAGCTTGAGGTAATCAAGAATTTGCCAAAATCAAAATTCGTACATGAGGTGCACGTTTCTTGGTGTTACGATCCTATTTTACAAGAGGTTCATTAGAAACTTTGCCACCATTGCCACTCCATTGCATGATCTAATCAAGAAGAAAGTAGTGTTTAGATGCTGTGAACGTCAGAGACATGCCTTCAACCTATTGAAGGAGAAGCTTACTACTGGACCGGTATTGGTTATTCCCGACCTAGTGAAACCTTTTGTGGTGGAATGTGATACAAGTGGGGATTGTATAGGCGTAGTTTTGCAATAAGAAGGGCGTGTGGTTGCCTTTGAGAGTCGAAGGTTATAACATGCCGAGAAACACTTGCAGGTTTCGGACTAATTTGATGGTGAAGACGGATCATCAAAGTTTGAGATATTTTCTAACCCAAACTAAGCTTTCCGAGACGCATATAAGGCGGACAAACTTTTTGTCTATGTTTCATTTCCAGATTATCCATACACCTGGAAAGAAGAATGTGGTTGTAGATGCTCTATCTAGGAGACCACAGGTACATTTAGTGACCATTGCCTATCATAGAGAGTTACATTCCATATGAGATCACTATGTGCATGATGAGGACTTTGGTGGGATTATGCAGAAACTAGAGGATGGTCAGACAGTTAATCACTATTCCTTGAAAGAGGAATATTTGATTATGGATATACAGTAGTGCGTAACCAAGGATTTGAGGCAAAAAATGATTGAAGAGTCACATGCACCACCTTATGCAAGGCATAGGCGTATTTCTTCTACTACGTAGGCATGGGAACGGTACTTCTGTTGGCCTAGCATGAGAAAAGGATATTGGCAAGTATGTATCGAGTGTTTGACTTGTTAATAGGTCAAGTATAATCGTCAAAAGACTCCATGAGAGCATTTGCCTCTACCCGTGCGCCTGAAAGGCCATGGGAAAGTATAGCGCTAGACTTCATTTTCGACTTACCAAAGTCAAAGTTTGGGAATAATGGTGTTTGAACCATTGTGGATAGGTTCAATAGGCAAGCTCATTTCATTCCAATAAGGAAGACCATCAAGACAGACCACATGGCAAGGATTTTTCTAGCACAGGTGTTCAAACATCACGAAATGCCCAACTCTATTGTTGGTAATTGTCAATAAGCAAGGAAGACCATCAAGGCATACCACATGACAAGGATTTTTCTTGCACATGTGTTCAAACATCATGGAACGCCCAAGTCTATTGTTGATAATTGACATCCCAAGACCACCAGTTTGTTTTCGAGGACATTGTTTGATAATATGGAGACGAAATTGGATTTTTCTTTCTCGTATCATCCACAAACGGATGGCCAGAGTGAGATAGCAAATTCAGTCATATTGGATTTGTTAAAGTGCTATGTGGCAGAATAGAAAACGGAGTGGGAGAAGTATCTTCCACTAGTAGAGTTTGCCTACAACAATACATGGCAAAGTTGTACTGCCACCACTTCTAAGGACTAAGAATGAGATCTTTCCAGCAGATGAGTATGTCAAAGATCTGGATACGGCTTTTGCATAGGTGCAGAAAGCCATAGAGAGGTCAAGGGCTAAGCAAAAAAAGGTTGCGGATAAACACAGGACAGTGGAGTACAAGGAAGGTGATTGTGTATCGTTGAAATTTGAGAAAGGAAGGCTTCGAAAGAAGGACAAAGAGAAGGTTTTTCCTAAGTTGTCCAACAGGTACTATGGACCTTTCCAAATATTGGAAAAGATCAATGATGTGGCTTTCAAATTAGCATTACCCGATTGGAGGATTCACAATGCTTTTCATGTGAGTCTCCTAAGAGACTATAAGGGTCCCGAACCTTTGGAACCAGTGAATGAGGATCCATCGGATGTTGAAGAGCTACAAGAAATTCTTCAACCAAACCAGATTGTCTCTTCAACCAAACCAGATTGTCTTTCATAAGGAAAGAAGGGAATCGCATGGCAAGGTTACTAGAAAGTACCTTATTACCATCTATCAATTCCTCTATTGAATGGATTCCATTTTCTCCAATGGATAAAGTTCTCTCGGTCAATGCTTCGTATGTTGTCAAATGGGATACATCTAGTGACGAGCAGCTAGAGCAGACACGATCTGACAGCTTAGTGTCAATGGCACCTGTCATAGCCCCACTCCAAAGCTTTCTCCCTCGCCACCACGTCCCTCTGACCTTCCCCTCGGCGGCCGTAGGAGGAGAGCGCACGCCCCCCCCCCCCGGACCAGGGCTAGAAAACTCCCAGCTGTCGCTCCAGGAAGAGGCGCTCACATCACCTCTTAGATGCAGCTCCTCAGCCGCGAATCCTCAGGCACCAGGCACCAGTCCCCATGCAGAGGCGATCCAAGGACCATAATGCCGACCCAGCCCCCGCAAAGGGACTCACGCTTAGCCAGCTCCTGAGGTGGTCCCCCTAGCTAATCAGGGGTCCACCCTTCCCCTGGTTCTTCTGCCCCTTCAAGTCTGCGCCCCAACAAAACAGTAAACCACAAACCACACCCCCCCTTCCGCCCCCCCCCCCCCCCCCTCGTCGCTATATCACACGGTGCTTTTAATAAGCGCCTCAGGTGGGATCGATGGCTGAGACGTGCGCGCGATTCTCGGCCATCCGATCCCATGCGAGCTAAAACTAAACTAGGACGCGCAATCGACGGCTGAGACGAGCGATTGATTCCTGGCCGTCGGATCACTTGCATGCAAGAACTAAACTAGGACGAGCGCAGCGCGAACTGGGAGAGAATGGATCGTGCGTCTGAGATGATCCCGCGATTCCTGGCCGTCGGATGACACCGCTAATACCTAGCGACCTGTCGCTATCCTGCAGCCGCCCCAGTTCACAAGAAACTGCGCGCTCGTCCTAGTTTAGTTCTGCAAGGAACTGCGCGCTCGTCCGCCGTACCTGCAAATGAGGCTGTAGCGTTCGCCGTACCTGCAAAAGAGGCTGTAGCGTCCGCCAAGGCATCAGTCCAAGTTACGGCGGTGATACGTCGAGCGACGAGGCACGTCCTCCCTCCCTCAGCCGTCAATCAGACTATATCACACGGTGCCTTCTTCTTGCATTCCTCCTTGACGTTTTTTTTTAATTTCTTTGGAACGTTCAAGTAGCTTGACGTTTTTTTTCAAAATAGATTACACACTAGTTTAGTACACAGTCGTACTTCATCCCTAGTTTACTATACAAACAGACCCAGTTTGAAAACCAGCCTTCTTTTAATGATGGTGCTTATTGCATGCATGCTTATAGTCTGAAAATCAGCCTTATTTTAACGATGGTGCTTATTTATCCCTGGTTTACTATATCACACGTACCCAGTTTGAGAACCAGCCTTCTTTTAATGATGGTGCTTATTGCATGCATGCTTATAGTTTGAAAATCAGCCTTATTTTAACGATGGTGCTTATTTATCCCTGGTTTACTATACAAACAGACCTAGTTTGAGAACCAGCCTTCTTTTAACGATGGTGCTTATTGCATGCATGCTTTTAGTTTGAAAATCAGCCTTATTTTAACGTTGGTGCTTATTGCATGCATGCTTATAGTTTGAAAATCAGCCTTATTTTAACGTTGGTGCTTATTGCATGCATGCTTATAGCCATGCTTGGGTTCACTTATTGCCATGATTAATGTCTTCTTGTCATGCATGTGTTTAGTAATATGCAACCATGCATACATGACACACTTAAAGCTTCAACCTAGTTTAACCCTTGTGCACATATTCTTGTAGTCTTTCTTTTTGCTAAAAGTATGTGGTACCAATTTGTGTATGTCACCTCTTTATATTGATGGTGAGTTCGGTACTCATTGCTATTAGATGCCACTTGCAAACCCTCTTTATGAGGAGATAATTCTTCCTTCTGGGAAACTTGCTCGGCAATGTCGAGTCTCAGATACGTGTCCTAGATGGAACACGAACTATGTCAAGAGAATTCATATGATTCGCCACTTGAAAATCGACCATGGTTTAGAGGTGGATATCCCACTTCAAAAGACAGGACGCCCCTTGGGTGGTGGAATGCAAGGAGCTTCAAAGAGTGCTGCAAAGCAATCACAGACAAGGTTTCTAGATGCAAAACGTAAATTTGAAATCAACATGAAAAACAATGAAAAGAAACAAAGACTTTTGGCTGAAGATGCTTGGGAAAAGAAAGCTCCTACCAACTTGTCTAAGAGAGCCTACAACATGCGAAAGGAAGCATTCATCGAGGGATTTGTTGCCAAGGGCATGGAACAATACATGGAGAGCAAGGAGAAACGCATGCAAGGGATTGAACGACGCATTAAAGAGGGATATTCCAGACATGTGAGATTTTCTCTTGTCCTATTAACCTTAATTGTGAAATATATTTATACCATGAATATTATTAAGCTCTCATTTTGCATCTTGTAGCGACGCCAAAAAGAAAGTGATGATTCTGACAATGATGATGGTGAAGTGGGTTCTCAACGGATGGAAAACCTCGATGAGGACATATTGACAAGTGGCAAGGATGAAAATCAGAAAGAGTCTCCTCCTTTGGTATGCAAGATATGATTTTTTGATTTTTTTTAACTTGTTCATTGTTTGTTATCTTTACTCTCATAACATGCCACTCTCTTGAAGGGCTCTCTTGATGAGGCGAACCATGAGCATGTGGCTCCATCTCAAGTGAAGAAGAGACAAAAGTGTGTTGTTTTTTCTCCTTTGAAGGTAAGAGATGGATGTACTAGTTGGTCTGAGGGCTTCTGATGTACTAGTTAAGTAGAGGGCTTCTTTAAAAACATGGTACTAACCTTAAATTGCGTGGACCATGAAACTTTGTAATCTTCCAATTCATAAGACTCGATCAAAGAAAAATGTTCAAATCCATGATAGTGAAGGCTCCTCACATGGAAACAAAATAATCGATGACGAAGTGTCGATGAGAAATGTGGAATTCGAGGGAAAAGCCTCCCTTACAACGGTATGAAAATACATCTCTTCAACCTTTGTACTACTTTGAGGTTGTTTTCCTTACACTAAAATACATAAATATGCTTTATTTCTTGTCTCCTCACTTTAGGAGAAAATTGTCAACAAGGAGGCTCATGTAGGACTCTCTAAAAAAAGTAAGAAACGGAAGAAGGTAAGGGGTGGAAGATGTCTCTTCGTACACAATTTAAGAGTAGGATTTATTTCACATACCATGGCTCCTTATGTCAACTCTTGTTTGTTTGAACTTGAAGGGGATGGCTTGCAATGTGAATGCAACTTATTTTGATATTAGCTCTCCGAGTGAGAGTAAGCCTTCAAATGTAATAATAACAATATCCACTAGTGACATTAAGACGCACAATGTCTTGGGCAAGGTAAAAGATCTAAGTGCGGTCTATGAAAGGTATACTTTTTATAACTCTATGGCTTGAATATTGAATTATCTTATCATATGCATGGTTTAAAGTTACGCAAGGATTGATTTTTTGGTTGTGTAGACTTCAACACGGAGTGACTATTCACTTACACTCTGCACGTTGGGGATTCATTGCCGAGGTGGATGTGCAATTAGCCAAGTCAATCATGAATGTGGAAGCGTCTACTCGTGTGCTTAACCTATTTGCCATGTCGGTAAATTTTTCAATTCTGAAATATAGCTTTTGGATTTGCAGCCCAAAGATGTGTAAAGCATGTTCATTTTGTAGGTGGATGGAAAAAACCCTACCTGTAGATGCTCTGGAGAAGGTTACATTCGTGGATAGTTTGTGGTATGACTATGTGGCTTCACGGCGTCCAACGAGGAATACTTCCTTGCAGAATTTCTTTGGACATATTGATCTGAGCAAGCATGTGTTCTTGTTTCTACCTCTAGTACATAGGTAAGGTCAATACTTTACTCATATTGATGCATGTGTTCTTGGTTTTGTCATGAGTAGACAAAGCACTTACAACTTCATGTTTCTTAGGCACCACTGGACTCTTTTTGTGGTCTATAATTCCCACAGCATGAAGGTGAGAGGCTTGTCATCGAGAAAAAATATTCTCCTTCACCTAGACTCACTGCATGTAGGGAATTCGGGCGAGTATGTTTCCATTGTGCAACGGTAAGACAAGAGCTTTACTTTGAAGTTCATGAATCCATAATGCTTGGGTGAATGCTAGCTAACATTTTACATGTATATATTTGTAGAGTTCTTGAGTCAATTTCTTCAAGTTGCACACATGGACCATTACAAGAGTCTCTTGCATGCCCATCCACTGGGTTTGAGTTGAAGTGTATAGAGGTATGTGAAAATTAATTTTGGCTTTGAATATTGAGACATGATATATATAGCATGATATATGGCATTTTTTGGATTCGATCAAATGAGACATACGTATGTAAACATTGTAGGTGCCAAAACAACCAAACGCAATTGATTGCGGATTTTATGTAATGGCATTTATCAAGAAACTTATCGATGGGAGCCTTATACATACACCTCCAAAGCATTGGGTATCCACATGCTTATTAAAAATCTTCCTTATGAAATCTCTTGCTATGTATGAGCTAAATGTGAATTTGGTGTTATAAACTCTGACATTGCTTTTTTCCTTGTGAAGCTATCAAAGAAGTGGTTCGACCATGGATACGTCATGAAGTTGAAGAATGAGTTCAATTCTTGGCTTAGCCATGTAGTGGATGAGCATCTGCCCTTACCATCGTGACCTTAGTTCGCTATGTTAGTTTTTTGTCAATGGATGGCTTATGCCATTCCATGATATATGACATTTTATGTTAAGTTGGGATTTTATAGTTCGCACAAAATTGAATTTGTAAGGCTACACTTCCATGGATGCTAAATGTTTTGGTTGGAATGCTACATGTGTCAATGTAGTACTTATTTTTGGTTTTAGGGTTGATTTTTACTTTATGCAAAACATTTGTACTTCCCACCATTTCACAAAATTTTGTACTTCGGCTTGTCCTAAATTATTGCACAGTCCTAGTTTACTGCACAGTCCTAGTTTATTGCACAGTCCTAGTTTTTGCATAGTCTTAGTTTACTACACAGTACTAATTTACAACAAAGTCTTTACAAACACTATATAAACAATGAGAGAGATCATCCAAATGCTTACCAAGGAGAGATCATAAACACTCAACAATGAGAGAGATCATTCTTAAATCCAATGCCGCACAAATACAAAAAAAATAAACAGTACTTGCCACCAATTCACAACAACTGTACTTTGGCTTCTCTGTGTTTGCATAGACCTAGTTCACTGCACAGTCCTAGTTTACTGCACAGTCCTAGTTTATTGCACAGTCCTGGTTTTTGCATAGTCTTAGTTTACTACACAGTCCTAATTTACAACAAAGTCTTTACAAACACCATATAAACAATGAGAGAGATCATCCAAATGCTTACCAAGGAGAGATCATAAACACTCAACAATGTGAGAGATCATACATAAATCCAATGCCGCACAAATACAAAAAAAATTACACAGTACTTGCCACCATTTCACAACATTTGTACTTCGGCTTGTCTTAGTGTTTGCAAAGACCTAGTTTACTGCACAGTCCTAGTTTACTGCATAGTCCTAGTTTATTGCACAGTCCTAGTTTTTGCAGTCCTAGTTTACTACACAGTCCTAATTTACTACAAAGTCCTTACAATCACCATATAAACAATGAGAGAGATCATCCAAATGCTTACCAAAGAGAGATCATAAACACTCAACAATGAGAGAGATCATACGTAAATCCAATGCCACACAAATACAAAATAACACAATAATTGCCACCATCCTCATATATCAAGTGTACAACAACACAAGTCTAACGCGCGATGCGTATATCTTTTCGAGGACTTGTCCACTTGGAAGAGTCAAAGAAAAGTGTCTCTCCTCATCCTTACAATCACCATACAAACAAGACATGATCTTACATTGCAAGCTTTGTAATCCATCGCATAATAGCACATACTTGTTTATGAGGACGCCTTCAACACCGACGGGAGCATGTCTTTCAGTTAAAGGTAATAAACCATGGTAAGTGTGACAAGAGAGGGTAGAAAGGGGGTCTACCAACAATGTTTTTGTGCAGCAATGTGGGCACCAAATACGTGGTCTTTTATCAAATTGAATACGATGTCTACCATGTTGATGTTTTCTTCTCAATACACCGGATACATGAGCTCGTTTGTTGGGGTGACACAATGCAGCTTCCTGAATTGAAGTTGGAATGGTGTTGAAAGGCTCTCTTGGCCTTCCATGGCCAAGCCTAGTTGTCGTCACATGTGCTTGAATTTGACGAACATTCCCTCTTGTAGGCATGTCAATCTCCTTTGGCTTGATAAGATTTGAAAGGTACTCCTTTGAGGTTTGTAGCTGTGTCAAGCATAATTCTTTTTCTGTAGAGTCCTTTGTGTCCAATTCTTCCTCTATTTGACTTAAAATTCTTCTAAATTCCTCAATGCAGAGATGAATGTCTTCACTTGTGTTGGCCTCTATCATGTCCATCTGATTACAAGGGCTTGCAGAAGTCTCACAAATCTCATGATCCATAGAAACCATTCCCAAGGTGCGTGCATTGTCAATAATGGGAAGAAACTTGTATAACTCAGGAAAGTGATGCCTCATTATCAATCTTATGCCTCACAATAATTGGATTGCATACTCACATGATACCACTGGCTTGAAGAAGAGGTGCTTTGAATCTTGAACGACAAGGCCATGTCATTGATGACTTTCAACGATGAGGGGTCACTTTCAAACCGTTGTAGTATTCTCTCCCCAGCAGACAACCTTGAAGTGTGCATCTTTGACGATCCACGAATACTAAAGCGCCCAGAATCGGCTAGATCAAGAAATACAAATGTCAAGAAGAGGATTTTCGATACTTTAAATGAATACAGCAAAAATGTGAAAAGAACTATTGATATTACCTATTTCTTGCTTTTGCTTGAAGAACTCAAGCATAGTTCCACCCATGCGCCTGCCAGTCTTTGAATCGCCCACAAGAGCATGTATAAGTTCAAGCATGGACCGGTTGATTTGTGCATCCAAGAGAGTGTATTTTATGTATTGCCATAGGCGCTCCACCAAGTTAGTAGTATCAACATTCCCATAAGAGAACAATCGGCCAAATTTTGGCCATCGCCTTCGCCAAACACAAGACCCACACCAACCATTTGTCACATATCGAATGATATTGTCATGGGCATTGTAACATTGTAAGAAATGTTGATACTTCTATTCGAATTCCATTTCTGTGACCGAGTGCATGAGATTTGACATTGATGTGTAAATCTCATCTTGCAGTTCTTTGGAAACCTGCATTTTTCACATTTTTTTTGAGGTTAAATTATAACCCAAAACTCATGTTAAATCAAACATCCTAAGCTACTCTCAATTACGAAGTACTGTGTTACTGCATAGTCCTAGTTTACTGCATAGTCCTAGTTTTTGCACAGTCCTAGTTTACTATCCAGTCCTAGTTAATGCACAGTCAGTCCTAGTTTACTATTCAGTCCTAGTTAACTGTATACCCACATTCCATAGCCTTGAAATATTGCAAGCTCTTACTTGTGGTAACAAATTCTCAACCCAAGCTTTCTTAGCATGGAACCAACATAGGATGACATGGCATGCAACTTGTTGGCGAGTTTCTTGGTCTTGTTGAACCCAACAATGCGGATCTTCGTCAACCACCTTAAGCAATGGCTGTAGTTCTTGTGGACACTTGTCAATGACTAGAGCTGTAGGACGAATATCTCCCATTCTTGAAAAACCATTTTCATAGTGATCTCCAAGGCAATGCTCTCACCATGAGAGCCTGGGTCATTAGTGCACATCATACACCACACTGGAATGCCAACTCCAAGTTGGTTTGGTAGCACAGCTGCATATAATGGTAGGCCAAACTTATTTGTCTTGAAAGTACTATCAATAGCCCATGAGTTATGCAAGGAGAATCGAAGTGCCATTTGTAACATCCACGTATCTTGAATAATAAGAATGAATGGTTTGTCTTTGTCTTCCTTCGCTTGAGGATTGTAGGGCTGACAATATAGCACCTATATCCACGAAACTTGTAATTAAGAATGTATGGTAAGAAATAAAGAAACTCCAATGATGTCAAGAAAAACCACCAAACTCACCTTGTTTTGTGTCTTTAGTTTCAAGCATTCCATGTACATCAATGCCCAATCATCTTCTGTAGCTTTGTCTGCAATAACATGAATGTCAAGAATATCTATTCACATAGAAAAGAAACCACGAATGTCAATGAGTATTAGAATTCTACCTTGATTGCGTACTTGGTATGACAACATGGAGACCTCTTTTGGAATCATGAAAAACCTAAAGATCGTGCGATCTAGGTCTGAAGATTTCTCCATATGCAATCTCTCTTTTGAGAGTGACATCCTTGCTACATGGCGAGAGCTACCAATGTCAAACAAATCCTCTATACAACGCTCAATGACAATAGGATGGACTGGCAAATGATATAGATCATTTCGAGTGCCAGGAACATGTCCCTTATGAGAAGCATATAATGAAATAACTGCTTTGTCTTTTGTATTCAAATACTCCACTTGTACCTTAAACGGACAGTGACACTTCTTTGAGGTCCTCAATCTCCTTAGTGTCCCCTTTTGAGTAGGTTCTCCACCTCTATGGCACAAGTAATCAACAACCCTCTTTGATGGCCCTTGGTTTTTTGTTGAGCGAACTTTCACAAGCCTCACTTTGTGCTCTATCATTATCTCTATCAAATGCCTCTCCACATTAGAGCTATCAATATTCAAAATGGTAGTGGGTTCTCTTTTTGGGTTCTTTTGAAGCCAACGTGGAATAGAATCTCCATCAACTCCTTTTACCATGTTTCTGCAAGCACAAGAATTAATGAAGTCCTTTACATAAGAAATAGGGATTCCATGTTGACGAATGTCAACACACCATGTTTCTTTGATGGTTTCAAGGGTTTCCTTTATCCCTCTATGATCTCCACACTCCAATATATTATGACATGTCATGACAATATTCTCCCATTCCTCTATGCATGATATCCTTAAATTTGGAAATGACTTTAAGCAAAGCACAAGGGAGCCATCTTGATTCTGATCCAAGCAAAGATTTTCCTTCATTCGCCTCCATTTCTTCAGATCAAGGATTCCTCTAGAATCGAAAGTCTTAAGACTCTCAATGGTCATCGACAAATTCCCTTGAATAACCATGACCATCACATCATAACTTCTCCTATCAAAGGAGAAATATATAGGCGATAGATAAAGCAGTGGATTAAGTGACTCTTTGGCACTTTCTTCAATTTCTTTGCTTTCAACCCTTTGTGCAAAGAAACCATCCTCTTCTTGACTCCAACTAGATTCTTAGCTACTTGTATCAGGCACCAAGTATTCTTCGATCGTAGTTTGCTCACTTGGGCCATCTTCAATCCCACGATCTTCAATCCACAAGCTCATCCTTCACACACATGGACATATTTAGAAAGTTATCATGTTTGAAAACGCGAAAAAATTTTCTTAATACAATGCTATTCATCTATCCCTTAGACTGTCGTAGTTTGCTCACAGTCCTAGTTTACTACACAGTCCTACTTTCCTTACTTTTCTTATTTTACTGCGTAGACCTTGTTTTTTGATTTTCCTACCACATATCAAATAGACTGAGTGATTTAGAGACAAGGGAGAGAGAGAGAGAGAGAGAGAGAGAGAGAGAGAGAGAGAGAGAGAGAGCAAATTACCTTGAATGTTAAGCAAGCTTCTTTGAGTGAAAGGGATCAAAAGGGGTGGTGTAAGGAACATATGACAAGGTGGAAGCGGGCATTCTTTGAATGACAATGAAAGGCGCTCAAACCTGATTAATTGTACGCTACATGCAACCAATAGATTTCTTAAGAAGAAAATCTTGAAAAATGATTAAGATTCAAAAAAAACTGCAATACAAAAAATGCCATATATCATGCTATACAAAGGACACACTATTGAAAGTCAATCCATAAAATCATCATTGTTGGCAACTTGGCATATGTGTGGCTGAGGAGTTGTTGCATTGTCAATAAACTCAACGTTTATGCATTAGTCTCATAAATCATCACCGTTTGCATATGCCTTTGAAATCTTTGAAATGTTAATTATCTCTAGTTATGTAAACCAACGCATTGTGCCTAATGACCATCGACGAACAAAACATATGTTTTTTCACATACCTCAATTTCGGCCGAGTGCTTGTTACGCTTTGTCATTCAGACTCCTCCGTCTCGATTGCATCCGTCTCCCTCAGTCGCTAGGTTTTATAGGTGTTCAACCGACGGCCACGAATCGCGCTGCTGGTTTCGCTTGATCCGACGGCCGAAATTTTTATCCCAGTTCGCGCTGCAATGATCCTAGTTTAGTTTTCAAAAAATTTGGATCGACGGCCAGTAATCAATCGCTCGTCTCAGCCGTCGATTGCACGTCCTAATTTAGTTTTAGCTCGCATGGGATCGGATGGCCGAGAATCGCGCGCACGTCTCAGCCATCGATCCCACCTGAGGCGCTTATTAAAAGCACCGTGTGATATAGCGACGAGGCCCCCCCCAAAAAAAAAAAAACACAAAATCAGACTGTCCGAGCACAGATCTCAACCTAGCTACGCTGGATCGCTACTAGCTTGACAAGTAAGCTTGCAACAGGGGAAACTCAGTTGACATCTTGGCATGCGCTACCTTTTTCGAGCACACCCCCATGCTCCTTCACCTCAAGAACCCATGGCAACATGTTCAACAGCAAACAGACAAACTCCCAGACTGCCTCATCCAGGACCCCAAGGTATGCTAGTGTGTGCAGAAGATCTGGGAGATTTTCTTCCCCCCACACGCCCCCGCCTCCCCGCCCCGCCCCGCCCCGCGCGCCTCCGCTGCCTCGGAGATTGACATGGCCCT
Source organism: Cibotium barometz (assembly GCF_041138505.1). Taxonomy (NCBI): domain Eukaryota; kingdom Viridiplantae; phylum Streptophyta; class Polypodiopsida; order Cyatheales; family Cibotiaceae; genus Cibotium; species Cibotium barometz. The sequence goes on from NC_141061.1 coordinate 9,582,986, forward strand.
TAAATATATCGGCTTGTTTCCCCAGTAAGCAGCCCAAGACACGCTCTTGGCCTTCGAGTTGTAGGACCAGAGCCTCTGTTGCACCTTAGCCTCATTACAACACCCACAGGAACCAACACCAACGAGCACCTGGATCGTGCTGAGATAGAGGCCACCTGGAGACACTTGAGAACCAATGGATTGAGTGCCCCCATCATGTAAGAGCTGCTCTTTGGACCAGGCAGCAGACAAGGTTACAATAAATTTCTTCACGGCATCCTGGATAATATCTTCACAATTTCAAAGGTGATAGCAGCAACGTGGAACAACCAACAAGATCTGCCAGTTCTCTTGCTGGACTTCAAAAAGACCTCTGACCAGATACATTGGGCTCCTTGAGGACACTGAGGTCCGCATGGGATTTCCAGCCACCTGGGTGAGAGGAGTGTCACCTCTTTACTTCCCATCTCACAACCAGGTCTAGATCCAAGGTGCGCGAGGAGAGCACTTCTCCATCTCCCGCATGATTTGTCAGGGTTGTCCCTAGCCTCATTTTTTTTTGCAGAGGTTATGAGTAGCTTAACTACCTGGGGCACAGGATAATTTTGCAGGGCCTTGAACTTCCTTATCTGTAGCTTGGAGGAGCTCTTGGACTTGGAGTCTCTGGATGACACAACAGCTCAGCTTTTGCCATTATGCAGACGCTTTGCGTCAACTCCAAGGATGACATGGTAGTTTACCTTGCCACTATGAAGGGGAACTTGCAGCACTTTGCATCAAAGATCAAGAAGTTTTGCCTTGCCTCCAGAGACAAAATCAGCTAGCACAAGTCTTGCGGATTTTGGGTGCGTGCCACCCACCCAACTTGGCGAGCCTTTCAATGGATCCCCAACATCGCCCCGATGTGCTACCTTGGAAGTTGGGTGTCAGGTCACAGGTGGGCATTGATATCTCCCCAAAACAGCACTTGTCTTGAGCATTCATCAGAAGCTCTTGCATTAGAGTACAGCATAGCTCTCCTTGGCAGGCCAAGTTGTGGTGGCAGGCCAAGTTGTGGTGGCCAACTAGGTTCTCCTGGCCACACCATGTGGTACATCACTTCTTGCTGGTCCTTCTCATGCTTCTGCATAGGAAGTTACGGATGAGCTGATGAACTTGGCCTATGCATAGGCCAAGTTCATCAGCTCATCCGTAACTTCCTTGGACAGAATGGCCACACTGTCCATGGACATACCACATCTATCGCAAGCTACAGGGCAACTAGCCATCTCAAAGCCAGGTGCCCACATATTTGTGCTTAAACAAGGATTTCATCTATATTGTATTATTTCTACAAACTAGGGACAAAAAATAACCCCACCATCTGCATATAATTTCTGAATAATCAACCGCATGTGTACAAAGGTTACCCCTCATTCATGTTCCTTTCCTAAAGAGCGGTATAGCATCAATGGCATTGATGAAGGGCTAGGAATGTTGTATCAGGCCAGAAGAACAAGGTGTGAGAGTGTGTGCACACACACACATTGTTTTTATGTTTGGCTACTCGGATCATTTTAAGGCTATATTACATCTCACAGGATCCGAAGAGTCTCTTGCAAAAACACGACATGTTCATGGGATTTCAATTTTAGCTCTACAACTCTCCATTTTAGCAACAACGCAATCCTTGTAATGCTACAAACGTATATACATATGCCAAAAATGAAATAAAGCTCTCTAATATTTGTAAAACACACAAACTTCATGCTATGCTGGATACTTACCAACCACACAAGAAAAATTTTGTCTTTTTTTTCCTGGATTTCTTCACCATAAGGCAAAGGACTGATACCAATGTAACATGTGGAAGCGTACACACGAGGATTATACTTTGATAAATTCTTTCAGCCCTTTGTGTTCTTGACAAATACCCTCTGAAGGCCCCCACCTCGTATGGTGTATTTACTTTATTGAATGAGTGTAGAATGACTAACTGCTGGCTGTAAATAACCAGGACTGAACTGATTTTGGGAGACCTTCACTTTGCTAAGATGACTTTCAGCCTGAAGATGACCCTTGATCTTCACCTTCTACCTTGCCATGTCATTTGTATCTCTCTTTTGCTTAGAATTTTTCCATGTCCATTCACAATGGTTAATGCTCATTGCTTTCCACCCTAAGCTAGCTTTCCTACCCTAAAATCAACATGGTATCAGAGCCATGGTATCTAGCTTAGCTTAGGATGGTCATTAAGCCAAAACATCAAAATAATTAGCAATAGAAGCTCTTAGCTAATCTCTGGTTTTTCCCCCTTCTCCCTAGCTCCACAAATCAGCTCAAGGTGAGCATTTAAAACCATTCTAATGCAAGTGGACCACATGAGGAGTCTTCCTACACACTAGGAGTCATCCACATTAAAGCAATGCTCATTAACAACAACAAATTCAATCTCAAATCTCCATAACTGTTGGCGGCGGCGAAATCTGCAACAGAGCTCAAAATCGACGATTTTCACCAAAGGAGGCAATTGAGGTATGGGCTATTCAATTGACGTTATAAAGAAGGTGCCTATCAAGTTTGAAGGCATTTGATCCATCATTGAATTCTCTACACAGTTAACATAAAGTTAACTCTGTTAACAGAGTGATTACGGCTAGTCACAGAGGGTTAATTAGACCATTGGTGATTCAAATCACACATTGGGGAGTTGCTATAGCCTTGTATTGCATCGTAACTCAAAACCCCCTTGATTTGAATGCTCAATTTGATCATCCAAATCAGTGTGATTTATGCATAAAATTCAGGTTGGTGGACTAGTGAAGGATTAAGTGTGATTAGAACATTTTTTGGTGTACACAATGCCGCTTTCTTTCAAATCAGATTCTCATAAGAAGCTTAAGACTAAAGCCAAGAAGTTTATCACTAAAACCAAAACAATATGCATATGCTAAAGCAATGGGTTTATCTCAGTTTATGAGCACACACATGCATCTCTATAGTGAAGGAAATTAAGCAAGTTGTCCAAGGGTTAGACACTGACCTTGGCCATACATCCTAGTGTTAAGACCCCCTTATTGCACAATGGCATCCATTCTATGCATTTAGATAGATTTGATGGGAAGAATGGGTTCCACACTTGGCAAATGAAGGTCAAGTATTATCTCATGAGGCAGAGCATTTGGAGCATAATTAAAGGGAAGGAGAAGAAGCCTAGCACTAGGGATGCGGAGCTAGCATGGATCACTAGGGATGATAAAGCATTAGCTAACATTGCATTGGCACTTAGTGACAATTATATCCATCACATCTCTGACCTAGAGATAAGCCTTCTGACTCAACTCTCGGCCATTGGAGCACCAGTGGAAGATAAGAATGCGGTTGCAGTACCCTTGAAGAGCATGCCTGAGGAGTATGGCACACTTGTCACTACTCTCAAGAATCTACCGTCTCCAACCTTTGAAGGGATCACCGGCTCCCTCCAAGAAGAAGAAAATAAGCTCAAACAAGAGGTGAAGATCAAGCATTCTACTCCATGAAAAGCTTCAACAAAGGGCTTTCTAAAGGCAAAGGTTAAAAGTGCAATTATTGTGGAAAAAGTAATCATGATGAAAAGGATTGTTACTTTGAAAAGAAATGTAACTAGTGTGGCAAGGCTAATCATGAAGAGAAGGATTGCTTCATCAAGAAGAGGTCATCATCAGCAATCCTGAAGACGAAGAAGTTTCCAAAGACGTGGCCAACCTTGTCATATCCAATGAATGGGCCTTCTAAAAGGCTTCCTTGAACCAAAGCCAGTCACATTATATCTCTACTCTTTGTAATATTTCACTAGACTAAGTTGGTGAAACCAAAGCGAGAAAGAGCTTGGTAAATCCAAACATGTCTAGACCAAGGTGGTGAAACTAGAGCCTAGAAAGAGCTTTGTAAATCCACCCATACCTATAGTTGATGGATAATATACTTGAAAGGGAGTGTTAGAAAATGCAATTAAATCATCCATAGATCAAAGAGAGTGAGCTAAGGTTCAAAGGTACTAAGGTTCAAAGCTTGAATCATGGGCATCCACCTTTACCTGCTTCGTAGGACAAGTTTAAGGAATGAATTAAGGAGAGATTGAGGGATGCCATAGTTGTGACCTTTTTACTCTTTTAGCATGTATTTGGAGCCTATAAATTGGGCAACATTAATGGAGAAATACGTTTTTGGTTTATCCCTAATCCATGTTGCTAATCTAGCTTATAGTCAATTGTTGTATCTCTCTTTTGCTTAGTATTTTGCCATGTCCATTAACAATGGTTAATGCTCATTACTTTCTACCCTAAGCTAGCTTTCCCACCCTAAAACCAAGATGACCTTCACCTTACACCTTGCCCTTGGCTCCTCTTGGCTGAGGATCCGTTGGACAATCGCCGATAGAGGCTTAGATAGGCGGTGCACATGTTGAATCACGGCAAAGCTAGCGGTAGTAGCATCAAAATGCACCCATGATGTTGGTGATGATAGCGGCAACAGCATCAAAATGCACAGTTCAGAAAAACGCTGTCATGGTGATGGTAGAGCTACCCGTGGTCTAGTACCATGCTGGTATCCACATGATCTGGAGCTCAAGCTATGGAGAGTAGAAGATTTCCATGATGTGTGTAGGAGAGATGAGGGTTCAAGGAGGGAATGGAAGTTCAATCCATGACAATAGTAAAAGAGAGAGAGAGAGAGAGAGAGAGAGAGAGAGAGAGAGAGAGAGAAAGCTATATTAACGTCTACTAGAGGCCGAATTCTACCTATGAGACAAATCAATGTACAATTCTCAATGTCCTCTGGATGTCCAAAAAAAAAAGAACAAAATAAACATGAAATAAACTATGAAAGTATTGCGCTAGTGGGGGGGGGTGTGATGGATGGAGCACTACTGCTGAAGGCTCAATATGCATAGGGTATACAAGAATGCAATGCAAATCTGTCTAGCTCCAACCAGTACCATAATGGGGGTGTAATATGTGATACATAGGCGATGGCGAGGCAAAAATCCCTCGGAGCATGATCTCCGGGGTGTGAGTGTAAGTGAGCTAGCCACTCCTGGATATGGTGCTGATGTTGAGCCCGTATCTTTGTAATCTCCCTCTGGGAGTCTGGTAGCCTGGTGCTCTCGGTCTCCGTCTGGCTCACAGGTCCTCAGTGCGCTAAAGTGTAAGCCCCTCTTGTGTCAGGGTAGGCACTGGGATAGATCTCTAGAAGAAATCAGTGAGCTGGAGCTGTCGCCCACCTCTCCCTGTGGTATGAGTCCATAGCAGTGCCTCTCTGTGGCGGTGTGTCTCTAGCAAGAACTGGCCAAATTTTCGCTGGTCTGCGGATTCCATGATCTGGTGGAGTGAGGGATGTCCACTGAAGATGGTGGTGTATCTCTCTCTAATGTCACTATATACTCTGCAGCTGCATACATAATGCTCCTCACTCTCAACCTCCTCTCGGCATAGTCTGCATATTCTCTCTGCTCTGGGGATCCGTGTTGCCCTACCTGCCTCAATCTCAAGCTGGTGTGATGACACTATGAGCTGGCCAATCGCCACTCGGGCACTATGAGGCATGTACACATCCATATATCCGGGTTGCTGAATGAATCCATCCGCTGAGATACGCATAAACTGATCTCTGTAGTATAGCATCTTCGGCGGTAGAGACTGACTGGGTGTAATCCAAGTCTCTTGAGTGTATTGCTGCCATAAATCTTACCAAAGGACTCTGTTCCTCTCACTGTGAGAGAGCTGGATGTGTGGTGCATGTATATCATACTGGCAGGTGATCTATGTTGAGACCATGCTGAGTGAGCCACTGTATCATCTGTGAATACCATCTGTGAATACCATGATCTCCTATCTCCACTCTCTGCGAGCTGCCTGGGCGCCTCAAAAGGTCTATGTGAGAGTCGATCTGATGGCATATCTCTGATCCTCTGTATGAAGCAGATCGTCTAGAAGAGCACCTCTACTAGCATAGGAGGTGCAGCAAACTCCGCTCGGACAATGTCATGTGGGACGACGGAGGGTTTGCTATACGGATCATCCGTGTGAGAGCATGAGAATCTGAGGCCTCTATCTAAGACCATGTGGAGGTGGTGAGCCCAGGTGCCCATACTACTGCAACATACATCAAAGCAGGAGTGACTAGTGTGTCAAACAACCACCCCTTCGTGCGGGGCTCTTGGAAGTGTGCCTGGTGACATTGTCTCTCTAGCATGGCCAGAGCTACATAACCTCGTGTGAGTCTTATCCCTAGCTGCCTGTGCCATAGTAAATCTTCCTGGTGGAGTCGCAAATGTAATCCCCAAGTACACATATGAGTCTACCACCTCTACGTGTCCTCCTGCTAGTGTGAAGATGGCCTGTCGTCGTCGTCGAACCGGCCCTGAGGTGTGGAAAATCATGACCTTGGTTTTCCCAAGGTTCACTGTACCCTCTGTGTGCAGAAGTCATCGAGTGCATGGAGATGATGCTGTAGTCCCATCCGCGACTCAGAGACCAAAATAATATCATCTGCATATAGCATAATGTGGACTTTGGTACCTGAGATGTCTACCCCATCCCCGCCACCGTGAACAATGAAGTCAGCCACCTCATCGATGTATAGCCCAAATAGTGTAGGAGAGAGTGGGCATCCTTGCTTCACACCTATGGTGCTAGCAATAATATCAGATAGCCCCCAGGGGCATCGTATGCGCCCGAGGACTTGCTCATATAAAGCATAGATGCCCCAAACCATCTTTGATGGGATCCCCAATGATTGGAGGCGCTGGAAGAGTCTCCCGTGGCACCGTGTCAAATGCTTTTGCGGAAATCCACAAAGTAGCAGTATAATCTCCTCTCCTGCGCCCTAGCCTGATCAATCAGACATCTCAGAGTGAATATATGGTCAATAGTGGAGAAAGCTCGTCGGAATCCAACTTGCCCTGGTGCTCGCAGTCTCTCCTTCTCTGCATATGAGCTCAATATGAGCTCAACTGTGCCTCGAGCACTGCGCCATAAAGTTTGGCCAATGTATGGCCAATCATGATAGTCCTATAGTTGCGGGGGTCTAGCATGTCTCCCGCTTTGTGGAGAGGCACGATGGTGTGCATAGTCCACTCACCTAGTAGGCCCTCCACTAGTGCCCTATTAAAGAGGTGAGCAACAAAGGGTGCCAGTGTGTCAGCTGCATAAATAATATGCTCACTTTGTATACCAGTGTGGTCAGCCGATCTCCCATGCTGTAATAACCGGCGGACAGCTCTCTCTACCATCGAGGCGGTAAAGAAAGTAGAGGTGGTAGGGCGAGGCTCCTGTGTGGCTATGGTATGGGCGGTTGCTGAGGGATATGGTAGAGGCTCTTTGCATATGTGAGCCATGTGTGTGGATCCTCAATCAAGGTACGAGGGCGAGGCTCTCTCATCCTGCGCCATGCAGTGGCTGTATCTCTACTCATGAGTAGGTGGTATATATCCTAGTACTGTGCCTCCTCATATGCATGCCTCTTACGGCGTGTGAGGATCCTTATCTGTCGAATTGCATGTCTCTGTGTAATGGTCCCCAATGCTCTCTGGGCACGGAGGTGTCTATATAGCTCTTTGCACTCATCATCATACCACCGATTTTGGGGCATGCTCCCAAATCTATCTATGTGCGCAATGTGTGTATGATGGGGGAAGCTGCAGGTGGCGGCCGTATGTAGTAGAGATGACATCTAAGTGGTGAGTGTGTCTAGAGGTGACAGGGGATCCATCTAAAGTAGCCCGTCATATACATGATGCTTATATATGTCTGCCAGGTCATGGGTGAAGTAGAAAGTGGTATGTGATGCCTGTGTGGGTTGTGTGGGTGCTGGTGTGGAGCTCGCCAGTGACAACAAGAGGTACGTGTGATCCACACCAACAGGACAGGAAGGGATGGTGAAAGATGTCACTGCCTGTGTGGTCTCCATGGACCCCATGATGTAGTCCACTGTGTTAACCCCCCTTGACCATGGAAAGCATGTCAGTGCTCATGAATCCTGCCACTATCTCATCCGTTATAAATAACGAGATGGTGTCGGGCTCCCAACTCAAGTAAGTGATGACCATATTTGGTGTTATCCGGCCCCATGTCCTCTGACACCCTGCAAGCTCCCGTGTCCTCCACCTCTAGTGTGTGCATCACCTCGGGGTGCTCGAAATCATAAATGTCACACTGTCGGCTCTATGTCCGTGCATTGAAGTCCCCCATAAGGAGGACTTCCCCCAAGTTGGTGTAGTGTATGATCTCATCTGAAAGGGCTACATATGGTGACTCTCCAATGGCCCTGTGTCCTCCTCCTCCTCTCTACTCGCCTTGGAATGCTTGTTTTCCTGTGTTCTATCTGCATCCTCGTAAGGTCGTCATCCAAATAGATGGGATCTCCCTGTAATCCTCATAGAATCATCCTCTTTCTCATGAAGGTGGTCCTCTCCGTCTCTCCTGCAAACTGTAAGATGAGGGCTCGCTTGCGTGTTGAGTCTTTCCCGGCTCTCCATGCTTTGGTGAAGGGGAGAGGGTCCTCTTCGCTGTAGCCGAGCTTCGTGCATAGAAGCTTTCCATCTTTCTCGGGAGTGGAGTCAGGTGTCTCGGCTATACTTGTGATTCGAATGTTGAGGCAGCGGACCTGCCTCATCTTCTCCTCTTCGAAATGGTGGTGTGAATGATTTGGTGTTCTTCCCTTTGAGTCTCCTCCCTCACTTCTTTACGGATGTTCTTCTTCACCACATCTCCCCTTCTTCCTTCTCGGTGTTCTTGACGGCCACCAGTTCCACGTTCAATGCACTCACCTCCTCCTTGAGTGCATTGAACTCTTGGTCAAGTTCTGTGACCCGTACTTCGAGGGCCATGATGTGCCAGTGTAACTTGTTCTCCACCTCATTGAGGTTGGAGTCGGATGTCTTCTTGTTCTCCTTGATTAGTGTCCTCATTGTTGTCTCAAGGGACTCGAGTTTCTCGAGCCATTCCTCGAGATTACTTTGCAGTGCTTCCCACAGGCAGAGAGGAGCGAGAGAGGGAGCGCAGTAGAGAGAAAGAAAGAAAGAAAGAAAGATATATTAATGTCTGCAAAAGGCCAAAATTGGCCTATGAGACAAACAAGTAGTAGTACAATGATGTTCCTCCAGTCATCAAGAGGAAAATGTGGAGTGAGAATAAAATGTACAAGTATGGCAACACGACCATAGGGGACTCAATAGTGGTGTACAAACGAGAGGGTGTGGATGGAGTACTAGGGCTACTAATGCATCTCTATATGCTGAAGAGAGAGAGAGAGAGAGAGAGAGAGAGAGAGAGAGAGAGAGAGAGAGAGAGAGAGAGAGAGAGAGAGAGAGAGAGATGTGATTAATCACAATAGAGAGATGTTGCACAACTCAAATAATATTTTTATTGTGTTAAGAACCTCCCAAGTACATGCTTTATAGGCATCAAGTCTCATCTCTTGAGCTAGACCTTAACAAGGGTTGTTCGCACCAACTAACTCCGAGATCCCAATATGTACTTACCATTATATGGAGATATTATGGGGTTCTCATAGCTAGGGGAAGTCCTCTTGCTCGCGGACTTCAATGCCAAGACACAAAGTCGCTTACGTCCCACTACTTGATCTGGACGACCCTATCAAACTAGAGGACTTGCACATCACTGACATAGGGTTATCAAAATCATCATAGGACCATGAGGAGGTCACGGTGTATGGAAGACATTTCCTAGAGCTAGGATGTGCACATGGTCTTATTATCTATAACGGGATGTCCTGGTAGCCCTCTACCAATGACCTCACCTCCTTCCCTTACTCAAGAGGTACTAGCACTATGGACTACTTGATGGGATCTTTGGCTTTCGCACACCTTCTCCCCGACTTCTCTATCCCACCGCCCCCCCTTTGCAACCGACCATGCCTACCTCTTACGTGCACACCACCCATCGTCCCCCTTACCCCCCCCAAACCCCCTGCGCCATCACCACCCACCCATCTCACATTACACCTACGTCCATTTTGTTCTACTCCTTCACCTTGTTTACTCCGACCACATCTTACCACCACCTCTAGGATGTGGATCCTTAAGTCCTCCTACCCACCCTCACATCACAACAACTCACTAGCATTCTCCACACATCTGCCACCACTTCTTTCATCTACACGTAGCCGTCTACCACCAAGCCACCCTGTGGTTCTATGCCCAAAACTATCAGTATGATGACGAATGTTGAGCCACACGCTCTCGTCTTAAGCATGCGGTATGCATTGGGCAAATCACGAAGTGCCAAGAGCAATAGATTTCTCATAGCCTCACCCAACGCAAGCAATGGGAGTTCTACCTTGGAAAGAGGATGAATTATACTAACTCTTCTTAGGGCCGAACTACAAAGAGGCTTAGAGGAAACTTGGAGAACATCGGCCCCCCACACTAACATGGCACTCCTATGCACGCTCCCTCTATTAGGACCCCCATCAACCGCCTCTACCCCCCACCTCCAAATCCCCGCCCCACCACATCCACCTTCTTCACAAAGAGGATGGTCCTCAAGGCCATCTATAGACTACGTAATGGTCGGGCCAAGGATCACGGGGGACTCACTGCTGAGTACATTTCACATGTCAATGATACCCTTGCGCCCCTACTAGCCTACATGCTCAATAGAGCCCTTTGTGAAGGATTTCCACCCTCTTGGTCCACTAACACCATCACCCCCATCCTAAAAACCGGAGATCCACTTCTAATAACTACAAGGCAATCATGATTGCCACACTTTGGCCAAACTCTATGGATCGGTGCTAGAGGCAGAGCTCAATTCATTTGCAGAGAGAGAAGGATGCAAAGCCTCAAGACATGCAGGCTTTTGGAGGAGCTTATCTACCCTTGACCACATCTTCACCCTCCGTGCCATCATCAAGGAGGGCACACAGCAACATCACAGGATTTACTGCTTCATTGTGGATTTCCGCAAAGCTTTTGATATTGTATCCCAAGACCACCTCCTACACCATCTACAGGAGATGAGAGTCCCATCTAACATGGTTTGAAGTATCATCGCCCTCCTCTATGAGTCCATCACCGAACGATTGAGAGCCCCAAGAGGACTGTCGTAGGGGATTTCTAGCACTATTGAGCTGAAGCAAGGCTGTCCTCTATCACCCACTCTTTTTGGCCTCTACATTGATGAGGTCTCAAGCTTCAATGACAAATTAGGTAGGGGATGTTCCACGCTGGCACACATAATGATCCCCCTACTACTCTATGCAAATGACAACGTCTTCCTTTCAGATTCACCAGAGGGGCTTCACAGACATTTGGATGCCTTTTGGACCTCACTGTTAACCTTGGCAAAAATGAGGTAATGGTCTTCAATACTTCCCACCCCTTCGTATCCCGATTGAGCTTCACATATAGATGATATCTTGTGGAGACTGTCTTATCCTATGTAACCATGGTTCCCGCAACACATGCCAAACTGACACGAGACGGGGATAAGCTTACTTGAGCAGCAGTGCTTCTAGGTACATTTCCAGGAGCCCAGGCCGAAGAGTTTTTCTTTCTGACACCTACGTCACACCAGCTTGTGGTGTGAGTCAGAGGCCTATAGGGGTACTGCGGTGCTAGGTGGTGGTCGGAGAGCACGGTAGACAGTGTAGACCCTAGGTCTTGCATGTCTAGCCACTGAGGTCGACTCATCCTTGGCGGGTATACTTCCCTGAGAGGATCCACGCTCCCTTCTCCCCCAACCATAGTGTTTGTGGCGGTTGTCTTCGAGTTCCCTAGCAAGGATCGGCGGAGTCATCCACAGCTTAGATAAAATTTGGCGATCACGGTGGGACTATCCTAGAGGTCGAGGATAGTCTCAAAAAAAAAGTTAATTTTTTTCTTTTTGGTGATTTTTTATCGTGGTGAGAGGAGTGTTGTGCATGCCCCCTAAGACTAGAGCTTCTGGAGGTGATTCACCCCTTCATTCTCCTCCTCGAACTAGTTGTAGGGTTCTTCCTCGTTCCCTTACTCTTCCCTCAGCATCTTCCTCTTCTAACCCTATGGCAGATCGAGGGCCAAAGCCATTGGCTACTGTCCTTAACCGCGTGCAAGTTAAGCTACCAACCTTCAAAGGTACCATCACTGAAGATGCGGAAGACCATGTGTGGCGGTTCCTCACTATGTGTGACTCAAGAGGTCTCAACCAAGATGATGCACGCTTGGTCTTGTTCCCAACCACGCTGGAAGAAATTGCCGACCGGTGGTACAATCAATTTCCCATCAATGACTTCCTGGATTAGGCCACCCTCAGGCTACAGTTCTTGGCTACCTTTCGGCCAGGGAACTACTTCTACCTCATCACTCAAGAGCTCAACCAACTCTCCATGAAGGCAAGGGAGCCAGTGGCCCAACTTGTCACAAGAGCTAAAGTTTTGGTCACTCGGCTACCCCAAGATCCTGGAAACTACATGCTACGACAGTGGGTGCTTTGAGCACTCCCTACTCAAATGGCGATGAAGATGAGAGAAACGTTTCCACCCCAAGGTACCTTGCAAGACTTCCAAGACAGAGCTACACAACTGGAGAATGCTCGCCTCATGGCGGAGCGTAGTACCTCTTGGCCCCCAATTATCCCCGGCATGTCTTCAGCTCCTCCAATCGTTCCTCTAGCCCTGACGCTAGCTTCTACATCCGCTTCCATGGACGAGCTAGCCAAGCTCAAGAAGGAGCTTGAAGATTTCAAAAGGTCACAACAAGAGGATGCGGCTGTGGCAGCGCTCCGGAAGAAGATTGAGCAGCTCAAGGTCAAAGATCCCAAGACGAGTCCATGGTGCCCAATATGTAGCTCGCAAGGCCATCTTCCAAATGATTGTCCCTCCAAGAAATATCTCATTTTGCTCAAAGGCGGGCCATGAGGACAAGGAGTGTTACTACCTCAAGGGACTTCCCCTTATGCAGCTACAACTTAAGCAAGGTGTCTCCCCGCTTAATCCCTTTGCCGAAGACTGCATGGTGACCCCCACCAGTAGTGCTTCAACTTCTTCCCAAGCTCCTAACTACTAACCAAACCCAACACCCTTCTTGAACCCTCAATCAGCCCCCCAATCCCAAGCTTATATTAATCCTGCCCTCGCTGGTCCCCCCTACTTAGCTACCCCACATACCCTTTCACCCCCCATGGCTACTTTTGTACAAACCCCTCCACCGCCCCAGACCACTTTATCTCAACAGGGAGCTCAAGTAGCCACGATAGCATACACCAATGCCCCTCCCGGAGCAACCCTATAACATACAACCCCCTACCTATGCAAATTCCATATCAACCAAGCACTCTCCCAACCTATCAATAGTACCTCCCACCAGTGCATGTCCCACAAACACCTCAAGTCTATCAAAACCCACCTCCGGTGGTCTATGCGGCAACCCCTCCAGTACCTCCGATCGCTAACAACACGTATGGGGCTGGCCTAACCAAAGGTACCCCAATCGCCATCCTCCCAACAACCCCACCCGACCTCTTGTATGCTACCATTGTGGGGGGAACCACCACATGCAAGCTCAATGCTCTGTACCAGAGGGCTCGCCCCCATGCCTCAATTACCCGGAGAGTTGAGACCACTACACCCGGGATTGTCCTAGAACCCCATTGGTTAACATGGTGGAAGCTGTGGTGCCATCTCCCAAGGATGACACTCCAATAGTGGCAGTGGTACCACCTCCCACTGCTAGCACTCCAATAGTGGCAGCCGTCACTTGGTCCCAAGGAGCCCCAAAGACACCAACTCCTCTCCTTGATGGTGCAATCTACCCATCCAATGTGGACCAAGCTTATACGGAGGCCCTGGAGGAATTCATTCAAACACCACCCATCGAGAAGGAAGTGGCACCTACCTTGGTCATTCCCCCAACCACCACACCTTCAAAGGCGGATGAGGAGTCTACCTAACCCAAGGTTAGTAGTTTAAATTGGGACGAAAAGTTGGCAGGAGTAAAGATGGAAATTACCCTTCCTCAGTTATGTGGTTTGAGCCACGAAATAGGAGAGCAACTGCTAGGCTTTGTTCAGCATTGGATGGATCCTAGGGGTGAAGCCACATCTAGTAGTAGTGGGTGACGGCCCAGGAGGCAGCAAGCGAGGGTATGCCTCACTGTCCCATGAGTGGCCGATCTCACCGAAGCCCAAGGGTGACAGTCTCCGTGGGAGGAACTCAAATTACAGGAGCCATTGTGGATGCTGGTTCTGGTGTTAACATCATGCCCGAAGCTACTAGGAAAGTCTTGGGTCTCTGAATTATTGAGCTAGCTCCCTTCGCCATCCGAGTGGCAGACCAGAGAGAAGTGATACCCGTGGGACTAGTCAGGCAATTTCTGATCAGTTTTGAAGGATTAGTATGTGAAATGACTTTTGTGGTGTTAGACGTCCCACTAGCTCAAGGGGCCTACAGCTTACTCTTTGGAAGGCCTTGGTTGAGGGCACCTCAAGTGATTCATGATTGGGGCCGGGACAACTTGCATATCCCTAACCCAGAGGAGACAGTGACCTTGCCCTTCGAAAAAGGCCCCGATGAGAGTGCTCGGGGTATTGCCCTACATGACATGATTCCCATTCGGGAGGAAGGACCCAATGATGAGGAAGAAGAGGAGGAATGGCAAGGTTTACCAGTGGGATAAGGCCTGGGATCCATTCGGTTCAGAGGGAGAGGTGGCAGAACCTCTATGGAATTAGTTAAATTCCTATGAAGGGTTCCAGTGCAACATGGTGACATAGTTGAGTTGGACCCCGACCCTATTCAAGAGCTGTCCCAAGAAGAAGAGCTCTCAAAAGAAGCAGGAGTACAGGATTGGACAGAATCTTTGCTCACTCTGGCCTCCTCCTCTGTAGCAACAATGTCTCAACAAGTGTCTCAACAGGAAGAGATAGAGGTCATAGGTCTAGGGGAACCTGAGTTTTCTCGACAACCTCACAAGAAGGTCTCTCAAGAGGAGTCATCAGAGGCACCTATAACCCCTCCTAGACGCACCCACAAGGAGAGGCGGGAACAGCACCTCAAGGCTCGAGAAGTAGCCTTGCCAGTAGAAGAGATACCCACTGGCTGGACGGAGGAACGCATTGGTGATTTCCCTCTAGACAACACCCCAACCTATGACCCCGTAGCTCTCCATCAAGCAGCACTCGGCATCGCTTCTCCTCCACCAACCACTTACCACACGAGGAGGTGAGAGAGCTAAACCTAGGCACAACAGAGGAGACACGGCCCATCTTGGTGGCAGCTTGGGTCTGGGAGGACCCTTCCACTCTACAGAGAATCACCAAATTTTTCAAAGAGCACCAAGATGTGTTTGCATGGTCTTACAAAGATCTCCCACGGATAGACCCAACCATTTGCACTCACAGAATTCCACTGAAAGAAGGCAGTCGGCCAGTCAGGAAGGGCGTTTACCACATGAACCCAAAATATTCTGAGGTAGCGAAGAAAGAGCTGGACAAGATGGAAGAGGCAAGTATCATCGTTCCCATTGAGCACTCTGTATGGTTGTCACCTATAGTGGTGATTCCAAAAAAGAAGACCAACAAGATCAGAATATGTGTCGACTTCAGACCACCCCTCAATCAGTGCACAATCAAAGATGGGTTTCCTTTGCCTTTCATAGAGCAGGTTGTTCTAGAAGATGTGGCAGGCCATGTGCTTTATTCTTTCATGGATGGGTTCAGCGGCTACAACCATGTAGTAATTGACGAGGCCTCATTCCAGAGGACCGCCACCAAGATTTTCCAGGATTATTTGAATGATTTTTTATGCATCTTTTTTGGATGACTTCTCTAACTTCAGTGGGAAAAAAGGCATGCTTAGGGTGGTGGTTCTAGAGAAACACCTACCTTAACTCACTTTGGTGTTCTTGAAGTGCAAGGTATCTGGTCTCCGCCTTAACCCCTTCAAGTGCCACTTCCTTGTGGGTCATGGTGCCCTTCTGGGTCACATCATCTCGGTCGATGGTCTTTCCCCCCTGATCCAGATAAGATCATCGTTATTCTCAAGTTAGGCCCCCCGTCCAATCCTAAAGGTGTGCAAGAGTTGCTCGGACATACAGGCTACCAGTGTCGGTTTGTCCGCATGTACGCAGATATTTGTTTTCCACTCAACCGTTTGCTCCACTTGGATGTTCCCTTCCATTGGGGCCTAGATCAAGAGAGAGCCTTCACTTTTCTCAAGTATATGCTGGTGCATGCTCCCGTCCTCATCACTCCGAATTGGGAGCTGATCTTCCATGTGCACATAGATGCCAGTGCAATAGCAGTAGGAGCAGTACTAGCACAGCCAGATGTGGATTTAAAGATGGATAGGCCTATTCACTATGCAAGCAGACAGCTCAATCAAGCCGAGAGAAACTACTCCACCACATCTACTGTGCAGCAGCATCACTATGTCCTCATACCAAGTAAGGGTGGCATCCACAGCAAACAACATGTTGTCCGAGAGATCATCACAAATCCCCTCATCCCAGGATGGCTCCCCACTCGGGATTCTGGACGACAGATGATCAGCCATGACATGGTCCTTCCCTGGGCGGACCATAATCTCAAAGTCAAATTCTTGAAAGAGAAGGAGCCATCTCCAGATCCTACCGGTGACTTGGGCTTTATTCAACAAATACTTCAGTGCTTCATGGTCAATGATCACCACAAAGTGTACCCTAATAAGTAATGCCTGAATTTTTGAAATGAGTAGACTATGGCAAAACCCTCCCGCTCTCTTGTGGAGTAGTTTCTCTCGGCCCGATTAAGCTGCCTTCTTGCATAGTGAATAGGCCTATCCATCTTTAAATCCACATCTGGCTGCATTCGTACTGCTTCTACTGCTATTGCACTGGCATCCGTGTGTACATGGAAGATCAACTCCCAATTCAGAGTGATGAGGACGGGAGCATGCACCAGCATATACTTGAGAAAAGTGAAGGCTCTCTCTTGATCTAGGCCCCAATGGAAGGGAACATCCAAGTGGAGCAAACGGTTGAGTGGAAAACAAATATCTGTATACATGCGGACAAACCGACGCTGGTAGCCTGTATGTCCGAGCAACTCCTGCACACCTTTAGGATGATCGGACGGGGGGGCTAACTTGAGAATAACGATGATCAAGGGAAAGACCATCGGCCGAGATGATGTGACCCAGAAGGGCACCATGACCCACAGGGAAGTGGCACTTGAAGGGGTTAAGGTAGAGACCGGATACCTTGCACTTCAAGAACACCAAAGTGAGTTGAGGTAGGTGTTCCTCTAGAACCACCACCCTAAGCATGCCTTTTTTGAGTGGAGCTGCAAGTTTGCTTTCTTGCAAAGTTTTCAGCAACCATCTTGGCACTAACTTGACTGTGTCTATGGCTGTTTGCTCTTCCCTGACAAGATCATCGACTTCTTCCATAGAAGGGGGCTGAATGGCTGGCTGTTTCACATGTTCTACATGAGGATTTTCTTGTGTACGGGATGGCTGATCTGAATTTCCCCTAATTGCAATGGGCTTGCATGGGACACATTGGAAGCAATGTATCAGGTACGCAACGAGGCAAGAGTTGCCTACTTGAAGAGGCAATTGGATCTTCTTTCTATGGATGAGGGTGACTCCATGGCAGATCATCTCACCAAAGTGAAAGATTTGCAGGAACAATTGCTCAACATTGATGAGGTTATCCCAGACAGACAAATGGTCACCAACACTCTTCATTCTTTACCGCTTTCCTACTTGGGTTTTCACACCTCTCTCAACCTTTCAATGAGAGGAGGCGGTGATCGCGTCACTTTTGAAGAGCTCGTGGGTTTACTCTTGCAGGAAGAGCAAACAAGAGCAAACTTATCGAGCAACCATGGTGGAGACAAGGCATTTACAGCCAAGGATAAGGGTAAAGCAAAGAGCTTTAGGCATGGGGGACAACAGTCTAGCAAGGCAGCCCTCTTCTGGTGGTGAAAAGTCAGACAAAGGGGATGCAAACAAGCCCAAAAAGAAGGGCAAATGTCACTACTGCCATAAGCCTGGACACTACATCAGTGAATGTAGGAAGCGGATTGCAAAAGAGAAAAGGAAAGAAGCAGGCAATGTAGTATAGCAGACTCTTCTGATGACAAAGCACAGCAAAAATCAGCTAATGTAATCCAAGAAGAGTACACTTTTTTGGTCACATGCACTAGTGACACACCAAGTGCTTCAGACACTGATATGTCTTGCATTGCATCTGACAGACAGAATGCATGATGGTATTTTGATAGTGGTGCTTCGAGCCACATCACTTCATGCAAAGATGTATTTCAGCACTTGGTTTATGCTTCAAATGGCCGCACTATATCATGTGCAGATCATACCACATATCCAGTAAAGGGAATTGGTAATGTCATACTTATTGCAGCCAATGGTGCCAATATATGTATGAAAAATGTATTGTATGTTCCAGGGATAAAGAAAAATCTGCTCTCCGTGTCTCAGCCATAAACGACCAAGGTTTAAAGGTTGAATTTGAAGACGGGAAGTGTTTGGTAAAAGACCCATCAAAGGGTTATGAAATAGTCACTTCTGGAACACGATACAAAGGCTTGTATAAGCTGGACATCTATGACAAGCGCACTAATGATGCAAATATAGTGGCTGCCCACACTCCTGCTATGCATGATGCAGAGCTATGGCATGCTCGTTTTGGGCATGTAAATTTTGAGAGTTTGATGCTTTTGCAGAAGCATCATATGGTTGATAATATGCCGGCTCTTGAGTCTCCACCAAGACATGTATGTGAGGGGTGTATTTTGGGAAAGATGCAACGAAAACCATTTCCCAAAGATGGAGCTGTTAGAGCTGAATGTAAATTATAGCTCATACATAGTGATGTATGTGGTCCAATGCAGACACCATCCATAGGGGGGCATCTTTACTTCGTCACATTCATTGATGACTACTCCAGGTTTGCTTGGGCTTACCCCTTGAAAGCGAAAGCAGATGTGTTTACATGCTTTCGACACTTTGTAGCAATGGCTGAAAATATGTGCGGATGTAAAGTCCAAACACTCCGCTCAGATAGAGGTGGAGAATACATGTCAAATGCATTCAAGGATTATATGCTTCAAAAGGGCATCAAACACCAATGTACTGTGCCTTATACACCGCAACAGAATGGTGTAGCTGAAAGGAAAAATAGATCTCTCATGGAGATGGCAAGATGCATGGTGAAAGCACAAAAGTTGCCTCACAAATTTTGCATGGAAGCTATAATGTGTGCAGCTCATGTGTTGAACAGGTGTCCAACAAAAGCTTTGAAAACCATAACACCATTTGAGGCTTGGTATAGCCGAAAGCCAACAGTGGATTATATGCATACATTTGGGTGTTTGGCATATGCACATGTGCCAGAACAACTCCGAACAAAGCTAGATGACAAAGCAATTAAATGCATTTTTGTGGGCTACAGCAATGAGAGCAAAGGATAACGTCTTTATAATCCAACTACACGAAGGATTTTTGTCAGTAGAGATGTGGTATTTGCTGAAAATTTAGAACAGCCCATGTATAGCTTGTATGCATGAACGAATGTGCGGAATAATAGTCCTTTTCACTGAAAGGGCTATCAATGACATGGCCTGTGCATCTCTAGAGTCCCATCTCTTCTGCTCTTGTGTGGGAGCAGGTTCTACATCAAGAGCTCTTTGAGCACCTCCCCTTTGAGGCGTGGCTAGCTGTATGGTAAGTGGGCGTGTGTCATCATCACACACAATGCCCCAAAGCCCTTTGGCTACCAGCAAATTACGGATCATGAAACTCCAGAGGGAGTAGTTAGATCCATCCAGCTTGTCCTCCTGGGTGAGCACACCAAATACATCTGTAGCATTCTGTGCCATGTCAACAAAATATACTTGCAAGCAAACCAAGCACCAATGTGCACTGCCAAGCAACCAAATGTCTTGTGCAAATGTATGCCTGCAAATCAAAGCAAGTGTAAACCTGCACCAAATTGTCCAATTACACACAATGTGTATACATACACGATAAATCACAGTTGTAATGCCCAATTACATGCTCCAATCTGAAAATACCCAATTTTTATGCACTCCAATCGCTTCAATGTGCATCTAATTAGCCAATTTTCATAAAAGCCCCAAATTTCTGCAAATGAAAGAGGTTCAATTTGCTGATTTTGACCTCAATTTTGTAAAACCCCCAAATTGCAATTTTTAATTTTGCCTCAAATTGAGAAATCCCCCAAATTGCGCCTGCAATTTTCCTTTGACATAGAAGTGTCTGCAAAATCTGCATATGACCTACACTGGAATGGCTGCAAAATCTGTATTTGTATTTGGAAGAAAATGTGTAGGAAGAATACCTTTGGTAGCACGTGTGAGGAAGCAAGTGCTAGGCGGGGAGCACACAGTCGAGAGGCCTGCAGAGCAGCAGCTGTTGTCGAGGAGCACAGAGCACAGAGCTGCATACGAGGCTCAAGCACCACTTGGAGCTGCAGAGGCGGGTGTATACACGTGGCAGCTAGGTGGAGCCGTGCAAAGCTGCAGGTGTCAAGGAGATCTGCAGAGCTGCCACAAACGCAGCCCACAGTATGATCACGTCCTGGGAGCATGCCCTAGAATAGTTGGTATGATGATGACTGTAGGGAGCTCAAAGCCCAGCTATAGAGAGAGGTGGCCACAGGTGTTACCACATATAGACAATCACGCATCATCTTCCGATGCCTCATTCAGCCGAAGAAGAGAGCATTCTTAGCTCGACTAGAGAGAGACATGTATCAGCTATTTTTGAGTCAGGATTATGGGGAGGCCTGGAGATTGCTTAGAGAGCACCCCCCCCCCTCCGACCATTACCTCTCCAGATACATGGGGCGAGTATGCAGCCTCCCTCTACACAGTACGAGAGCAGCCACCACTATCGAACCCTCTAGAGCCCTGTCCACCCACTTCTATGTTCTTCACAGCAGAGATGGTGAGGAGGGCCATCAACAACAGAATGCATATAGGGAGGGCACAGGATCATGAGAGCATTGTAGCCGAGCATTTCATACATGCTAGAGATATGATTGCAGAGTTGCTAGCTCTCATGTTTAATAGAGCCATGTGTGAGGGGTTTCCTGGGACTTGGAGTACTCCCACGATTGTGCCGGTACTCAAGTCTGGAGATCCGACCCTGCCGACTAACTACCGCACCATTATGATTGGTCACTCGCTGGCCAAGCTATATACCTCTATTCTTGAGCAAGAGTTGAGAAAATGGATAGAAGAGAGACAAGGGGTTCGAGCTCAGGGACAGGCTGGTTTTAGGAGGAGATTCTCTACTTTGGATCATATCTTTACCCTCAGAGCTATCATTGAGGGGGGCAGAGCACATGGGAGGAGGATCTACTGTGGCTTTGTGGATTTCCACAAGGCCTTTGACACAGTGCCTAGAGCTAGACTGATGCACAGGCTGCAAGACTTGGGGGTTCCATGTGAGCTCATTTGGGGTATTATGGCACTTTATGAGATAGTAGTTGGGCAGGTGCGGACTTCAGAGGGTCTCTCCCAACCAGTACACTCCACTATAGGGGTGAAACAGGGCTGCCCGCTCTCTCCGACTCTATTTGGACTATACATTGATGAGATCTTTGATTATATTGGGACACGAGGGGACAGAGGAGCCCAGTTGGCTGGCACTTGGATACCTCTGCTCTTATATGCTGATGATATTGTGCTTATAGCAAACTCACCAGAGGGTATGCCGTAGAGGCACTTGGATACTTTACATGCGTATGCACAGGACAGTGGGCTCTCAGTTAACCTTGGTAAGACCAAGGTTATGGTGTTTAATACTACAGCTCAGTGCGTCTGGAGATCAGCGCCTATTTTCACATATGGGCAGGAGACAATGGAGTATGTTGACTCATACACGTATCTTGGAGTGGTGTTCACTGGGCCCACATTTTCCATGAGGGGGGCAACAGAGGCAAACTGACTAGAGGATATGCAGCACTAGGAGGTCTAGAGAGGATGTGCTCATCACAGGTATAGTTTCAGGAGCCATGCAGCACTAAGCTGTGGATTTTTGACACGCTGGTCACATCGGCTATGCTATATGGAGTACAGATCTAGGGGCCCAGCCTAGATTGCCACAGTCGATCAGGACGCACATACGATGGATGAAGATCGATGGAGAGACCACTTGTGTCCATGATCTCCAAGATGATTCGGGCTAAGGCCTCAGTACCCCATGAGATTATCAGAGCCGAGATGGGAGCACCACCGATCGTAGTCAAGGCTCTTGCCAGATCAGTGTCCTTCATTCATAGCACCTGGGAGCTTCCCCAACACCAGTATTATGCACGACTTGCTTTAGAGTCCTCTCATCAGCTAGCCATGGAGGGAGACACTTCATGTTGGTATGCGCAGATAGCATCCTGGTTTGAGCTCCATGGGTTTAGTTTAGACAGACTTCCACCCTTCCAGTACTCTCTGGAGGCACCCTCTCTCACCTTGACACATTCTGACATTAGTAGAGTCATCAGACAGGACCTCATTCAGTTGGACACTAGGAGGACATGACTAGAGCCCTCACAGGAGTTGGGGACGAAGATGGCTTTCTATAGAGACCATATTTCTGCACCACTGAGGATGGCTTTATACTTAGACCGAGCTACATGGATACCCATCTGTCTCATGGATTGAGGTGCGCCATTGGGCAGATCCGCACCTCTTCACATCAGTTAGAGATAGAGACAAGCAAATTTAGAGGCATACCTCCAGGGACAGGATTTGTCAGATTTGTTGGATAGAGCCAAAAACGGAAGAGCACTACATCTGCTGCACAGCATATTATGGGATTCGAGGGCGCTACCATTGCCTTTTTAGAGAGGGATTTGGACCACTGGCTAGAGTCATGGACTATTGTGGTCAGAGATGCTTGGGTTTTTCTCTCCTAGAGATCTGCAGGCTTAGAGAGTCCATTATCAGGAGCAGACGCCCGACTGGCAGGGAGTGTTAAAATATTGCATCTTCCTATTTATGCTGTCGTGGAGCTGTCGGCCTGTTTTCCTACAGCCGACATGACACTGACACTGACTCATCTAGTGATAACCCCAGCTCTCCCAAGGCCTTACAGTCTGGAGAGAACATGACTGGTGTCCTGCTCTGATCCTAAGGGCATCCCCTCGCGTGCTGTCTTCCAGAAACGGCTTGTGGGTGGGAGAGGGGGCTTTCAAAAGCTCTCTTATATTAAATCTGGCGCATGGGACCCGTGTGTCAGAGTTCCAAGTATAAAGACACGCAAGTTCACTTGATGGTCCGGATGAGTTCCAAGATCAACCAAGTTTCCTTCATGGTTCGGATGAGTTCCAGAACTATTGGTTAGCAGAGACTATGGACAGGATGTGTTCCATGTTCATTTGTTCGAGGTTATTGGATGTGGTATGTTCACAGTTCTACTTTGAGTTTGGAGCCAAGCAGATTTTCTTTTGCTCTCTATAGTGGCATTATGTTCTCTGAAGACAACAAGCTGACATGTGCATTTTTCGAGGTGTACTCAGTACTGGCCATGCTGAGGTGTCCATGGTCGCACCTTCGTCATCAGTTTTTCTTCTGACTTTTTTTGCACACTTCAAGCTGCAGAGGGGGTGTTAAAATATTGCATCTTCCTATTTATGCTATCGTGGAGCTGTCAGCCTGTTTTCCTACAGCCGACTGCTTCATGTACTAGTATATAAGAGGTGCTCCCTTTATTCATTCATTATATCATTATGTGCCCTATTTGTTGGCTCTTGTACTCTGTAACCTCAAGCTAATAAAGCTCAGTTCTTGCTTGCAATCTTTCTCTCATGTTCATTGCTTCCGCTTGTGCACATTCTTTCAGGGAGTCCACACAAAGACAGATTACTAACTTCTTTTTTAGAGGGACTACCCGGGAGGACACACAAGCGACTCCCAAGCAATAGGCACCCCGTGGGACTCTAGTTGAGAGAGCTATCCAGTTGGGCAGATCCAGACGCCCAAGGGTTCGCGGATCCTCACATCGGAGACAGTGCCTACACCAAAGGATTCAGAGCATCATTGCGAGGCATCGGGCTCGTCCTACCAGGCATCTCACTATGGCAGATATCCACGCCATCCGGCAGAGACCCATGCTAGAGCTCCTAGGATGATTACCACTCCAGCCATATACTGTTGTACTCACTGTCACTTTTGTACCATATTCATGTATCCATGTACTCATGTACCCCATTTTG
This sequence comes from Cibotium barometz, assembly GCF_041138505.1. Classification (NCBI taxonomy): domain Eukaryota; kingdom Viridiplantae; phylum Streptophyta; class Polypodiopsida; order Cyatheales; family Cibotiaceae; genus Cibotium; species Cibotium barometz. The sequence continues at coordinate 9,607,161 of NC_141061.1, forward strand.
ACTAGTAGCATTAGCTTCCCACTCTCAGTAGTTGCTGCTTCTTCCGGATGCTCCCTACTGATGTATTGTAGGGCTAGATACTTACCTTCATTTCTTTCTTTTCTTTCCCAGACAGTGTATCAGATGTCACATGGTTGTAACTTTGGTCTCATAGGTCACTTTGGCCTTTTGAAGACGTTAATATAACATTTCATTTCTCTCTACACTACTGCGTTTTGTTTCTCACAGCAGTTCTCATTTTCTATTGTGCATTCCACACTGTCCACACTCTTTTACTCAAAAGAGTGCCTGATTTATGAGAGTTTGGCCAGCCGCCATCCAATAAGTGCCCAAACTCACTTATAGGAGCCTATCCACCCAGTCTTTAATGGCCTAGTCGTTAATGAAGTGTGGATGCCCAAACAAACTTCTAAGTTGTCCAGCCGTACTTTAATTATGTATGGAACTGCAAAGTAGCACAACTAAACACAATGTCAATCCGAGGACTCGACCCTATTAGTGCATGAAGGCTTATCCCTTAAGGGAGAGCTCACATACACGAACCACCACTTGGTGACGATTCAACCATTCAAACACATCAATCAATCTCTCAATCCCTTAAACCCACTTCACTAATCAAGAGAACAAGCAATGCATAGCAATCTCTTAATCCCATTCAAACATTGATTAAATCTTAGCTTTCCCTAATGCAAGCAGACCCATAAGCATGCATCTCAACTAACCCACAAGCTTAAGCAAGCATAGAATGTAACATTCACAAATCCACAAGCTCATAGAGAGAGTCTATCCATGAATAACTCATTGCCAATGAAGTGGGCAAGAGCTGGCATCAATGGAGACTACACACACACTCACTACAAGCATGCATACACAAGAGAAAGAAAGAAGCATTCAACTAATCATAGATTAATCTACTTCAATGATGCTAAAACAGATTAAGAGAATGAAGTAGAGCTATACTCATTGGAGCTTGATGCTCATTAGAGTACAATAGAGAGAGAGAGAGTTAGAGAGTTGCCATAGCTTGAGAGCTCAAGAGCTTCACTCAATAGCTTATGAGAATGGCCAAAAACGTCCTCTTTCTTTAGCTAACATCTCTTTTATAGAGATGTCACTAACCCTAACCCTAACCCTACACCTCTTTCACACATGGGCAGACAACCCCATAAGTAAGCATTGCTTTAATACACTTAGAACTCTCATTTAGAACCCACATTGGCCTAAAACGATTTACATTGCACTTCGGCACAAAAATATGAAAAAATTATGTGCGTCTTTATGTTCTTATGGCTATAATCCCGCTCTCTCGCATTAATTGCTTCCGGCCTCCTTCCATAATCTGTGTTCCCGTGAGTGTTCCCGTGGAACATGGCCCTCTATCACCATATAGTTGGCCGCTTCAACTTCAATAGCATGCTTTCGATATTTAGGAATTGTTCGATCAGTATGACCATGCTCAACATAGTCCACAATATACTTACTCCAACTTGGTGTAGTTGAAATTTGGAATAATGTGACATTATGAATTGGTTGTTGAATTTGACATGAAGCACAGTTATGAACAAATTTTTCAGCATCCGCATGCATGGTAGGCCACCATTGCCCATCCTGAGTTATACGTCCGCACACAAGTAGTAGCTGATGCATGGATTCCACCAATACTCTCATGTGCCCATTCCAAGATCTCCTCATATTGGTCAAGGTTAGGTATAAGCCGCAACACTCCATCGTTACCCTGACGATATAATCTCCCTGAGATTAACTTGAATGGTTGCCATAGGTCCACTTTAGGACCCGCTGCTAGTTGTATCTGCCCACTTGTCAAAATTTCTAAGATGGGTTCAGACCATTTATGAGCTGTCTCTACAAGGAAAAGTGTTGAATCTAACATATCATCATCCACACCCACAGAAGCTTCTCCAGAGGTGATTCAAGACAAATGATCTTCCCTAAGATGAGTTGTTCCTTTTTGGACTGCCACTTTAAAATCAAACTCAAGAAGGATGACAAACCACCTCACAATCCTTCTAGGTTCACAAGGCTTATTCACCAAATATAGCAGTGCTTGATGGTCCACAAAAAATATAAATTTGTTTGCCATGGTGAAGCTTTTTCACTGCATATATCATGGACAAACCTTCTCTTTCTGTTGTGGTATAATTCTTCTCAGCATTGTTCAACTGTCCGACTAGCATATGAGATTGGAAAATCCTTATTATGTTCTCCCAATTGAGCCAAAATACATCCAATTGCAAAGTTTGAAGCATCAATATGGACATGAAAGATTTGGTTCCAATCTGGTTCCTGTAAGATGGGTGCAGACACTAATGCTTGCTTCAACTTTTCAAAGGATTCCTCACACTCATCAGTCCAATTAAACTTTACAAGAAGAGCATATAATGGTCTGGCTAGGACAGCGTACATGTAGATGAATCGACGATAATAGCCACAATGTCCCATGAATATTTGTACCCCTTTAGGGTTGATAGGCCGACGTAATGAAACAATGACATCAATTTTATCCATATCTGTTGAAATACCATTGCGAGAAACAATATGGCCCAAAATCTTCCCTTGTCTTATGATGAATTTGCACTCGTCAGGATTCAAGCATATACGATAAACTTGACACTTTTGAAACACAAGTCTGAGGTGTTCTATATGATCATCATGCTTTTGTGAGTGAACACATAAATCATCCATGAAGATCTCAAGAAATACCCTAACGTACTCCTTGAATACATGACTCATTAACCGTTGAAAGGTTGCAGGTGCATTTGTTAGACGAAATGGCATAACACGATCAAAGATGCCATCTTTAGTAGCAAAGGCTGTCTTGTGTTGATCCTTGTTTGGGATCAATTTGTTGAAATATACAAGTGAAAAGGGTGTGTGTGGGAACAAGCTCTTGGATAGAGGCTGTAAAAGAGGAGATGTAATTGTGAAAGAACCTGTGAAAAGGTTAGGAGAATCTACTGGGAGAGAATAATGGGTAGCATGAGGGAATTTAGGAGTGTGGAGATATTCTGGGAGATATTCAGGGAAAAGAGAAGAGGTGGAGAGAATCAGGCAAAAGGTGGAGATATTCTGGGAGTGAATCATGGAGAAATCAATGGGATTTGATGCTTGATGTAAACACTATAAATTGAGGCATAGCCCTAATGAGAATTTGCTGGTTTTTGAGTATCCATGCCTACATTAATCTATGTGCTAATTATTCACTAATTACATCTTAATCACTTGCTAATCACTTTGTTAATTATGTTGATTCTAGTGTTTGATCCACCATAGCTCATCATTTTGCTCAAATTTCAACATGGTATCAGAGCCATGCCTAGAATCAACTAGATTTATGAGCCCATTAGTGAATTAATCAAGATTAGTAAGATAATTAGCAAAAAAAATCAGTTTTAGTGAGTTTTCACTCTTTCCCTTCACCCCCAGCCAGTGGAGGGTCTCTAGAACTTAGCACACTACAAATTAGGTCACAAGCTTCTAGGTCAAGGTAGCTAACATCTCCATCTTCAAGCTCAGCAAGACGGCGAAGCAAACGGCGCAAAAACGAAGCAGAAATCAGTAATTTCGCCGGCGCGTTTTTTCTGGAGGAGAATTGAGATTTCTTCAAGCACAGTTCAAATGTCTTCAATTCCTCTTAGCACAAAGGGTAATCAAGCATGCTCTACAAGCTGGTGAAGACAGAAATCAATTTCATCAAGTCTACAGAGAGATCAAAGCTCTTAATCAAATCTGCAGGTGACTTTGGTAAAACAGAGATTAAGCTTTCATTATTTGGTCAAATCTTTTGTTTCTTGGCTTAATCCTCTACTAGACTCATTGCTATTGATGCCTTTGAAAACATTTGAGCTCATTTGAAGTGGAAGGCACCAGATCTGGACTCCCCGCATACTCTGTTTTCTGCACACAAACCAGAGCATTAATTTGCTAATCAGTGATTAATCAGTGCTAATCACTGTACTTTAGTGCAATTGAGGGTTCAAATTAACCATTAGGTATCTGATACAGATCCCTAAAGCTTCAGATTGCAAATCGGAGTTGGTTTGATACTCCAACCATCCCGTACAAATTGGTTACTCTCAATTTAATGTAATTTCTGGTGATTTTATGCTGATAAAATTGTTGTAATCATCTATTAAACACCAGATTGAGTTGTAAAAGGGTAGACACTGCCCTTGAATCTTGAATTTGGATCAAGAGGTAAGACCCCCTTCACTTCACCATGAATTCAGCACAGGTAATAGCCAAATTTAATGGAGAACAGTTTTATACATGGCAAACAAAAACCATGTATTTGCTGATGAGGAAAAATCTGTGGGGATTAGTTGAAGGGAGAGATGAATGCCCAGAGAGAGGGGAAAATGAGTGGAAGAGTAGGAATGAAAAAGCATTGGGGCTTATTGCACTCAGTTTAAATGATGAGATCATTCATCATATCACAGGGATACAGTGGGCAAAAGATGCATGGGATGAACTCAATAAATTATTTGGTACACAAGCAAAAAATTCCAAGATAAATCTATTAATGCAATTCTACAAACTGGACATGAAGGAAAGTGAACCTTTAATCACACACTTGAACAAATATAAAAGCATTAAGCAACAGCTGGCAGCTATTGGCAAAAAGGTAGAAGATGATGAAGCATTAGCTGTACTTTTGAAGAGTGTGGACAAAGGAGATTATGAAAACATTGTAGCAACACTAAAGAATGTGCCTAAACTGAAGATACATGAGATAGAAGCAGCTCTACTGGAGCAAGAGAGCAGAGGCAAAGAGAAGAAAGGGCTCGACTCAACAGCAGGAGAGGAAAAAGCATTCTTCACCCGAGGAGGATTCTCTCGAGGACGAGGACGAGGAAGAGGCAGAGTAGGAGGGAGGACCTTCACTTGCCACAAATGTGGAAAGCCAGGACACATGGCGAGAGACTGCTACAGCAAACCCAGTGAAGAAGGAACGACATCGGCAAACTTCATGGAGGCTCCAAGAGAAGTGGAGTCGGATCATCTTTTCTGAGAGAGAGAGAGAGAGAGAGAACCCACAACCCAATGTAACCTGCCCCAATAAAGTAAAACCACCTCTGAGCCACCGATGATGTAGGCCAAGTGGTAGATGTATGTGTGAGCACTTTAGTCAAGGTCGCGGGCACTTATAGTAACCTTGGACACATAGAGAGAGAGAGTGTCAAGGACTATGGAGTTTAGGGACTTGAGGCACTGGTCGCGGGCTATCAAGTAAGAGGGAAACTTGATACAGGGTCCAGGTGTGTTAGGATTATTCACTTGAGGGGAGGTGTTGAAATATACAAGTGAAAAGGGTGTGTGTGGGAACAAGCTCTTGGATAGAGGCTGTAAAAGAGGAGATGTAATTGTGAAAGAACCTGTGAAAAGGTTAGGAGAATCTACTGGGAGAGAATAATGGGTAGCATGAGGGAATTTAGGAGTGTGGAGATATTCTGGGAGATATTCAGGGAAAAGAGAGGAGGTGGAGAGAATCAGGCAAAAGGTGGAGATATTCTGGGAGTGAATCATGGAGAAATCAATGGGATTTGATGCTTGATGTAAACACTATAAATTGAGGCATAGCCCTAATGAGAATTTGCTGGTTTTTGAGTATCCATGCCTACATTAATCTATGTGCTAATTATTTACTAATTACATCTTAATCACTTGCTAATCACTTTGTTAATTATGTTGATTCCAGTGTTTGATCCACCATAGCTCATCATTTTGCTCAAATTTCAACACAATTGACACTTGATTGTAACCGGAGAATCCATCCAAGAAACTATATGCCTTTTTCCCTGCAACACATTCTAAAACATCATCCCTATATGCCTTTTTCCCTGCAACACGTTCTAAAACATCATCCCTTATTGGAAGTGGGTAATGATCACGTACAGTAGAGCTGCATTTACCTTCTTGAGGTTTACACATACTCGAAGTTTTCCATTTTTCTTGGGCACCACTACAATAGGGGAGACCCATTAAGTGTGTTCAATCTCATAGATAAATTTTGCCTCTAAGAGCTTGTCTATTTCTTCTTTTATCTTTCGTGCAAAATTCTCATTGTAAGTATAAGGACGTTGCTTGGAAGGCTTTGCATCCTCTCGCAATGGAATTGTATGCTGACATATGCTTGGATCAACTCCTTTGAGATCTTTATAACTCCAAGGAAAAACATCGCGATACTCCTCTATTGTTTGAATTAATAACTTCTCCTCATCTAAGGACAAGTCTGTGGCAATCCACACATAGCGAGGCTCTTTTCCTGGCTCAGCGATATCAATTTCTTTTGCATCTTCTGGACCATCATATGAAACCCCTAGCATACTTGGCTTTTGTCGCATGGGCTGTTGAAGCACAATCTTTCGATCTTGAAGAGTGCACTGTGTGAAGAGTGTACTGTGTGAAGTTGGGGGGAACATTGAGACCTTGTTCTTGTCCACTTGAGTCATCACTAATTGAAGACCATGCAGTTTTGAGCTCTTTTTTGCAATCTTACATCAGAATTTTTCATTCAATCTTTATCTTTGCACTTCCAACACTCTCTTTTGAATCTATTTGAGACTTGAGTTTTTGTTTTGGTCTCTTTGTTTTTTTTGCGATTTTTGCTAACTGTTTTTAGCTTTTCTCCTGGTTGGAATCCATTTGATCGTTTTACTTGGTCTTTGATACTATCTTGTGCTTGGACATAGTATAGATATCCATTCTTTCCTGAGAAGTGAGGTGATGGTCGAGAGTGTTCATTCTTAAACTCTTCATTTTATTTTTGTATTCTCTCACATCTTTCCCTCTCATCTTGTTTACGGATTCTCTTATGGCTCTTACAGCATTTACGTTTGGGTCGGCTTCGAGGGATCTCTATTTGAACCTCCCTTTCTCTCAAGAGTAGGCGTGCCTTTTTTTACTCTTCCTCGGGGATTATCACATCATCATCAAAATCAGAGTCCCATCCATCTTCCTTATCAGCATCATTAGCAGATTCGAGTGTTAAATCCTCCACTGAGACTTCCTCTACATGCAGTGCTGTGGATGCATCCCCATAGTACAAATCATCTAGAAGGTCACGTGGTTGTACCATTCGTAATGTCATATCCATCTGAGTCACAAAATTGAATTGGCTTAGGTAAAGCACATGTCGATAATGTTGCAAGGACATGACTCCATTCTAGGGGGTTAATTAAGTGCTCAGGGAAGGGTTGTGGAATGTATGCCTCATCTGATACACTTCGATTACCCTTAAGTCTCTCAGTGTTGAAATCCTTACATGAGGGTCCACACATCCACAGATCTTCTCGCCCATCTGACAATGTAACTCTTGAGCCCTTAGATGAAGCAGAATCAAACTCATCTATTGGAGACCGCGTTACGTCATGATATGAGTGATTCTTTAGGTTGACCCTTGTGATGACAGAATCATGTCGAAGGTACAAATAATTGTATCCCCAATCTTGAATCATTTGAAATTGTTGCATGAAAGGTCTACCCAATATCACTTCATAGTTTGGATGCTTTCCAAAATCCACTACTGCAAATGTGTGCTCATATTCAACCCCACATGTGGTGACCAATATGTTCTCTAGCAACCCAATGGGATGTTCTAAGCTTCCATCTGCTAGTGCATCCTTGTACTCCTAATAGCTGCAAGCGCATCCTTGTACTCCTAATAGCTGCTTTGCCCCACTTTTCCCAAATCGACCTTGTCACAATGCCCACTCCTGCACCACTATCAAGTATTGCAGTTAAGGCAACTTTTCGCACTTCTAATGGGAGGGTAGCATTTCCCTGATCGTCCTCACAAAATTTTCCTACTTTGGATAGGAACTGGCATAACATGCTTTGTCTCAGGGTGTATAATACATTGATGGTGACCCTTTTGTAGCAATACCTACTCTGACAAACATGTGGCAATATCATTCCACAACTCTGGTCGAAGCTTTATCATATCAAGCAAAGTTAAGGTACAAGCCACTGGTGCTAACAAAATAGCTTGCACGATACCCATATCCATCTCCTTTGTCAACCTTCTATGCATGGAGGATATCCTTAAGGTTTGAGAACAGTTCTCATATTCTCCCAAACAAGATGGTAAGGTTTTCATTGTATGCTTACTTCTAGGAGAAACAATTGTTTGAACTTCCTCCTGGATGCTTGGGCGTCTAAAGTTGTTTTCTGTGCCCCTGGTAAAATCCACTTCAAAGAATGGAGGTGAAAATAGAGGACATATTCTCATTAACTCTCTCATGAATTGCTGCCCACATCTCATTTGCCATGTCTTCATAATCATCAATAACTTCATCATTGCATGGGAAGGCAAGAGTAGGTGGTGGCAGAATGCCTTCTTTCAATGGGGTGTCAATTGGTGCAGACTTCTCGCTACTATGAGCTTGTGAGATCATCTCACTTTTCATTTCCCAACTTGATGACACTTTGGTATGGTTTCTAACGTTGGCTTAAGAGAGGTGGGGCCCCGAGGGATAGGTGGAGGTGCGCCCTCAAGTATTTATTGAGCTTCCCTAATGAGTTGCTGATGTACAACTAGATTGATCTTCTCCTCATCACGAGGGTTTGGGTATAAAGCTGCAATGCGACTTCTATGAGCATCAATGATTCAAAAACAGAACCCCCAGAACTATCCTCGGTTGTACTAGCCTCATCTTGTTTAGCACTAGGCCCAGGTTGAGGTTGATGCTCCTCATGCACTTCTTGGGATGTAAAAGCTTGATCCTTCATGTTTTGTTTAGAGACTTCTTGAGAACTAGTGGATGCACTCTTAGTTTGCTTGTTGCAGTTCTTTTTCCTCCTAGTGGTCCTTTTTCTATTGGAATGTAGGGTCTTGTCCACTAGATTTGCCTTTGCATCCCTAGTTTGAGGTGTCTCATCAGTTTGCATTTTGGCATTTCGTGTCTGTGATCTAGTCATGACTCGAAGTGGCACGACATCCTCATTCTCTGATGAAGGTGGTGATGGAACTGTCTCTACAAAGTTGAGTGAGACCTTTGGTTGTTGAGAGGTGCCTTCCTCATGTGGTTTCAACAAAACAATCCTTTGGAAAGTGTTCTACACAACACCCTAGACAATATCTTTCAATTGGTGGAAATTGTGGTACTGTTGTATTGGATCGAGCTCCTTGCCTTTGGCAATGTGGACAATCACGAGCCCAATGGGGTTCTTCGCACTCATAACAGGGGCCCATTAGTTTGGCTTCTACTTTCCTTTGCTGCCATTGACCTGAGGGGCCTGGAGTCCTAGGTTGGTAGCCGCCTAGCAACATCAAAGAATTTTGTTCCCCCCCCGCCACAGTGCTTGGCTTGGATATGCACGACTTTCAAAATGGATGAATATGATGCATATTCCTCCTCCACATAGCTTGGGTTTACCAAGTCTCTACACATATTTGAATTGTCGTAGTCAACAAACCTCATAGGAGCAGTCCCAGGAGTAGGAGGTTGAGCTCCAAGTACAGGTCGTGCTTGCTCTTGTGCCATCGGTGGCTTACGTTCAAAATTAGTATACAACCACCACTTGATGATTCAACCATTCAACACCTCAATCAATCTCTCCATCCCTTAAATCCACTACACTAATCAAGAGAACAAGTAATGCATGGCAATCTCTTAATCCCATTCAAACATTGATTAAATCTTAGCTTTCCCTAATGCCAGCAGCAGCAGCAAACCCATAAGCATGCATCTACTAATCCACAAGCTTAAGCAAGCATAGAATGTAACATTCACAAACCCACAAGCTCATAGAGAGAGTCTATCCAAGAATAACTCATTGCCAATGAAGTGGGCAAGAGCTTGCATCAATGGAGACTACACACACACTCACCTACAAGCATGAAGCATACACAAGAGAAAGAAAGAAGCATTCAACTAATCATAGATTAATCTACTTCAATGATGCTAAAACAGATTAAGAGAATGAAGTGGAGCTATACTCATTGGAGCTTGATGCTCATTAGAGTACAATAGAGAGAGAGAGTTAGAGAGTTGCCATAGCTTGAGATCTCAAGAGCTTCACTCAATAGCTTATGAGAATGGCAAAAAATGTCCCCTTTCTTTAGCTAACATCTCTTTTATAAAGATGTCACTAACCCTAACCCTAGGCCTCTTTCACACATGGGCGGACAACCCCATAAGTGAGCCTTACTTAATACACTTAGAACTCTCATTTAGAACCCACATTGACCAAAAACGATTTACATTGCACTTCGGCACAAAAATATGGGAAAATTATGTGCGTCTTTATGTTCCCATGGCTACAATCCCGCCCTCTCACATTAATTGCTTCCGGTCTCCTTCCATAATCCATGTTCCCGTGAGTGTTCCCGTGGAACAGTCTTGAATACTCATCATCGGGCCTACGGCCTCTCACTCTCAGTGGTTCCTCTCTTTGGTAAGGTGGTCCATATGCATCCCAAATTGGCGTGGGTCCCCTATTACCTGCCTCACCAACCCTCTCCAAAGATCTTGTTACCCGCATTTCAGGAGGTGCATTTATGGGAGGTCGAGTTGGCTCCCCTACCCTCCGATTGTCATAGTGAGAGAAACGTTGTTGTGGTGTGATCTCTGGTCACACTTTTGGTGTAGGATAATATCTTGGTGCTAGAGTTGGGCTACTTGCAGTGGTCCACTTTGATGTTGAGGGTCCCTCTCTAGTGAACTCTCGTAGGAGGGGAGGAGCAACAGTTTCTCCAAGAAAGGCTGTCTCTCCTGGTTTAGCTGTATTAGTTGAGAACACTTCCATGAATAATGGGTTGTCCTCTCCACGTGAGCTCACGAATCTCCTTCCAATCTAAGGTTCGGTATTCATTGTCCCATTTATCAATGATTCGAGTCTTGTATCCTACAAGCTTCTCGACTACCACCACAAGTGCTAGAGGAAGATCTAGCTCTGGCAATCTAGTTGTGGCATAATATCCTTCTAAAGAGTCCTTATAGACCTCTTGAAGTGGGTCATCCTGAAAGACCTTTGTCACTGGAATTTGTTGTACAAACTCCCATTGGTTCTCAGCCCCCTGATCCATTTTGCTCTTGCCTTTCCTATCCCTTTCCGAATTTAGATCTACAAAAAGTAAATCATCTATGGATGGCTTTGAGGAGACTGGGCATTGGATGGTCCAGGCATGTCCGGCTCAATGAGCCAATCATCTCTAGACTCCCTTGCTCCGGAAAGCTTTGATAAATCTAGGAACTCACTCTTAGAGAGCTCTCCTAATTTGTCTACATTCTCTGGAGGATGATACATGTACATGTTACCCTGGTCATTAACTAGAGGTGCTCTATCAAGCTCTGAGAAAAAGTCTGCAATCTTAACGAGATACCATTGTTGTGGATCCCTAAAGATCTCAGCTCCTTGAGCATTCGTGTAGACATATTGAAGTCTCACATTGAGTGGTAACCCCATGACGTCGGCTTCAAATGGATTAAAAGATCTTATGGGTGTCCTATTTGGGAATAAGGGATGACTATTTGACGGCCCTAGATTGTCCATAGACAATGAGCTAGTTGTCCTGGAAAGGGTATCAAATTGGGATTCGAAAAAGGTTTCAGCAATATCTGCCAAATTTCCTACTGATTGGGTCTCACTTTCCTGCGTAGGTACTCTAGAAGGTGCCCTAGACCCTATGGCAGTGTCTATATGACGTCCTGACCACAAGTGCATAAGGTCAAATTTTAAGGTTGTTTTTGTTTTTGTTTTTTTTTTTATTTTTTTTATTTTTAAATATTTTTTTAAAAAATCTAAAATTTTTCAAGTTGGCTCAAACTTTGCAAGAACCCATTTTGAACCCCCCCGAACACATTAGGCCAAAAAAATAGCGTATTTTTCAGGATAAAAAATCGCCTAAAATTTACCAGTTTTCCATACTGAACTCACTAGGGGAAAATGGTTCCGGGACCAAAATTTAAACGATGGGTGTTTTCTAACTCCTCTCAAAAAGTTAGAAAACGTCCCAATTTTTTACGGTAAAAAATGAAAAATTTCCCATACTCTTTTTTTTCCCCCGACGGGGCAGAAGCGGCGCCATTGTAGAGCGGTTCTCTCTACCGTGCAATATAGTGCTCATAGAGTACTACCGATCAACAAATGTGTTAAGAAACACAATGTCAATTCGAGGACTCGACCCGATTAGTGCATGAAGGCTTATCCCTTAAGGGAGAGCTCACATACACGAACCACCACTTGACGATTCAACCATTCAAACACATCAATCAATCTCTCAATCCCTTAAACCCACTTCACTAATCAAGAGAACAAGCAATGCATAGCAATCTCTTAATCACATTCAAACATTGATTAAATCTTAGCTTTCCCTAATGCAAGCAGACCCATAAGCGTGCATCTACGAACCCACAAGCTTAAGCAAGCATAGAATGTAACATTCACAAACCCACAAGCTCATAGAGAGAGTCTTTCCATGAATAACTCATTGCCAATGAAGTGGGCAAGAGCTGGCATCAATGGAGACTACACACACACTCACTACAAGCATGCATACACAAGAGAAAGAAAGAAGCATTCAACTAATCATAGATTAATCTACTTCAATGATGCTAAAACAGATTAAGAGAATGAAGTGGAGCTATACTCATTGGAGCTTGATGCTCATTAGAGTACAATAGAGAGAGAGTTAGAGAGTTGCCATATTTTGAGAGCTCAAGAGCTTCACTCAATAGCTTATGAGAATGGCCAAAAACGTCCTCTTTCTTTAGCTAACATCTCTTTTATAGAGATGTCACTAACCCTAACCCTACGCCTCTTTCACACATGGGCGGACAACCCCATAAGTGAGCCTTGCTTAATACACTTAGAACTCTCATTTAGAACCCACATTGGCCTAAAACGATTTACATTGCACTTCGGCACAAAAATATCGAAAAATTATGTGCGTCTTTATGTTCCCATGTCTACAATCCCGCTCTCTCGCATTAATTGCTTCTGGCCTTCTTCCATAATCCGTGTTCCCGTGAGTGTTCCCGTGAGTGTTCCCGCAAAACATGGCCCTCTATCAGTATATAGTTGGCCGCTTCAACTTTAATAGAATGCTTTCGATATTTAGGCATTGTTTGATCAGTATGACCATGCTCAACATAGTCCACAATATACTTACTCCAACTTGGTGTAGTTGAAATTTGGAATAATGTGACATTATGAATTGGTTGTTGAATTTGACATGAAGCATAGTTATGAACAAATTTTTCAGCATCCGCATGCATGGTAGGCCACCATTGCCCATCCTGAGTTATACGTCCGCACACAAGTAGTAGCTGATGCATGGATTCCACCAATACTCTCATGTGCCCATTCCAAGATCTCCTCATATTGGTCAGGGTTAGGTATAAGCCGCAACACTCCATCATTACCCTGACGATATAATCTCCCTAAGATTAACTTGAATGGTCGCCATAGGTCCACATTAGGACCCGCTAGTTGTATCTGCCCACTTGTCAAAATTTCTAAGATGGGTTCAGACCATTTAGGAGCTGCCTCTACAAGGAAAAGTGTTGAATCTAACATATCATCATCCACACCCTCCACAGGAGCTTCTCCAGAGGTGATTCGAGACATATGATCTTTCCTAAGATGAGTTGTTCCTTTTCGGACTGCCACTTCAAAATCAAACTCAAGAAGGATGACAAACCACCTCACAATCCTTCTAGTTGCACACGGCTTATTCACCAAATATAGCAGTGCCATGGTCCACAGAATATATAAATTTGTTTGCCAAAAGGTAATGGCAAAACGTTTTCATTGCATATATCATGGACAAACCTTCTCTTTCTGTTGTGGTATAATTCTTCTCATTGTTCAACTATCGACTAGCATATGAGATTGGAAAATCCTTATTATGTTCTCCCGATTGAGCTAAAATACATCCAATTGTAAAGTTTGAAGCACCAATATGGACATGAAAGATTTGGTTCCAATCTAGTGCCCGTAAGAGATGGGTGCAGACACTAATGCTTGCTTCAACTTTTCAAAGGATTCCTCATACTCGTCAAACAGTCCAATTAAACTTTACAAGAAGAGCATATAATGGTCTACTAGCTAGGACAGCGTACATGTAGATGGATCTACGATAATAGCCACAATGTCCCATGAATATTTGTACCCCTTTAGGGTTGATAGGCCGAGGTAATGAAACAATGACATCAATTTTATCCATATCTGTTGAAATACCATTGCGAGAAACAATATGGCCCAAAATCTTCCCTTGTCTTACCACATGAATTTGCGCTTGTCAGGATTCAAGCATATACAATAAACTTGACACTTTTGAAACACAAGTCTGAGGTGTTCTATATCATCACGCTCTTGTGAGTGAACACATAAATCATCCATAAAGATCTCAAGAAATAGCCTAAGATACTCCTTGAATACATTAACCGGTGAAAGGTTGCAGGTGCATTTGTTAGACCAAATGGCATAACACGATAGGCAAAGATGCCATCTTCAGTAGTAGCAAAGGCTGTCTTGTGTTGATCCTTGGGATCAATTGACACTTGATTGCAACCGGAGAATCCATCCAAGAAACTATATGCCTTTTTCCCTGCAACACGTTCTAAATCATGATCCGTGATTAGAAGTGGGTAATGATCCGTGATTGGAAGTGGGTAATGATCACGTACAGTAGCTGCATTTACCTTCTGGAGGTTTACACATACTCGAAGTTTTTCATTTTTCTTGGGTTCCACTACAATAGGGGATACCCATTCAGTGTGTTCAATCTCATAGATAAATTTTACCTCTAAGAGCTTGTCTATTTCTTCTTTTATCTTTCGTGCAAAATTCTCCTTGTAAGTGTAAGGACGTTGCTTGGAAGGCTTTGCATCCTCTCGCAATGGAATTGTATGCTGACATATGCTTGGATCAACTCCTTTGAGGTCTTTATAACTCCAAGCAAAAACATCGCGATACTCCTTTATTGTTTGAATTAATAACTTCTCCTCATCTAAGGACAAGTCTGTGGCAATCCACACATAGCGAGGCTCTTTTCCTGGCTCAGCGATATCATTTTTTTTGCATCTTCTGGACCATCATATGAAACCCCTGGCATGCTTAGCTTTTGTCGCATGGGCTGTTGAAGGACAATCTTCCGATCTTGAAGAGTGTACTGTGTGAAGTTGAGGGGAACATTGAGACCTTGTTCTTGTCCACTTGAGTCATCACTAACTGAAGACCATGCAGTTTTGATCTCTTTTTTGCAATCTTGCATCAGAGTTTTTCGTTCAACCATTATCTTTGCACTTCCTACACTCTCTTTTGAATCGGTTTGAGACTTGAGTTTTTGTTTTGGTCTCTTTGTTTTTTTTGCGATTTGTGCTAACAGTTTTTAGCTTTTCTCCTGGTTGGAATCCATTTGATCGTTTTACTTGGTCTTTGATACTATCTTGTGCTTGGACATAGTATAGATATCCATTCTTTTCTGAGAAGTGAGGTGGTGGTCGAGAGTGTTCATTCTTAAACTCCTCGTTTTCTTTTTGTATTCTCTCACATCGTTCCCTCTCATCTTGTTTACGGATTCTCTTATGGCTCTTACAACATTTACGTTTGGGTCGGCTTCGAGGGATCTCTATTTGAACCTCCCTTCCTCTCAAGAGTAGGCATGCCTTTCCTAACTCTTCCTCGGGGATTATCACATCATCATCAAAATGAGAGTCCCATCCATCTTCCTTATCAGCATCATTAGCAGATTTGAGTGTTAATTCCTCCACTGAGACTTCCTCTACATGCAGTGCTGTGGATGCATCCCCATAGTACAAATCATCTAGAAGGTCACGTGGTTGTATCATTCGTATAGGAATAATGTCATATCCATATGAGTCACAAAATTGAATTGGCTTAGGTAAAGCACATGTCGATAATGTTGCAAGGACATGACTCCATTCTAGGGGATCAATTAAGTGCTCAGGGAAGGATTGTGGAATGTATGCCTCATCTAATACACTTCGACGATTACCCTTAAGTTTCTCAGTGTTGAAATCCTTACATGAGGCTCCACACATCCACATATCTTCTCGCCTATCTGACAATGTAGCTCTTGAGCCGCAGAATCAAACTCATCTATTGGAGACCGTGTTACATCACGATATGAGTGATTCTTTAGGTTGACCCTTGTGATGACAGAATCATGTCGAAGGTACAAATAATTGTATCCCCAATCTTGAATTATTTGAAATTGTCGCATGAATGGTCTACCCAATATCGCTTCATAGTTTGGATGCTTTCCAAAATCCACTACTGCAAATGTGTGCTCATATTCAATCCCATATGTGGTGACCAATATGTTCTCTAGTAGCCCAATGGGATATTCTAAGCTTCCATCTGCTAGTAACTGCAAGCACATCCTGGTACTCCTAATAGCTAGTTTGCCCTACTTTTCCCAAATGGAACTTGTCACAATGCCCACTCCTACACCACTATCAAGTATTGCAGTTGAAGCAACTTTTTGCACTTCTAATGGGAGGGTAGCATTTCCCTGATCGTCCTCACAAAATTTTCCTACTTTGTTGATAGGAACTGGCATAACATGCTTTGTCTCAGGGTGTATAGTACATTGATGGTGACCCTTTTGTGGCAATATCATTCCACAACTCTGGTCGAAGCTTTATCATATCAAGCATAGGTAAGGTACAAGCCACTGGTGCTAACATTGCACGATACCCATATCCATCTCCTTTGTCAACCTTCTATGCATAGAGGGTATCCTGAAGGTTTGAGAATAGTTCTTATATTCTCCCAAACAAGATGGTAAGGTTTTCATTGTATGCTTACTTCTAGGAGAAACAATTGTTTGAACTTCCTCCTGGATGCTTGGGCGTCTAAAGTTGTTTTCTGTGCCCCTGGTAAAATCCACTTCAGAGAATGGAGGTGAAAATAGAGGACATATTCTCATTAACTCTCTCATGAACTGCTGCCCACATCTCATTTGCCATGTCCTCATAATCATCAATAACTTCATCATTGCATGGGAAGGCAAGAGTAGGTGGTGGCAGAATGCCTTCTTTCAATGGGGTGTCAATTGGTGCAGACTTCTCGCTACTATGAGCTTGTGAGATCATCTCACTTTTCATTTCCCAACTTGATGACACTTCTTGTATGGTTTCTAACGTTGGCTTAAGAGAGGTGGGGCCCCGAGGGATAGGTGGACGTGCGCCCTCAAGTATTGATTGAGCTTCCCTAATGAGTTGCTGATATACAGCTAGATTGATCTTCTCCTCATCACGAGGGTTTGGGTATTCTGGAAGCTTCTGGGTAGCTCAGATAAAGCTACAATGCGACTTCTATGAGCATCAATGATGGCATCTAGAGTCTCGTTCACCTTATCCACAAAATAGAACCCCCAAAACTATCCTCGGTTGTACTAGCCTCATCTTGTTTAGCACTAGGCCCAGGTTGAGGTTGATGCTCCTCATGCACTTCTTGGGATGTAAAAGCTTGATCCTTCATGTTTTGTTTAGAGACTTCTTGAGAACTAGTGGATGCACTCTTAGTTTGCTTGTTGCGGTTCTTTTTCCTCCTAGTGGTCCTTTTTCTATTGGAATGTAGGGTCTTGTCCGCTAGATTTGCCTTTGCATCCCTAGTTCGAGGTGTCTCATTAGTCTGCATTTCGGCATTTCGTGTTTGTGATCTAGTCATGACTCGAAGTGGCACGACATCCTCATTCTCTGATGAAGGTGGCGATGGAACTGCCTATACAAAGTTGAGTGAGACCTTTGGTTGAGAGGTGCCTTCCTCATGTAGTTTCAGCAAACATTCCTATGGAAAGTGTTCTACACAACACCCTAGACAATATCTTTCAATTGGTGGAAACTGTGGTACTGTTGTATTGGATCGAGCTCCTTGCCTTTGGCGATGTGGACAATCACGAGCCCAATGGGGTTCTTCGCACTCATAACAAGGGTCCATTAGTTTGGATTTCCTTTGCTGCCATTGACCTGAGGGGCCTGGAGTCCTAGGTTGGTAGCCGCCTAGCAACATCAAAAAATTTTGTTCCCCCGGTTGAGGCTCCAGTGCTTGGCTTGGATATGCGGGACTTTCAAAGAGATTTTTCGTGGATGAATATGATGCATATTCCTCCTCCACATAGCTTGGGTTTACCAAGTCTCTACACATATTTGAATTGTGGTAGTCAACATACCTCATAGGAGCAGTCCCAGGAGCAGGAGGTTGAGCTCCAAGTACAGGTCGTGCTTGCTCTTGTGCCATCGGTGGCTTACGTTCAAAATTAGTATACTATTGATGCATTTGTGGAGCCACTGCACCCCTTTGCTGCTCACGCTCTTGTCTTATTCTTGCAATGCGAGTACATTCCTATGTGGTGTGGGTATAATTCCAAGCACAGGCCTGGCACCACTTCTTTGTGGGTTGGTTTGTGACTAGAGGAGAAAAGGTATTACATTCTTTGGTTTTATGGTTACCGCCACATGCTCCACAAAGATGAGGACCTGTAGGTAGTACACTCCTCATTCACTGCTATTGTTGTGGCTGCATGGGTGGGCGATAGGTTTGTCCTAATCTCCTTAGTACTAGGTTAGCTATCTAGTCAGGATTTACTAGTGCGCTAGACCCTGAACTTTGGTCATCACCCCACTGATCTCTAGGTTGAACCTCAGGGCGAGTACCATCTTGGAATTTAAAGTTATCTGTGAAATCCATAGCATCATGGCAACACTCGTTGAAATTTGTATGCTTCTTTGTATAGAGATGTGTGTGCAGTATTGTATTTTTTAGTCCTTTAAAGAAGAGAGAAATTAATCGACTCTAGGTGGGCTTCTCATCTTCTGGGCAATGATTAATGTACTGCTTCATCCTATTTACATAGTCTCTAACACTCTCATTCTCGCCTTGCTTGAAAGAGTAGATGTTTGCTACTGTGTCATGCTGAATCCCCATCAAGGAAAAAGCTGCAATGAATCTCTCTTCCAAAACTCGTAAAGAAGATTTGTCTGAAGCCTCGAGTGCCTGAAACCAAGCAAGGGCCTTTCCCTGAAGAGTGAGCCCAAATCCTTCAATTTGCGTATTCTTGTCAGTCACTTGCTCAGCTCAAACTGCTTGCCTAAATGCTGCTACATGGTCATATGGATCTCCTGACCCTTCGTACTTCTTTACCAGTTTTTGAAGAGTTGATGGCCTTACTCGTCTTGAATACTCATCATCGGGCCTACGGCCTCTCACTCTCAGTGGTTCCTCTCTTTGGTAAGGTGGTCCATATACATCCCAAATTGGTGTGGGTCCCCTATTATCTGCCTCACCGACCCTCTCCAAAGATCTTGTTACCCGCATTTCAGGAGGTGCATTTATGGGAGGCCGAGTTGGCTCCCCTACCCTCCGATTGTCATAGTGAGAGAAACATTGTTGTGGTGTGATCTCTGGTCGCACTTTTAGTGTAGGATAATATCTTGGTGCTAGAGTTGGGCTACTTGCAGTGGTCCACTTTGATGTTGAGGGTACCTCTCTAGTGAACTCTCGTAGGGGAGGAGCAACAGTTTCTCCAAGAAAGGCTGTCTCTACTGGTTTAGCTGTATTAGTTGAGAACACTTCCATGAATAATGGTTGTCCTCTCCACGTGAGCTCACGAATCTCCTTCCAATCTAAGGTTCGGTATTCATTGGCCCATTTATCAACGATTCGAGTCTTGTATCCGTGCAAGCTTCTCGACTACCACCACAAGTGCTAGAGGAAGATCTAGCTCTGGCAATCTAGTTGTGGCATAATATCCTTCTAAAGAGTCCTTATAGACCTCTTGAAGTGGGTCATCCTGAAAGACCTTTGTCACTGGAATTTGTCGTACAAACTCCCATTGGTTCTCAGCCCCCTGATCCATTTTGTTCTTGCCTTTCCTGTCCCTTTCCAAATTTAGATCTACAAAAAGTAAATCATCTATGGATGGCTTTGAGGACTGGGCATTGGATGGTCCAGGCATGTCCAGTTCAATGAGCCAATAATCTCTAGACTTCCTTGCTCTGGAAGGCTTTGATAAATCTAGGAACTCACTCTTAGAGAGCTCTCCTAATTTGTCTACATTCTGTGGATGATAGGTGACTTCGTAGCGAACACCATCTCCACCCATGTACATGTTACCCTGTTCATTGACTAGAGGTGCTCTATCAAGCTCTGAGAAAAAGTCTGCAATCTTAACAAGATACCGTTGTGGATTCCTAAAGATCTCAGCTCCTTGAGCATTCGTGTAGACATATTGAAGTCTCACACTGAGTGGTAACCCCATGATGTCGACTTCAAATGGATTAAAAGATCTTGTGGGTTTCCTATTTGGGGCTAAGGGATGACTATTTGACGGCCCTATATTATCCATAGACAATGAGCAAGTTGTCCTGGAAAGGGTATCAAATTGGGATTCGGAAAAGGTTTCAGCAATATCTGCCAAATTTCCTACTGATTGGGTCCCACTTTCCTGCGTAGGTACTCTAGAAGGTGCCCTAGACCCTATGGCAGTGTCTATATGACGTCCCGACCGAAAGTGCATAAGGTCAAATTTTAAGGTTGTTTTTATTTTTTATTTTTTTTATTTTTTTATTTTTTTATCCAAAAAAATCCAAAGTTTTTCAAGTTGGCTCAAACTTTGCCAGAACCCATTTTGAACCCCCCTGAACACATTAGGCCAAAAAAATAACGTATTTTTCAGGATCAAAAATTGCCTAAAATTTACCAGTTTCCCATACTGAACTCACTATGGGAAAATGGTTCCGGGACCAAAATTTAACTCCTCTCAAAAAGTTAGAAAACCTCCCAATTTTTTGCGATAAAAAGTAAAAAAATTTCCAGACTCCGCACGGTGTGCTGTTGTTCACGCACAGCCGCCTTCTTTTATTATTATTTTTTTCTTTTTTGAAGTGTGTGCTCAATGCGGGTGCAGCGAATTCAATGCGTGTGCAGCTGTGAGATTTGCAGCGAATTCAATGCATGTGCAGGGAACTCAATGCGTGTGCAGCTGTGAGATTTACAGGAAATTCAAAATGTTTAATCTTCATGTGTGTGTACAGATTTCAGTTTCTCTACAGGTGCAGGTTTAACAGAGAACTAAAATGCAGAAAATTAAAGATGCAGAAAACTAAGCTAAGAATAGAAAATAAAACGCACATGCAGAAAATTGAAACTGTAAAAATTAACCTCAGACAGCAAAAATTATCCTCAAACAGAATGACAGAAACACAAATCAGGCCTCTCTTTTTCGCACACAAATTGAAATTGGCAGGTTTAGCGCCTACCTCCAATCCTTCCCGTGTGTTGAATCCTTGTCGTGACCTCAAGGGAGAGGCGTAGCTAGCCAACCGCACTCAAATTACAAGACAATAAAGAGAATTTAACAAAAGATTAGTCTTAAATAAGTACCAAAATTAGTCCCAAAGCCTGCTCTCCTATCCAACAGTTTTGCAACCGATTGGAGCTTAACAAAGGAGTGGTAGTGTGTGTATGGTGCTCAACTAATGTAGGCACTCGTTCCCCGGACAGCGGCGCCATTGTAGAGTGGTTCTCTCTACCGTGCAATATAGTGCTCATAGAGTACTACCGATCAACAAATGTGTTAAGAAACACAATGTCAATCCCAGGACTCGACCCGATTAGTGCATGAAGGCACTAGACTTGATTTCTAGAGGCAACGCTTTTTTCCGCATCCATGCAAGGCACAGCCCGCTGACCTAGTCTTCTAGAATAGAGTTGCCTATAGAACCTAATTATCTAGCGTAGGGCTTTCACTTAATCTGTTGGAAAACTACCCGACTAATCGGGTCCACCCGTCCATGTAGGATGGTGCCATCGGAGCATTCCATCCTCCCACTTTCCACCCTACTCTCGCGTCAATTCATGCCAAAGACAAGATATATATATAAAAAGTTTATACATGAATCAATTCCATACAAGCCAAACTGGCTCTCTTATTCATTTCCTTTATTCTGTCGATGATCTAGAATTCAGCCTTCCAGCCCTACATGCTGGGCAAAACCCTACGGGACCATACACCTCATCGTCGGCCCGCTGGCGAGAGGACTCAAGCCGGCCTGTCGCCCTCTCAGGCTCCATCGCTCGATCCTCCCACCCCTCAAAGGGATGTCTGCACACTAGGGTGAGCTTATTTACCGCACTAGGGTGGGCTTATTTACCACACTAGGGTGGGCTTATTTACCGCACTAGCCTGGGCCCTCAGAACTAGGCAGCATCATAATCTCGCGCCTTAATCGGTGAACCTTATTCTCCCAATGGTATGAGGGATACCTTGGGCCATTCCCGGGCTTTGCTAATGATGTCGCCCGGCTACACAAGCACGGAACGGAGTTAGCGTTGAAGCCAAGAAAAACTTGCACTCTTTAAAGATAACAATTTCAATGCAATTTATTGAATACAGCATCACACAATTTGTAACTTCATACAATTTTATGTCATTATTTTAAATGGAAAAGATACACATTTATTAACACTAATTTAAGAAAAAAACTCTTCTTTAAAAGATAACCAAGCTAACCTAGCCACCATTTCCCTGAGGAGCTTGAAAAGGGAGGGTTGGAGCCGTATTGGGAGCATCTTCCCTAATCTCGTTGTTGCACGCTCCTCTCGAGGCAATATTCTGACATTTCCAAGAAGGGGCCATCTTGGACGTCGCCTTGTAGAGCTTGCTGTCGCGATCGAAACGCTTCAATCGGATCTCAATTCTGAGATCGTTTGCTCACTGTACGAGCAAAAGATTACAATGCACGAACCCTTTCTTCTTAAGGCAAAAACCTCTTATTAAAGTCTACGCAAAATGGGGGGGGGGAATTGTGAGATGTCCTTAAGACAAAAATGTTTTGTAAAAGAGGGAGAAGGGCTGAGGGCTGCTGTAAGTCTATTCACACATGGGGAGAGAAGAGTTAAGGACACTACCTTTAGCAAGAGCCTTTAGCAAGAGGGATGGAGGGGAATTGGCTTATCTGAAAAGAGGCAAATGAGGGGGTGTGAGAGGTGAAAAGATGCAGGGGGGAAGAGAGCTTGAGCTCTTGCAAGCACACACACACACACTCACAAAACCCTAATAGAGAACACACAAGGTGAGAGGCTGAAAATCTTCTTCTTCTCTACTCAACACTCAACACACCATATACAAGAATAAGAGTACACACAAAATGAAAGGTACTCAACCAAATACATACACGGGTTCTCTATAGTGTGAACCCGACTAAATGAGCTGGCGCTATAACTATGCCAGTCTCTAGAGTGGCTGTCACACAGCCTGTCATCCCACTGGCCGCATATCACCCAAGATCTCACCAACCATGCCAGTGGTGTAAGTGCGGCGCCTATCCCCCAGGCGGGTCATCAGTGTCCACCGCCTCACTAGAGCTCGATATCTCAACACTCCCCCTCGAGCTCAACTCCATCTCATGTACACCAAGTGTTAGGGGTTAACTTTACCTAAGTTGGAATATCCGAATTCTATATATGTGAATGATCCTTTTGGGTAGTTGCTTAGGAATTCGTGAGAAGGGAGAGATATGAAGAGATATAGTTAGTTGATCATGGGAAGGCGCATAACTGATATTCAGAATTGTAGAAGATGAGAAAGCGGAAATGTAATCCCTTACATGATTATGATGTCAATGAATTCTGATCATTTGTTCAGGATTATTGTGTGTAGTGGATTTTCTGCATGATGTTTCGTATTCCGTTTTACTGTTATGATTTTCTGCTAAAGGGAATGTCTTTGTGCTAGTGTTTGTTCTTTTATGATATTTTCCATTACCAAGTATCAGGCATTTAGTGCCCAGATACACATTGGCGATCCTGCGGTGTTCGCATACTCAGCATTGTCTTGTTTTGTTGGGTATGGGGTTGTTTTGTGCTGTGCTGTTTGTGTCTCGCCTGAATGTCAGATCGGGAGCGGCAAACTAGTCCCATTCATTTCACGAGGGCACAAGCCAGGAAGCGCAGATATGACAGGTCGGAAGCTTCTAGCAGTGGAAGCGGTGATGCTGCGGAAGGGCCACCTGTGGCGGTTATGTCGGTTTCTGCTGGCGTAATTGAGGGCCAATTGGCGCAGACCGGCGTGGACGAGGCGGACGCTGTCGAGCATACGACACCACTTGCAGAAGGGCCGGGGCAGCATGTCGCTAGCCCGGAGCAAGCTCGGCGTCATTTGCATCAATTTGTTGGTGCCCTATTTCTGTCCAGACCGCCTGTTCGGAGTCAGAGACGGTTGCAATTTGATCCATTGAAAAGTCTGCCACCAGCTAATCCGCTACCAGGAGTTGTGAACATGGCTGCACCACCACCCAATCCAACGGTTAAGGCGGCCAAATTTAAGGCAAAGCCTAAGGAAGACCCAGACTGTCACGTGGCTCAATTCGAGACCCGATGGCAAGCCAGTGGGTACCCTGCCCATTTTGGAGATCCGGTGAAATTGCAGCAGTTTGCCGCAACCCTGGAGGGGGTAGCAATGAGTTGGTTTAGCCAATATGGCTTGGCCCACTTTGCAGATTTCAATGCTTTGAAGGATGCGTTTTTGGCCCGGTTCAGGAAGGAGAAAACTCCTACTGATATCGTCAAAAAGATCAAGGCCATGGAACAGAAGCATCTGTTAGTGGAGGATTATGCTCAGAAGTTTCGGGGATTGGCTGCCAGACTGCAGGGTAATGAAAGACCCTCGGATGAAATGCTTGCCAGTTACTTTGTCAAAGGACTGCGGAGGAACTTGAAGAGTGCTGTCGCAAATGTGGATATTGCCGGCGGCTTTGATAACCTCGTGACAGCTGCCTCTCGGGTGGAAAAGCGCCTGGGCATTCAGAAGGACAAACGGAAGGGCAGGAAGCAGGATGGCTCAGAGTCGGATAGTTCGACTGAGTCAGACTCGGATAGTGAGGCCGAGTCGGCATGCTCATCTAATGAATCGGAGGATGAGGGGCAAAGTGAGAAGAAAAAGGCCTCAAGGAAGGCTAAGCTGAAAAAAGATAAAGAGAAACAGGTTAGGGCGGAGAAGGAGAAAAAGCTTCTTCACAAACTTAAAGCCTTGGGGTATGCAGCTGTCTTGCCCAAGGAGAAACAGTACTGCCATATCTGTGAGAAGGACGGCCATCTTACGAGTGCCTGTTGGTACAACCCCAGCTACAGAGGCAAGGTGCCACCCAATGTGGTTCAGCGAGCACCACCTCAGCAAGTTGCAGAGGCTAATCCGGTGGTTCCGACCGTTCCGCATGTTCCCTATAATCGGCCTCCGAGACCATATGCTCCAAGACCTAATTGGCAGGGGCAGCAAGGGTTTCAGAGGGGACCTCAGGGTGTGCCACTGTGTGATTACTGTGCGAAAGACGGGCATCGAATTGGTCCGGCCTGTGAATTATGGTGTAAGCACAGGGAGGAAAGAGGGAAACCTGTCATTCGATTCAATGAGGGGAATCGGGGTCAGGGACCTCCCCAGGACCAGCAGCAGCAGCGCCCTCCAGCTCAAGCAAATGCCATCCTGATAGAGATGGTGGGAGATCAGGCAGGAGGGGCCAGCGCGGGGGTTTCACATCTTCAGGGTGTGCCGCAGCAGTTCCCCTCTGTTGATGCGCAGGGGGAGTGCTCCACGGGTATGCACGTTGGGGATTGTAAGGGGCAAGATTTAGTGGACACTTTGGCTGTTACCCGTGCAAAGGGTAAGGGACCTATCAGTTGGGAGGACCAGGAGGTGGTTCGTAGAAAAGTTTCCAGTCAGGTTCAGAAACTCCAGCAGAAGCAGCTCCCGGTGGAACCAATGGAGCCACTGCTAAAGGCACAGTTGTCGGAGGAACCGATTCCAGCCCAGCCACTTTGTGATCCACTTCCAGGGAAGATTCCGGTGGTTCATTCTGATCCCGTTCCTACGGTAACTGAAACAGTACCAGGTTCTGGGGATCTATTTGATGTACTAATGCATGCGCCTATTCAAATTTCCTTGGATCAGCTGTTGAGCATGGTACCGGCTTTCCGGGAACAGCTGTTGGGGAAGCTGCAGGAGCCAGTTCCAGCCAAGATGGTGGAGGATCAAGCCCCGTTTGTGGGGGTTTCTCAAGCTGAGTCCGCAGATGTGGATTTTCAAGTCCCTGTGATTAAGGTGGCATTCCACGGGCACAAGTTTGAAGAAGTTTTACTGGACGGGGGTTCCGGAGTCAATATTCTACCGGAGACCGTTTACCTCCGTATGAAGTTGGGGGCGTTAGCACCAGCACCTTTTCAAGTCAGGATGGCAGATCAGAGGCGACTTCAACCTTTGGGGATTCTTAAGAATCAATCTATTAAGGTGGGTGGTCTGTCGTTTCTTGTGAATTTTGTGGTGCTCCGGATGCAGGATAGCGGGTCTGCTTATGCCATGTTGCTAGGCCGCCCCTGGTTTAAAATTGCCCGTGTCAAGCAGGATTGGGAGGATAATACTGTGGTGATCAGGCAGGGCAAGAAGACAACTCGCTTGTCCATGTTATCCAAAGTTCTCTTGCCGCAGGGGCAGAAGCCTTTATGTGCTCAGGGCATTCATTTGGCAAGTGATGTAGGTGAAGATGAGGAGGAGGCTTATATGCAAGCAAATCCAACGGTTGTACCGGTCTTTGATGTAGATGTGGAAGCTATTGTCACCCGATATCAGAATACTGGACAACCTGTCTCGGCAGTTCCGCAGAGTGTCGAGGGGGAGGCACAATCATCGGATGGTCCGACTGAAGACAGTGTGGTGCCCGAGCAGGAGATCCAGGTGGTTCCAGGCCAGATCATGGAAGGCAATATTTTACAGAGGGCTGTGGAAGAAGCTTTAGCTGCCAAGGCTCAGCAGGTGCATACTGTAACCGAGCAGGAAGCCATTATAGCAGCTGAACAGCAATATGAACGGCGTTTGCAGAAGTCCATCAGGGTGGAGGAAGATGAATTACAGGACATGAATTTGGGTACTGCATCCGATCCTAAGATGGTTCGCGTTAGTGTGCATGTTGAAGGTCAATTTAAGGAGGACTTGCAGAAACTGTTAGTGGAGTTTCGAGATGTGTTTGCTTGGGAGTATTCTGATATGAAGGGCATTGATCCAGCTTTACATCAGCACCGCATCAATTTGAAGAGTGATGCTGTTCCTGTTATCCAACAGCGGTATCGCATGAATCCAAATTTCACCAAGCAGGTCAAGGAGGAGCTGGATAAGCTATTACGGGTAGGGTTTATCAAGCAGGTCAATGAGGTGACTTGGCTGTCTCCCATTGTGGTCGTGCCCAAGAAGAATGGCAAGATCCGGGTGTGTGTGGACTACAGGAAGTTGAATGCTGCCACAATTACTGACCCGTTTCCATTACCGTTCTGTGATACCCTCCTTGATGCTGTGGCTGGTCATGAGATGTATAGTTTTTTGGATGGTTTCTCAGGGTATAATCAGATAAGGATGGCACCTGAGGATGTGGATAAGACGGCCTTTATCACTGAGTGGGGAGCATTTGCTTACACGGTGATGAGCTTTGGATTAAAGAATGGCCCACCATCCTTTTCTTTTGTGGCTCAGAAGGCTTTTGAGCCATATCTGTTGGATTTTATGCGAGCCTTTCTTGATGATTTTAGTGTCTTTGGTAAAAAGGCTTTGCACTTACAGCACCTGAGGCTCTGTTTGGAGCGCTGTCGGATGTTCCGCATAGCTCTTAATCCCTTCAAATGTGCTATTGCAGTAAGGCGTGGGATTCTCTTGGGCCATGTGGTGTCCCAGGAAGGCATCTTGATTGATGCAAAGAAGATTGAGGCCATTCAGAAGGCTTCCGCACCACGTAATCTTAAGGAATTAAGCAGGTTTTTGGGGCAGGTTAAGTGGCATAGTAGGTTTTTGCAATATCTTTCCGATGTGTGTGCACCCCTTACTCATTTGACCAAGAAGGGCGTGGATTTTGTGTGGTCTCCAGTTCAAGAAAAGGCATTTCAAATTCTGAAGAAGATGTTGGTGGTGGCACCGATAGTGCTACCTCCTGATTGGGGGTTACCATTTCATGTTTTTGTAGATGCTTCGGACATTGCCATAGGGGCTGTCCTCATGCAGGAGAAGGTTAAGGGTTGGTTTCGACCAGTGTACTATGCTAGCAAGATGTTGACAAGTGCTGAAAGGAATTATGCCGTCACGGAGAGGGAAGCTTTGGGGATGGTGTATTCTCTTCACAAGTTCCGGCATTATCTGTTGAGCAATAAGCTGGTTTTCCATGTAGATCATCAGGCCTTATTGTATCTGGTCAAGAAACCACACTTGACGGGTAGGTTAGCTAGGTGGATGCTTCTACTCCAGGAGTTTGACTTTCTGATCCTACATACCCCGGGAAAGGAGCATGCTGTAGCGGATTATTTGAGTAGGTTGGAGAATGGGGAAGTAGCTGAAGGGGTGGATGATAATTTACCTGATTCGGTTTTGTTTTCAGCTACTGTGGCGATATTGGATTCTTGGTATGATCAGATGTTGAGTTTCTTGACAGATGGCACCCTGCCAGTGGAATTTTCCACTGATCAACGGAGAAAGCTGGTACTCCGGAGTAAACCTTTTTTGGTGATTGCCGGTGCTCTGTACAAGAGGGGGATAGATCAGATTATCCGTCGCTGTGTCCCAGAATTTGAGCAATCAGCAGTTCTGCAAGAGGCTCATGGTGGCATTGCAGGTGGGCATTTTTCTGGAGACATTACAGGTAAGAAGATTCTTCAATCTGGGCTTTGGTGGCCTACCGTGCTGAAGGATGCACACAATTATGCTCGGAGTTGCTTGGTTTGTCAACAGTTGGGGCAGCCCGGAGCTTCAGACCGCATGGCGGATAATCCGATTCTGCCCTTAGATCCTTTTCAGAAGTGGGGTTTGGATTTTGTTGGGCCAATCAAGCCTAAGTCCAAGCGGACAGGTTGCCGTTATATCTTGGTGGCTACTGATTACTGTACGAAGTGGGTGGAAGCTGTTGCTTTGAAAGATAATACTGCCAACAGTGTGGCTAGGTTTCTCTATCACAACATTATGACCAGGTTTGGGTGCCCAGTGGAATTGGTTAGTGATCGGGGTACTCATTTTCTCAATGCTGTCATTGCTGAGTTGACCAAGACTCATTTGATTATGCATAAGAAGTCCACTGCCTATCATCCTCAAGCCAATGGTCAAGCAGAGAGCTCCAACAAGATCTTGGTGAAGATTTTGAAGAAGATAGTAGCAGAGAATCGGGATGACTGGGATGTGAAGCTTGATTCTGCTCTATGGTCATTCCGTACAGCTTTTAAAGTCACTACAGGTCTGACACCCTTCAAGCTGGTGTATGGTTTGGAGGCGGTGGTTCCGATGGAGTATGTAGTTCCTAGTTTGCGGGTGGCTATTGCTGATCGGTTATCACCGGAAGAATCTGTTCAGTTCCGACAGCAGATGCTGTGTCAGCTCGAAGAGGATAGGATTGTTAGCGGGTATATCACAGAGGTGATTCAGCAAAGGCGGAAGGCTTGGGTAAGTAGACAGATCAAATTCAAAGTTTTTCAGGTTGGGGATTGGGTTTTGCTGTATAATTCGAAGCTTGGTCCTCATCCGGGTAAATTAAAGCTGAGGTACATAGGGCCGTACAAAATCATGGAGGATTGTGGTCAGGGTACTTTCCGACTTGCTGATATGTTTGGGACTCTGGTTGAGAAACCGATTAATGGTTTCCGATTGAAGAAGTTTGTGGGTCAGCCACCAGTGGTCGGAGTAACCGCAGAGGTCGGAGTTTTAGCAGATGGAGGAATATCCGCACTAGTGAGCACATTAGGTGACGGTGTAAGTGGGGATGTGTTAGAAAATTTGGGAATGTCCGCTAGTGTCCAAGTGGAGGATCTTGATAGGAAGTCGGGCATGTGTGGTAGATTTGGCCGACTGGGTGACGTTGTGTTTTATATCACCACGTGTGGGGGTTTTGTCATGCACATTTCAATTTTGGCATGCTTGGAGGAGACCTTTTGCATGAATAACGCAGAGCGCTTAGCAAAGCTGAATTCCCTGCGTCAAGCGCTGGCTGAGATGGGGCGTTCGCTGTCGCTTAAGGTGGTTCCTGTGGAGCGCTCTTCTCCCCGGCGACTGCGTCAACAACCCGCCGCCAGTAAGGAGTTTTCTGTTCGTGCGTCTGTGGAGGCTGATGAAGATTTCGAGCCTGAGGATGCGCTGTCTGCAGAGGTAGGGGGGTTGGAAGCTAATACTTTGCAGGCTTTAATGGATCCTTTCTTGGATTTTTCTGTTCATCTGGATTTGTCAGAGGCGGCGACTACTCAGTGGTTGCAAACCATTGGATTATGGGAGTTTGCATCTTTGCCGTGGGACAGATGGCGGGAGAATGTTTATGCCAAAACGCAGTTGGAGGTGATTCGTAAGAGGAATGGTTACCTCTCTGCGACTGTGGGTTTGACACCTCAATTGATAGCAGAAGTGTTTCATCTCCATTATGAAGAAACTGTGGCTGTGGCAAAGTGTTCGGATGTGGCCATGAGGAAGGAATTTGGGCTTCCACAGGGGTCTCGAGCCTATTACATGGTGAAGCATGTCGCTGAACCCCGTCGTCAGCATTTAAGATGGTACCTTGAACGCATTTGTCAGGTAATCAAATTGGAATACATGTCAAAAGACAATTTTGCACCTTTGCTGTATGCTGAGAAAGGGGGAAAAGTTAGTTGGGCTTCTTTGGTGCACACTAGAATTCTGCAGGAGGTGGAAATCACTGATAAGAGGAAGTCTCAAGTCACTTCTCGGCTGTCGGCATTCTTAGCAGCTTTGTTTGAGAAGGTTCCTATGATTTCTGCCAGCAAATTGACTCTTTTGCCGACTCTACCAGTGCATGGTGGTCTTGAAGAACCGGGTCAGGATGACGTTGTCCCGGAAGGAGCAGTGGATTCTCCATTAGGATTTGAGCATCAGCCTGACAAGATGAATGTGTTTAAGGATTTGATGGAAGCAGGCTATACTCGCTCCGAAGCCAAGGAGGTGTTGGTCTCACCTGATGTTCCGAAAGGGTTAGATTTGTTGCATCAGGCCACAGAGTCTGTGAGTACTGGTCCATCTTTAGTTTCAGTGGGTAAGAAATTCACTTTTAGCAAGAAGCGAAAATTGGATGTGGATTCATCTGCGATCCAAGATGTGGTAAAGACGATGGATTTTACACCTGTTAAGTCGAATCAGTGGGATTCTGTTATAGTCATAGCTAAGGAAGCAGAACAGAGTGTTCAGAGTGGAGAGTTGCAGGATGTGCTCTGGTCTTTGAATAAGGTCCAAGAGTATGTTCGGAAGCAGGAGAGTAGTATTGCAGATTGGAAACAGCAGGTTCGGGTTATCCAGGAGCAGTCGAGATCGGAAGCTACTTATCAGCTTAAAGTCAAGCATCAAGAGGAGGAATTAGTGAAAACTAAGATGTTGTTAGTTCAGGCTCAGGAGGCAGTGGTTAAAGAGAAAGACCAGGCAGCAGAGTGTCAGAGAAATTTGGTGAAGACCAAGATGTCGTTGGGATTGTTTCAAGAATGGACAAATCAATTGCAGGAGAAGATGCATAAAGAGTTGGAAGTGTTGTCTGAGCACAATGTGGGTTTGCAGGTGGAGAATCAGATGTTGGTTCAACGTATTCAACCATTGTTGGCTATTGAAAGACAGATGCTATCTCAGAGTAATGAAGATGTAGAGGGAGTGTTAGTTTCAGAGTCTGATTTAGCAGTGATTAGGAGGAGCTTAACTGAGGTGGGAGTCAAACTGTGGCAAGGTATCCGAGATCGGATTGAAGCCTGGGTGATGAAGCCATTTAATACATTAAGTGGAGCTTTCATTTCTGAATCTGAGCAGCTATTGTTGGATCAAGTAGCAGGTTTACAGTCGGAAAAGGATGCTTTGATGTTGAAATTGTTGGAGTTTGAGAAGCAAGTTCAAGCCATGTGTTTTATGGAGTTGCCTAATGAGGGACAGTTGGATACAGAGCAGGCTACTGTGGGGGATCATGAACAAACTGTGGAGATTATGTCGGATGTTGACAAGGAAGCAGTTGGCCAGGCTGAAGTCATTCAGATGGTGTCACAGGATGTAATGCCTGCAGATCAGATTACTGTTCCAGTCGTCAATCTGGAGCCGGTGGAAGATTCAAAGACTAAAGATGATCCGCCGAAGCCGATGGAGCCGGTGGTGTTACCTTAGTACTTTATGCTTTTCTAGTGTTTTAGGATTTCTAGTTTAGTAGGACTTTGTTTTCAGTTTGCAGTTCTGTTTTCTTTTTGAAGCAATGTAAAGACAATGGATGGTTTGATCAGGGATTTATGGGTCCGAGTCGGGTTTTCTCGAAAACCCAACCACCGGGCTGTGCCATGTGTTAGGGGTTAACTTTACCTAAGTTGGAATATCCGAATTCTATATATGTGAATGATCCTTTTGGGTAGTTGCTTAGGAATTCGTGAGAAGGGAGAGATATGAAGAGATATAGTTAGTTGATCATGGGAAGGCGCATAACTGATATTCAGAATTGTAGAAGATGAGAAAGCGGAAATGTAATCCCTTACATGATTATGATGTCAATGAATTCTGATCATTTGTTCAGGATTATTGTGTGTAGTGGATTTTCTGCATGATGTTTCGTATTCCGTTTTACTGTTATGATTTTCTGCTAAAGGGAATGTCTTTGTGCTAGTGTTTGTTCTTTTATGATATTTTCCATTACCAAGTATCAGGCATTTAGTGCCCAGATACACCAAGCGAAGCCCTGAATCTGCGGAGCTTCTCTGTACCCAATGCTTTGGTGAAGATGTCAGCTACCTGATCCTCTGTGCTGACATAAACAAGGTCAAGATCTCCTGCCAAGACCTTCTCTCTGACAAAGTTTTAGTGGACCTCTATGTGCTTCGTACGAGCATGAAAGACTGGGTTCCTGGCCAACTGTATACTGCTAATGTTGTCACAGAAAATGATAACTTGTCTATCCACTGATAGACCCAAATCTGCAAGTAGCTTTCTCAACCAAGCTACTTCACATGCTGCCATAGTAGCTCCTCTGTACTCGGCCTCCGTACTCGATAGAGAAACCGTAGGCTGCTTCTTGCTGCTCCAAGTCACAGCAGCACTCCCCAAAGAAAACATGAATCCACTGGTAGATCTTTTGTCTGAGATACTACCAGCCCAATCAGCATCTGTGTACCCATGTACACATATCTCTGTCCCAGTCTCATAGAATAGTCCACAATGTAAAGTAGACTTCACATACCTCAGTATGCGTCTCACAGCATCCAAATGCGGTTTCGGTGGAACCTGCATAAACTGACTCACCAACCCAACAGCATAGCTCAAATCTGGTCTGGTGATCGTCATGTAGATCAAACTTCCTACTATGCTCCTGTACATAGTAGGATCCTCCAAGATCTCTCCTGAATCTGCACTCAACTTGCCATTCTGATCCAATGGCACAGAAATAGGCTTACAGCCTGTCATACCATACTTGGACAACATGTCCAAGCCATACTGTCTCTGCAGTAATCCAATACCATGTGGTGACCTAATCACCTCAATGCCCAAGAAATATCTGAGCTCCCCCAGATCCTTCATCTCAAACTTCTGTCTTAGCAAGATCTTTACATCAAAGATCTCTGCATCATGGTCCCCCGTAATGATCAAGTCATCTACATAGATGACAACAAGCACAACCCCTCTATCACCATGTCTCACATACAATGAGAAATCTGCATTGGCTACATGAAAGCCAATAGTGACAAGATATTCAGAAATCTTGTCAGACCATGCTCTTGGTGCTTGCTTTAAGCCATACAAGGCTTTCTTCAACCTGCAAACATGCTCGGGGTGACCCACATCCTCATAACCAGGTGGCTGCAACATATACACCTCTTCTTGCAAATCCCCATACAAGAATGCATTCTTTACATCCATCTGATGTAAAGACCATTGCTTTGACGCAGCCACTGCTATCACAACCCTCACCGTTGCCATCTTGGCAACTGGGCTGAAAGTTTCCTCATAATCAATCCCATATGTCTGCGCATATCCTTTGGCTACCAATCTAGCCTTGTACCTGTTTATACTTCCATCACTGTTATGTTTAACTTTGTACACCCACTTGCATCCAATGGCTTTCTTGCCTTCAGGCAATTTCACTAAATCCCAAGTTTCATTTCCATATAGTGCATCCATCTCCTCATCCATAGCTTTCTCCCAACACACATTTCCAATAGCCTCATCAATGCATGTGGGCTCAACAACCTCCACAACCTTTGCCATATATGCATAGTGATGTGCCACATAACCATCATATGTAAATCTCTGCACAGGGTTCTTCACTCTCCCTGATCTTTGTAGCTTTTCATTCATGGCTTCCATAGCCTTCTTTACACCAGGTGTTCTCATAGCTGGGATCCCAAGCTCCTCATCAAGGCTCATATCTGAGCCACTAGACTCTCCATCAACATGAGAATGCCCTGCAGAAATGTCAGGCATACCAAGGGGCTCAACCATTTTCTCTTTTCCTTTACGTGATGTACTAATCACATTTGCAGGGCTGGTATTATGACGCAGCCTGCCACTCCATGGTCTATCAACAGACCCACTAGATGAGGACTCTCCTGGTCCACTCAAAGATTGTGATTGCTGACCTGCATTCTGTGCAACCACACTTCCACTCACATCAGCCCCAACAGCTTCTTTTTCAGCAGCATACCAGCTGCTCATCTCATCAAAGACAACATCCCTGCTTACCCTCAACTCACGTGTAGCAGGGTTATAACACCTGTATCCCTTTTGCTCAAGGGAATATCCAATAAACACACATTTTTCAGCTTTCGGATCCAGCTTAGTTCTGAGCTCATCTGGCACATGCACATATGCAATGCATCCAAAGACTTTCAGATGAGACAAATCTGGTTTTCTGCCAGTAAACCTCTTCTCTGGAGTTACATCATGTATGGCTGCAGTTGGAGTCCTGTTCATGATGTATACTGCTGTAGAAACAGCCTCAGCCCAATAGCAATGCGGCATATTCTTCTCTTCCATCAATGCTCGCGCAATCTAAGCAATGTGCCGTTTTTCCGCTCAGCAACGCCATTTTGCTGCGGAGTGTATCTGCATGTAAACTGTCTCCGAATACCATTCTTCTTCAAAAATTCAGAGAACTCATTGGAGAGGTACTCTCCCCCTCCATCTGACCTTAGGCACTTTACATATTTCCCTGTTTGCTTTTCAACCAAAAATCTGAAATTCTGAAAGTGAGTGAACACCTCACTCTTCTCCTTCATGAAATATACCCACACTTTCCTTGTGTGGTCATCAATGAAAGTCACATAGTACCTACAGCCTCCCATAGATATGGTCTTTGTAGGACCCCATACATCTGAATGCACAACATCTAGTGCATTTCTGCTCACATATCTGTTACGTGGAAACACATGCTTTGTTTGCTTCCCAAATTGGCATGCTTCACATATTTTCTGCATACCTTCCACTTTAAATTTTGGCAGCCCTGTCACAATTCCTTTTGTCTACATAGACTTCAATCTCTGCACATTTACATGTCCAATTCTTTTATGCCATATGTCTGTGTCTGCAACAACTCCTAAGCCATTTGCAAACATCGCAGCACTCATTTCAGGCATGTCTACATTCAATGTAAACATTCTGCCCACTCTGTTGCCTTTTGCAACCAACCTGCACTTGTCTTTAAAGTCTTCGACATAACACCCATCAGGGTTAAACCGAACCTGCAAACCCTGCTCAATCATCTGGCCAACTGAAACCAGATTCTTTGTTATGTTTGGTACATGAAGTACATCTACAAGGTACTTCACTTTGCCATCCTGCATAGACAATGGCACATCTCCAACGTGGGCAATTGGATGAGCAGTGTCATCCCCTGTTTCCACAAAACCTGGTCTTTCCGGGTTTTTCATCTCCTTGAACCACTCCCCATGACTCGTCATGTGGTTCGAAGCGCCTGAATCCACATACCAAACATTATCTTTTTGTGCTGCATCAACATTTTCAGACATGGCATTCACGACATGCTGCATAACAAACAACCTCTCATTATCCTCATTATTTCTGCTTGAGGATGCATAGTTGTTTTGCTGCACTTTCCCATTTTGCATGTCAGCCTGCTTTTTATAACATTCTGCCTGCACATGTCCAGGCTTACCACAATAATAGCATTCACGTGCATCATTATATTGCCTTTGCCAATTTCCACGGCCTCTTTGACTCCCCCTGCCTCTGAATTTGCCTCTTCCACCTGTGTGTTGTTGTTGTTGATTCTGGGACTGTTGTTGTTGTTGCTGCTGCTGGCCATAATTCTGATTACCTGTTCAGCCACCTCCTTGACCTCGTCCACGGCCTCCTCTACCTCGTCCTCTTCCTGAACTCGTGTAGAAGGCCTGTTGCTCTGAACTATTTTTGCTTTGTGAAGACTGTTGGTCTTCACCCAAGTTCTTCTCTTCGATAATCAGCATAGACACCAAATCTGTAAAGTTGGGAATGTTTTCCCGAGTCTAAATAGACGTCTTAAATGCCTTGTATTGTGGCCCGAGACCACGTAGACAGACTTCCACCTTGTCATCATCATCTACTGACACACCAATAGATGCAAGGGATTCCACAATACCCTTTATCTTCAGCGCATAGTCATTCACAGACATGCTCTTTTTCTCCACAGTATGAAGTTCATTCTTCAACTGTATCTTGCGTGCCTTGGTATTTGTTTCATAAAGCTTTACCAAGGTGTCCCACGCCTCTTTGGGGGACTTGGCATCCTGAATGTGCCCAATCATGGTGTCCTGTATACTAATGGAAAGCCAATACATAACCTTCCTGGCTCCTTGGTTCCAGTCTTTAAACTCTTTCACATCTGCAGCAGTCGGATTTATATCCGGTATCTCCGGTGCCTCTTCATGCTCACCTTCTATGTAGTCCCAATAGCCTTTTCCCATCAGGAAATTCGTCAACCTGAACCTCCAAGCATGGAAGTTATTCTTGTCAAGCTTCTCAGCCACAATCTGTGTTATGCCATCATTAGACATCTTGCCAAACACACAATTTTACCAGAACCTGCACTCTGGTTTTTCCTGCACAAATGCTGTATTTTCTGCACAGCGGTACTATAGTACTCTCAAATGTCACAACCAGTGACTTCAATGTGCATACATACACCCAATGGCAACTGTAGACCTCTTTGCAGCACCCACAGTGTCTGCACAGTCAATCTGTCTTCCTGCAGTTCTTAAAACAGAGTTCTGCAGAGAATCGATGACTTACCCGCAGTGCTCAAAATCGCCTGCTTTCTGAAAAACGGAGGTCCAGACGCGCCCGAAACGCGTTTTCGGCCCGAAAATTTCAGTCCGAAGTAGTCCGAAGGATTGTATAGTTGCCCTGTAGCTTTACTCCCGCGAAGAAAGCTCCTCAATCAGAGACCGTTTGCCGGTGCCTCCCGTAGAGCTCCCGACAAGGGTGTAGTCACCAACACAATAGAGAAGAGTAGTGGAAGCTCTTACCCTCGTACCGCTTCCTGCGGTTCTCTTGCTTGCAGCTCAGCCCTTAGCACGAACCAGGCTCTGATACCATGAAAAGATGCAGGGGGGAAGAAAGCTTGAGCTCTTGCAAGCACACACACACACACTCACAAAACCCTAATAGAGAACACACAAGGTGAGAGGCTGAAAATCTTCTTCTTCTCTACTCAACACTCAACACACCATATACAAGAATAAGAGTACACACAATATGAAAGGTACTCAACCAAATACATACACGGGTTCTCTATAGTGTGAGCCTGACTAAATGAGCTGGCGCTATAACTATGCCAGTCTCTAGAGTGGCTGTCACACAGCCTGTCATCCCACTGGCCGCATATCACCCAAGATCTCACCAACCATGCCAGTGGTGTAAGTGCGGGGCCTATCCCCCAGGCGGGTCATCAGTGTCCACCGCCTCACTAGAGCTCGATATCTCAACAAGAGGGGTGGCTACAAAGGGCGGCTGTACTGCAGCAAGTACACTACACAGGGACGGACGGCGGTACAACAGGGCATGCGCTACGCAGAAATGCCTATTGCTTGTGGAGCACCCCAGGGGTTTATATAGTTGTGGGGTACGGGTACGGGCTGCACAAACAAAGCAAGGACGAAAGGACGGTATACCAGCAAAGGCTATGGATCAGTGGCCTGCATGGTTCTAGGGAAAAGGTACGATGTCAGTTGGGGAAAGAAGTGGTACGCATGTACCTTATCTGGTCTGGGGCAGCATGGGTGTCCGTTTTGGATATTGAAAAATCCAGACCCATGAAAAAAGTGGGGGTATGGTAAACACATCCAAAAGTTTGTCAAAACATATTCATGTGACATATGAGCTTGATCCGGTGTCCGTTTTGGATATTGTAAAATCCTATATTAGGGTAAAATCATGCGCAGATTCCAAATTTGGGCTCAAAATTTAAAGATTCTAAGTAGAAATGACTCAAATAATAAAATCATTGATTTTTATACCATAAAAACTCATAAATTTATCTATTTTATGAACATTTCTTTATTAGTGAAGATGGGTATGTTACATCCTTCCCCCCTTAAAGAAATCGAGATGTCCTCATCTCGTCTCATGAATTGGGGATAATCCCTTAAGAGTGTAGCTTCATCTTCCCAAGTTGCATCTTCTTCAAGTTAATCTTTCCACTGTACTAGATGTTCTACAAGAGTTCTATTTCGGAGTTGCCTTTCCCTAGAATCTATGATGCTACTGGGCTGTAATTCAAGGACTCCTTGAGTAGGGATTACAACTTGTTCATCATCAAGAATATGATCGAGACTGGGTACATATGGTTTTAATAACAAACTTACATGAAATACATTGTGGACTTTGATATGGGCTGGGAGTTGGAGTTTATAGGCACTTTTACCTGGACACTTGATAACTGTATAGGGACCACAATACCTAGGGCTGAGTTTCTTATATTTCCCAAGTGATAGAGAACTTCGTTTGGGTCGCACTCGTAGAAGAACTCTGTCTCCTTCCTTGAAGATCCTTTCAGACCTCTTGGTGTCAGTATAATGCTTTTGTTGATCTTGGGTAGCTTTAATATCCTTTTGGATTGCCTTGGTTTGTTCCTCCATCTCTTCGAGCATTTTCCTGGATGCCTCAACTCTTATGGTCGGATTAGAGAAATTTAGAGGAGACAAGCATTCTTGCCCATAGAGTGCTTTGAACGGTGACATTCCTATGCTCTGTGTATTGTAGGCAAATTCTACCAGAGGAAGGTATTGAATCCACCTTCTTGGTTCCTGTCCACAATATGCTCTGAGAATGTCTTCAATTACTTGATTGACTCTCTCAGTCTGGCCATCGGTCTCTGGATGATAAGCTGTGCTAAAGCAAAGTTAAGCTCCCAGGGCTTGAAATAAGGACTGCCAGAACTTTGAAGTGAAGTCAGAATCCCGATCACTTACTATCCTTTTTGGGAGACCATGAAGTTTGAGGACTTCCTTGATGAATATTCGAGCAACATCAGAAGCTTTGAAGGTCTTCTTTGCTGGTATAAGGTGAGCTACTTTGGTAAGTAAGTCCACTACTACCAGAATGGAGTCATATCCTCCTTGAACAGTGGGGAGACTTGTGACAAAATCCATACTAATGCACTCCCACTTGATTTGGGGAATATCCAAAGGTTGAAGTTCTCCAGACATCTTGACCCTTTCAGCTTTGATCCTTTGGCATAAGAGACATTGCAAGTACCGAAGGACATCATTTTTCAAGCCTGCCCAATGAAAGCTCCTTCTTACGGTATTTAATATTTTTGCATAGCCTGGGTATCCTGCAGCAGCAGGACTATCATGAGCTTCATGGAGGATTAGTTTCTTTAAAGCAGGATCCTATCCCTTGATTAGATTCTTCTCTTTCTCTGAATTTTTCTCTTCTTCTACTAACTTCATCATCCTCTTATAATCTGGATCATGAGATGAGACATCTTCCACTTTGACTAGTATGGGAGTATTTGGCATTGAAATTGCACTCAAGAAAGATAATCATAAATTGGGCAACTACTAGACTTGATTTCTAGAGGTAACGCTTCTTTCCTCATCCATGCAAGGCACAGCCGCCGCTGACCTAGTCTTCTAGAATAGCGTTGCCCAAGAACCTAATTATCTAGCGTAGGGCTTTCACTTAATATGTTGGAAAGCTACCCGACTAATCGGGTCTACCCGTCCGTAGGATGGTGCCATCGGGGCATTCCATCCTCCCACTTTCCACCCTACTCGTGTCAATTTGTTTTCTAATTAATCCTACCACATTGTTTGACATAAATAAACATGTTCCTTAATTAAAACCCTTTTTCACAAGGTTTGTT
Source organism: Cibotium barometz (assembly GCF_041138505.1). Taxonomy (NCBI): domain Eukaryota; kingdom Viridiplantae; phylum Streptophyta; class Polypodiopsida; order Cyatheales; family Cibotiaceae; genus Cibotium; species Cibotium barometz. The sequence goes on from NC_141061.1 coordinate 9,647,480, forward strand.
TAAGACAGCCTTTTTACACAATACAATCATGCCAAAGATAAGATATATATATAAAAAGTTTATACATGAATCAATTCCATACAAGCCAAACCGGCTCTCTTATTCTTTTCCTTTATTCTGCTAATGATCTAGAATTCGGCCTTCCAGCCTCTACATTCTGTTGGGCAAAACCCTATAGGACCATACACCTCATCGTCGGCCGGCTGGAGGACTCAAGCCAACCTGTCACCCTCTCAGGCTCCATCGCTCGATCCTCCCGCCCCTCAGAGGGATGTCTACACACTAGGGTGGGCTTATTTACCGCACTAGCTTGGGCCCTCAGAACTAGGCAGCATCATAATCTCGCACCTCAATCGGTGAACCTTATTCTCCCAAATGGTATGAGGGATACCTTGGGACATTCCCGGGCTTTGCTAACGACGCCGCTCGGCTACACAAGCACGGAATAGAGTTAGCATTGAAGCCAAGAAAGACTTGCACTCTTTAAAGATAACAATTTCAATGCAATTTATTGAATACAGCATCACACAATTCGTAACTTCATACAATTTTATGTCATTATTTTAAAAGGAAAAGATACACATTTATTAACACTAATTTAAGAAAAAAACTCTTCTTTAAAAGATAACCAAGCTAACCTGGACACCATTTCCCTGAGGAGCTTGAAAAGGGAGGGTTGGGAGCATCTTCCCTAATCTCGTTGTTGCGCACTCCTCTTGTAAGATTCCTCCCCAGCCTCTCAAGATATACAGCATCTTCCCCCTGTAATCAATTTCCTCTTCAGAAACATAAGAGATCTTGTCTCTGCCTGTTTTGGCATAGAGAGAGAAAATATTATAGAGAGAGAATATTCAGATTTTGAATATTTTTAGATAGAAAAATTTCTCATATTATTAAGATGAATTCCCCTGAAATAGAAATTCAAAAAGAACTTTCCAATGTGCAATTGGAATTAATTGGAAATGGGTATAAAGAACCTTAGCGTAAGGGTCTAGATTTTCAGAAATTCTTGGATTATGGTCCAATTAAGGTTCCTATGAGCCAATAAGATCAATCCATGTGTGGGGAGGAGATAAATCCAATTTTGTAAAAGAAGATACCCAAAAATCAGTAAATGCTCACATAAGGTGAAGAGTTGAATATGTACAAGGTTTATTAATAAGAAACTTTGAGTAATTTTAATAATATGAGATATTTTGGGTATAATGATTTCCTTTTGACACATATGTAAGGAAGGGGAGTCCCTTCAATGCTCACATAAGGTGAAGAGTTGAATATGTACAAGGTTTATTAGTAAGAAACTATGAGCAATATTAAAAATATGAGATATTTTGGGTATAATGATTCCATTTTGACACATATGTAAGGAAGGAGAGTCCCTTCAATTCTCACATAAGATGAAGAGTTGAATATGTAAAAGGTTTATTAGTAAGAAACTATGAGCAATATTAAAAATATGAGATATTTTGAGTATAATGATTCCATTTTTGACACATATGTAAGGAAGGGGAGAGCCTTCAATGAGGCGCCTAATTCACATGCTTGAATGAGTTTTAAACTCATAAATAATGTGTTATTTTATCTCTCCTCTCTCCTCATTCAAGTCTAGTTCCAAAAAGTTAGCTTAACTGACCTAAAAATGGTCAAAAATTGACCAAACTGATTTCAAGGAAAATTCTAGAATCAGTTTGTTTGGTTAGGAGCTCAATTTTTCCTATAAATAGAAGCCCCCCCCTTTTGTTAAAAAAATAGTGTTTAGTGCATTGTTACTCTATTTCACCCAAGCCAAGAACTATGAATTTATTAATAATTCATTAGTTTTTGACATTTCCCTCTCCAAAGACTGGTTGGCCACTCTTGTTCAAACAAGAGTTGAACCCTCAAACCACCAAGCTAAAGGAAAGCTTTCAAAGTCATTAATAAGTTGGTGATTCTTCTTTTGCAATTATTTTATGGTTTTATGGCTTTAATGGTTCTTATGCTTTATGTCTTCTCTAAAAATGTTATACCTCATTACAAAAAGGTATTTCCCTCTCTTTTCTAACAAAACCAACCATTCTCTATTCTAGGTGAATGGTGAGTTTATTAATGTCAAATTCTTATAATGAATATTTTATTATAAAAGTGTTACTTTTAGCTTAATTGAATTTCATGCATAGAGGTATGCATATAAAATGATTATTTTATAAAAGTGTTACTTTTAGCATAATTGAATTTTATGCATAGAAGTATGTATGAAAGATACATATTTTATTGTAAAAGTGTTACTTTTAGCATAATTGAATTTTATGCATAGAGGTATGCATAAAAGATGAATATTTTATTATAAAGTGTTACTTTTGGCATAATTGAATTTTATGCATAGAGGTATGCATAAAAGATGAATATTTTATTATAAAAGTGTTACTTTTAGCATAATTGAATTTCATGCATAGAGGTATGCATAAAAGATGAATATTTTATTATAAAAGTGTTACTTTTAGCATATTGAATTTCATGCATAGAGGCCGTATGAAAAAAAAAAGATTATTTTATTATAAAATTGTAAAGAAAAAAAATGATTATTTTATTATAAAAATGTTACTTTTATCATATTGAATGTGCATAGAGGTGAAAAAAATAAATTATTATTTTATTGTAAGAATCTTACCAAAAAATGATTATTTTATTGTAAAAGTGTTACTTTTATCACATTTGAAATTCTTGCATAGAGGTATGCATAAAAGATGATTAGTATATTGTAAAAATGGTACTTTTATCATAATTGGATTTCATGCATAGAGGTATGCATAAAAGATATTTTAATACTAAAAGTGTGATTTTCATCATAAATGGATTTTATGCATAAATTAGATGCATAAGAGAAATTCTTTTATTCTAAAAGTGTAATTCCTACTAAATTACATTTATGCATAAGAAGATGCATAAAAGCTTGATTTAAATTCAAAAGTGTCATTATCATCTAAATTGAATTTATGCATAAAAAGATGCATAAAAGATTGAATTTTAATTCAAAGTGTCATTCTCATTTAAAATGAGTTTATGCATAGGAAGATGCATAAAAGATTGATTTTTATTTCGAAAGTGTTAGTCTCCTTAAATGGAATTTATGCATAATTAGATGCGTAAAGAAATCTTATATCAAATATAAGAATTCCCTTGTATTCTATAAATAGATATGTGAAGGGATAGGATGTGATAAGAGATGTATGAGATGTAATAAGATGTGATAAGGTGTATATGAGAAGAGTTAGGATGTGATAAGATGAGTTAAGATGTGATAAGAGGTGTATGAGATGTGATGAGATGTGATAAGATACTTATGGGATGAGTTAGGATGTGATAAGAGGTGTATGAGATGTGATGAGATATGATAAGATACTTATTGGATGAGTTAGATGTGATAAGATGAGTTAAGATGTGATAAGATACATATGGGATGAGTTAGGATGTGATAAGATGAGTTAAGATGTGTATGGGATGAGGTAAGAAGTGTACGTGATGGGATAAGATGTATATGAGATGAGTTAGGATGTGATAAATGAGTTAGGATGTGATAAGATGAGTTAGGATGTGATAAGAGGTGTATGAGATGTGATAAGAGGTGTATGAGATGTGATAAGATGTGATAAGATGCATATGAGATGAGTTAGGATGTGATAAGATGAGTTAGGATGTGATAAGATGAGTTAAGATGTGATAAGATGTGTATGGGATGAGATAAGAAGTGTACGTGATGAGATAAGATGTATATAGGTTGTCATAGGGCAAGAATGGATGTGATGTAAAAGAATAGATGTGAAGGCGTATGGGGCTATATGAATGGGAATGAGGAAATGGATGTATGTATGTGGATGTGTGGATGTGGAAATGGGAGTGTGCATGTATGAATGTGAAAACGGATGTATACATGTAGATGTAGATGTATAGATGTGAATGAGAATGTGGATGTGGATGTATGCATGGAGATGTTGATGTATGCATGGAGATGTGGGTATATGTATGTAGATGTAGATGTATGGATGTGAATGTGATTATGGATTTGGATAGATGCATGGAGATGTTGATGTATGCATGGAGATGTGGATGTATACATGTAGATGTAGATGTATGGATGTGAATGTGATTATGGATGTGGATAGATACATGGAGATGTTGATGTATGCATGGAGATGTGGATGTATACATGTAGATGTAGATGTATGGATTGTGAATGTGATTATGGATGTGGATGTATGCATGGAGATGTTGATGTATGCATGGAGATGTGGATATATGTATGTAGATGTAGATGTATGGATGTGAATGTGATTATTGATGTGGATAGATGCATGGAGATGTTGATGTATGCATGGAGATGTGGATGTATGCATGTAGATGTAGATGTATGGATGTGAATGTGTTATGGATGTGGATATATGCATGGAGATGTTGATGTATGCATGGAGATGTGGATGTATGCATGTAGATGTAGATGTATGGATGTGAATGTGATTATGGATGTGGATGTATGCATGGAGATGTGGATGGATGGTTATGTATGTGGATGTGGATGTATGAATGAGGATGTGAAAATGGATGTATGCATGGATGTGTATGTAGAATAAGAAACGTGAATGTGTATGAAAAATAATGTGTCGTCGAATACACATTGAATGGAATGTGGATTAAGTAATGTGAATTGAGGAGGGATAATGTGGAAAGACGAGAGTTCGATATAGAAACTGTATTTTGTGACTGTTTGTAAATGACTGTTTTATGTCGAGAATACTGGGGAAGTATTTTGACCGTCTTGTGGATGGAGACCTAACTGATAAAGTTGCAACTGCTGTACTGACAGAGAGTCAATGGAGGACGTCTCGCATAGCAAGGTCGACCAAGGTCTTGACCAGCCTCCTCGGTTCGATTTAAATGGTGAGCTTCCGGTACGGTGGATGAGGAACCAAGGAAGCGGCCTATGAGTGAAGCGCTAGGTCACCTACGAAGGATCCTAGAGGGTGCTGGCCATACGGTGCTCGGGCTTTGGGTCGTCGCCAAAGATACCCACACATGCGTCGTGGAAGATATTGGAACAAGGAATAAGAATTGTTTTCTGAAACCGGGCATGGATCTAGTTGATTGACCTTGCTGGTCCTCAACGGATGAGTCCATGGCTCTTTTATATGGATCTGTGGATTGATCTTGCTGATCTTCCACAGAGATTCCATTCTGTTATGTGAAAATATTACCGGTTACTATGAGCTAGGAACTATGGAAAAGGCCCCAGAATGAACAGGTGGTGAGCGTTCTGGTTGTTGCCAATGATGCCACAAGTACACCGATGAATGAATGACTGGAAATAAGGATTCAACCAGAGACTTTGAGGATTGTCATCAGTGGCATAATGGTTTCATTAAAGGATTGTTTTAAAGTTAGCTGATGCTGAGAAAAAGGCAATTTCATATTGGGTGTGTAAGTGGTGTGACTAGTTTTATGTTTGCATGAACTTCTGACTAGGGGGCCTTGGAGCTCTTTTCCTTGGTACCCGGGACAAAACCTAACCAAATTCGTAATTGGATCCCATCACTACAGTGGTTGGGAGGTTGGCTAACCTATGGGTTTGGATGGGGTTAGGCTGGACTGATGGATCCGTAAATCGAGACTCAAATTCTGTTATTACGATAGATGAAGTAAATCTCGGATAGTAATTGTTCTATGGATAGGAATCAACGGCTGTGCCTCTTGATGGGGAAAAAAGCATTGATCCCAATGATCCAAGTACAAGTTTCTTCCTTGATCTGACCGAGTACCTTTAGAGGTGCAGTCGGATCAGTTTGATCAATAATGGTCTTGACTACGTTAGAGTAAAAAGTTATCCTGGTGGAATCGCCCGTGCTTTCCGAATAAAGGAAGTTTTTCCGGGTTTGGTTTTGGAAAAACCGACGGATTAGTCTCTTGTCCGGATATCCGTGGGGATGAGGCCCCGAGTGTGGGACCCTGCCCCGTGCAAGAAGTGCTACTTCCGCTACTAGCACCCGAAATCCGTTGTGCGGTGGGGACAGGGATCTCACAGTTGGTATCAGAGTCTAAAGATCAACTGAGAAGCCAAATATGTCAAAAATTTATCAAGATGCACAAAAAGGTTGTAATTGTGTGATATAATTCATACAATTTGATAATCAAACTGAAAATTCGTAAGTTAGTAATTGGGTCTTCAAATGGAAGTACCGCAATTGTATGGAACCTGACTTGCTTGAGACCTAGACATGATGGTATTTACCTTATAGTTCCAATGACGACTACCTGTTTATACCGAGGGTATAACTGCAGCTCTTTACCGGCAGTATATACGAGTAAATCTAAGACTTGAAATTATAAGCATTAATGCTATCCAGTTGATGAATTCGAATGTGGTTGATATGATTTTTAATTCTGTTTTGAGAATTGATGAATTGATTTGGATTCTGATTGAAAAATGATGAATTCTGAAATTTAGTTGAAATATAATAACCTGAGCAAAACCTCAATGAGGATGAATGGGACGAGTCCCTGTGTTGATATTCATAACTAGAATGATGATAATGATTTCAGCAAATCACTATGAGATTAGTGGATTGTGCTGTCAAATTGCTACTGTTAATACTTGACTCGATAGATCAAGTTAAGGGATGACAAATTGAGAACTTGCTTAACTGAAATTCCCATGGAGGAATGTTCAGAAGGAAATTTTTCGGTCTAATGGACCATTATCGTGTTAAAGATATGAATGATATGATCTGAATGAATTGTTATTTAATGAGGAGTTCTATATAAGGGATATTTATCCCCGTATTCTGTTGGGTTGACCCAGAATATAAGGAACCCCAGAATATAAGGAACCCCAGAATAATTTGGATCTTAAGAAAAAGAGTTGTCCTCTACTTTGCGAGATGAGGACATCTCACATTTTTTTTAAGTGGGGTAGAATGTAAGATTCCTCCCCCAACCTTCAAGGTATACAGGAGTAAGAACCTCCCTTTTTGATCTTATAATTATTCCCTCTCTAAGATAAAGGAAAGATTCTGTTCCTAGAATACTTCTCAGGAGCCCACCTGTTTTAAGGATTCTGAACGAGGAGTTCAGAAGTGAGAATCGGTGTTTTGGATGCCAAGGTTTTGGTCATCAGTTAAAAGACTTCCCGACTCCTATATGACAAGGACACAGGGAAGTCAAGAACCCAAATTCAGAGACAACTTCCTTCATACCAATCTAATTAGGGTCCGTCTCTCGGACAAGATTGCTTAACTCCATTAACTAGGTCCGACCCATTGATTAGGGTTGAGATGTCCAGACAAATGCTTGACGACATGGAGCAGCAGATGCAGGCAATTCATAAAGATATAAAAGCTGCCCAGGATCAGACAGGAATAGTATGCAGATAAGAAAAGGACAATCAGAGAATTCAAAGAAGTAAATATGGTCTTCTTTCGAGTATGGCCCAATAGAAGTTCTTATCTCGTGGGAAGTATAAGAAGTTATTCCCGGGAAAATTTGTGGGCCATATCTAAATTCAAAGAAAGTAGGTGACTTAGCCTACGAGCTTCTTTACCTCCTCATCTCAAAGTTCATAATGTATTTCATATAAGCCTTCTATAGAAATATGTGCCAAAACCAAATCATGGAAAGACGGTGAAACTTCAGTGGCAAGATACCCCGTTGGCTTCTAGGTTATGCTAGTTCTTTTTTATATAAGTCGTAACTCTTACTTGTCGCTCGTAGTAATCTTACTTCCATCGATTCTCCTTTCTTTCTTGATCTCATTTATGGCTTGGCAGCAAGAACTGGTTTTATCCATGATGATTTCTCACCTTCAAGATGCAAGCGAGTCTGTGAAGAAGAACTTTATAGAACTGTATGAGCACTCACTTTTTTCTCACTTGGGAACTTCTGTAGCTCAGACCAAATGGCGGACCTGTCGAGATATAACTAGGGTAACATCATGGGGGCAACAGCACTTCCGTAACAATGTCCGCTTGGCTATGGTTATTGAAGCTTTGGGTTTGGGTCCCCGATACTATTGCGTGATGAGATCAAGGCATGGTGGATTTTCTTAGCGGGTCTTCTTACTAGCGTGCTTTCTTCCTCACCAGAAGATATGCCTTTATCCCGTTTTTGGCTTGCTTCTTAGAGGTCCTTTTGTTAGATCACCTCATACCACTGAGGTAGGTGCTGCAATAACCAACCAAATTATTCCCATAGATGAGTTACCTTATACATGTGCAGCTTGTGATGAGTGCTGCTTTTGTGACCATATGACGGACGGGCTTATGGAATTGTAAAAAGTTCTTTCATCTTTATTGTATATGTTCCAAGAGTGAATAAAGTTGAAATCTTTGTTCTTGTCTTGAGTCTTACTCTCTTTGAGACTTTTCTTGGTGGTTAATCTTAATAAAATTTTCTCTCAGTCTCATATTTGTGCAAAATTACCCCCAGTTTGCGAGATGAGGGCATCTCGCATTTTTCAAGTGGGAGAGAATGTAAGATTCCTCCCTAGCCTCTCAAGATATACAGTATGTTCCCCCTGTAATCAATTTCCTCTTTAGAAATATAAGAGATCTTGTCTCTGCCTGTTTTGGCATAGAGAGAGAAAATATTCTAGAGAAAGAATATTCAGATTTTGAATATTTTTAGATAGAAAAATTTCTCATATTATTAAGATGAATTTTCCTGAAATAGAAATTCAAAAAGAACTTTCCAATGTGCAATTGGAATTAATTGGAAATGGGTATAAAGGACCTTAGCCTAAGGGTCTAGATTTTCAGAAATTCTTGGATTATGGTCCAATTAAGGTTCCTATGAGCCAATAAGATCAATCCATGTGTGGGGAGGAGATAAATCCAATTTTGTAAAAGAAGATACCCAAAAATGAGTAAATGCTCACATAAGGTAAAGAGTTGAATATGTACAAGGTTTATTAATAAGAAACTATGAGTAATTTTAATAATATGAGATATTTTGGGTATAATGATTTCATTTTGACACATATGTAAGGAAGGGGAGTCCCTTCAATGCTCACATAAGGTGAAGAGTTGAATATGTACAAGGTTTATTAGTAAGAAACTATGAGCAATATTAAAAATATGAGATATTTTGGGTATAATTATTCCATTTTGACACATATATAAGGAAGGGGAGTCCCTTCAATTCTCACATAGATGAAGAGTTGAATATGTACAAGGTTTATTAGTAAGAAACTTTGAGCAATATTAAAAATATGATATATTTTGAGTATAATGATTCCATTTTTGACACATATGTAAGGAAGGGGAGAGCCTTCAATGAGGCGCCTAATTCACATGCTTGAATGAGTTTTAAACTCATAAATAATGTGATATTTTATCTCTCCTCTCTCCTCATTCAAGTCTAGTTCCAAAAAGTTAGCTTAACTGACCTAAAAATGGTCAAAAATTGACCAAACTGATTTGGAAAATTCTAGAATCAGTTTGTTTGGTTAGGAGCTCAATTTTTCCTATAAATAGATGTCCCCCCTTCCCTTTGTTAAAAGTGTTTAGTGCATTGTTACTCTATTTCACCCAAGCCAAGAACTATGAATTTATTAATAATTCATTAGTTTTTGACATTTCCCTCTTCCAAAGATTGGTTGGCCACTCTTGTTCAAACAAGAGTTGAACCCTCAAACCACCAAGCCAAAGGAAAGCTTTCAAAGTCATTAGTAAGTTGGTGATTCTTCTTTTGCAATTATTTTATGGTTTTATGGCTTTAATGGTTCTTATGCTTTATGTCTTCTCTAAAAATGTTATACCTCATTACAAAAAGGTATTTCCCTCTCTTTTCTAACAAAACCAACCATTCTCTATTCTAGGTGAATGGTGAGTTGATTAATGTTAAATTTTTATAATGAATATTTTATTATAAAAGTGTTACTTTTAGCTTAATTGAATTTCATGCATAGAGGTATGCATATAAAATGATTATTTTATAAAAGTGTTGCTTTTAGCATAATTGAATTTTATGCATAGAGGTATGCATAAAAGATAAATATTCTATTATTTTATAAAAGTGTTGCTTTTAGCATAATTGAATTTTATGCATAGAGGTATGCATAAAAGATAAATATTTTATTGTAAAAGTGTTACTTTTAGCATAATTGAATTTCATGCATAGAGGTATGCATAAAAGATGAATATTTTATTATAAAAGTGTTACTTTTAGCATAATTGAATTTCATGCATAGAGGTATGCATAAAAGATGAATATTTTATTATAGAAGTGTTACTTTTAGCATAATTGAATTTCATGCATAGAGGTATGCATAAAAGATGAATATTTTATTATAAAAGTGTTACTTTTAGCATATTGAATTTCATGCATAGAGGTATGAAAAAAAAAGATTATTTTATTATAAAATTATAAAGAAAAAAATAATTATTTTATTATAAAAATGTTACTTTATCATATTGAATTTTGTGCATAGAGGTGAAAAAAAAAGATTATTATTTTATTATAAAAATGTTACAAAAAAATGATTATTTTATTATAAAAGTGTTACTTTTATCACATTAGAAATTCTTGCATAGAGGTATGCATAAAAGATGATTAGTATATTGAAAAAATCTTACTTTTATCATAATTGGATTTCATGCATAGAGGTATGCATAAAAGATATTTTTATACTAAAAGTGTGATTTTCATCATAAATGGATTTTATGCATAAATTAGATGCATAAGAGAAATTCTTTTTTCTAAAAGTGTAACTCTTACTAAATTGAATTTATGCATAAGAAGATGCATAAAAGATTGATTTTAATTCAAAAGTGTCATTCTCATCTAAATTGAATTTATGCATAAAAAAAAGCATAAAAGATTGAATTTTAATTCAAAGTGTCATTCTCATTTAAAATGAATTTATGCATAGGAAGATGCATAAAAGATTGATTTTTATTTCGAAAGTGTTAGTCTCCTTAAATGAAATTTATGCATAATTAGATGTGTAAAGAAATCTTATATCAAATATAAGAATTCCCTTGTATTCTATAAATAGATATGTGAAGGGATAGGATGTGATAAGAGATGTATGAGATGTGATAAGATGCGATAAGATGTATATGAGAAGAGTTAGGATGTGATAAGATGAGTTAGGATGTGATAAGAGGTGTATGAGATGTGATGAGATGTGATAAGATACTTATGGGATGAGTTAGGACGTGATAAGAGGTGTATGAGATGTGATGAGATGTGATAAGACACTTATGGGATGAGTTAGGATGTGATAAGATGAGTTAAGATGTGATAAGATACATATGGGATGAGTTAGGATGTGATAAGATGAGTTAAGATGTGTATGGGATGAGGTAAGAAGTGTACGTGATGGGATAAGATGTATATGAGATGAGTTAGGATGTGATAAGATGAGTTAGGATGTGATAAGAGGTGTATGAGATGTGATAAGAGGTGTATGAGATGTGATAAGATGTGATAAGATGCATATGAGATGAGTTAGGATGTGATAAGATGAGTTAAGATGTGATAAGATGTGTATGGGAGGAGATAAGAAGTGTATGTGATGAGATAAGATGTATATGGGTTGTCATAGGGCGAGAATGGATGTGATGTAAAAGAATAGATGTGAAGGCGTATGAGGCTATATGAATGGGAATGAGGAAATGGATGTATGTATGTGGATGTGTGGATGTGGAAATGGGAGTGTGGATGTATGAATGTGAAAACGAATATATACATGTAGATGTAGATGTATAGATGTGAATGAGAATGTGGATGTGGATGTATGCATGGAGATGTTGATGTATGCATGGAGATGTGGGTATATGTATGTAGATGTAGATGTATGGATGTGAATGTGATTATGGATGTGGATAGATGCATGGAGATGTTGATGTATGCATGGAGATGTGGATGTATACATGTAGATATAGATGTATGGATGTGAATGTGATTATGGATGTGGATAGATGCATGGAGATGTTGATGTATGCATGGAGATGTGGATGTATACATGTAGATGTAGATGTATGGATGTGAATGTGATTATGGATGTGGATGTATGCATGGAGATGTTGATATATGCATGGAGATGTGGATATATGTATGTAGATGTAGATGTATGGATATGAATGTGATTATGGATGTGGATAGATGCATGGAGATGTTGATGTATGCATGGAGATGTGGATGTATACATGTAGATGTAGATGTATGGATGTGAATGTGATTATGGATGTGGATATATGCATGGAGATGTTGATGTATGCATGGAGATGTGGATGTACGCATGTAGATGTAGATGTATGGATGTGAATGTGATTATGGATGTGGATGTATGCATGGAGATATGGATGGATGGTTATGTATGTGGATGTGGATGTATGAATGAGGATGTGAAAATAGATGTATGCATGGATGTGTATGTAGAATAAGGAACGTGAATGTGTATGGAAAATAATGTGTCGTCGAATGGAATGTAAGTAATGTGGATTGAGGAGAGATAGTGTGGAAAGATGAGAGTTCGATATAGAAACTGTATTTTGTGACTGTTTGTAAATGATTGTTTTATGTCGAGAATACGAGGAAAGTATTTTGAATGTCTTGTGGATTAAGGTCATGGAGACCTAACTGATAAAGTTGGAACTGCTAACGGAGAGTCAATGGAGGACGTCTCGCGTAGCAAGGTCGACCAAGGTCTTGACCAGCCTCGGTTCGATTTAAATGGTGAGCTTCCAGTACAGTGGATGAGGAACCAAGGAAGCGGCCTATGAGTGAAGCGCTAGGTCACCTCTACGAAGGATCCTAGAGGGTGCTGACCATACGGTGCTCGGGCTCTAGGTCACCGAAGATACCCACACGTGCGTCGTGGAAGATATTGGAACAAGGAATAAGAATTGTTTTCTGAAACCGGGCATGGATCTAGTTGATTGACCTTGCTGGTCCTCAACAAACGGATGAGTCCATGGCTCTTTTATATGGCTCTGTGGGTTGATCTTGCTGATCTTCCACGGAGATTCCATTCTGTTATGTGAAAATATTGCCGGTTACTATGAGCTAGGAACTATGGAAAAGGCCCCTGAATGAACAGGTGGTGAGCGTTCTGGTTGCCAATGATGCCATAAGTACACCGATGAATGAATGACTAGAAATAAGGATTCAACCAGAGACTTTGAGGATTGTCATCAGTGACATAATGGTTTCATTAAAGGATTGTTTTAAAGTTCGCTGATGCTGAGAAAAAGGCAATTTCATATTGGGTGTGTAAGTGATGTGACTAGTTTTATGTTTTCATGAACTTCCGGCTAGGGGGCCTTGGAACTCTTTTCCTTGGTACCCGGGACAAAACCTAACCAAATTCGTAATTGGATCCCATCACTACAGTGGTTGGGAGGTTGGCTAGCCCATGGGACTGGCTGGACTGATGGATCCGTAAATCGAGACTCAAATTCTGTTATTACGATAGATGAAGTAAATCCCGGATAGTAATTGTTCTATGGATAGGAATCAACGATTGTGCCTCTTGATGGGGAAAAAAGCGTTGATCCCAATGATCCAAGTGCAAGTTTCTTCCTTGATCTGACCGAGTACCTTTAGAGGTGCAGTCGGATCAGTTTGATCATAATGGTCTTGACTACGTTAGAGTAAAAAGTTATCCTGGTGGAATCGCCCGTGCTTTCCGGATAAAGGAAGTTTTTCCGGGTTCGATTTTGGAAAAACCGACGGATTAGTCTCTTGTCCGGATATCTGTGGTTGGAGGAGGCCCCGAGTGTGGGACCCTGCCCCGTGCAAGAAGTGCTACTTCCGCTGCTAGCACCCGAAATCCGTTGCGCGGTGGGGACATGGATCTCACACCTCTCGAGATAATATTCTGACGTTTCCAAGAAGGGGCCATCTTGGACGTCGCCTTGTAGAGCTCCTTGTCTTGCAATCAAAATGCTTCAGTCAGATCTCAATTTTGAGATCGTTTGCTCACTATACGATCAAAAGATTACAGCGCACGAACCCTTTCTTAAGCAAAAACCTCTTATTAAAGTCTACGCAAATGGGGGGGGATTGTGAGATGTCCTTAAGACAAAAACATTTTGTAAAAGGGGGAGAAGGGCTGAGGGCTGCTGTAAGTCTATTCACAGGGGGGAGAAGAGTTAAAGACACTGCCTCTAGCAAGAGGGGAATGGAGGAAGATTGGCTTATCTGAAAAGAGGCAAAGGAGGGGGTGTGAGAGGGGGAGCTGCAAAGGGAGGCTATACTGCAGCAAGACACAGGGACGTACGACAGTACGAACGGCGGTACAACAGGGCATGCGCTACGCAGAAATGCCTGTTGCTTGTGGAGCACCCCGGGGGTTTATATAGCTGTGGGGTACAAGTACGGGCGCTGCGCAAAGCAAGGATGAAAGAACGGTGTACCAGCAAAGGCTATGGATGAGTGGCCTGCATGGGTCTAGGGGAAAGGTACGGTGTCAGTTGTCAGGGAAAGGAGTGGTACGCATGTACCTTATCTTGTCTGGGGGGTAGCATGGGTGTCCACGTAAGGGTATGTGTGGACCACACAATGGGCAGCCGTCCTTTGGTTCTTGTGTGGCCATCGTACGGGTGCCCTAGTAAGTGTGTACGGCCCAAATTTTGGGGCGAGGTACCCAAAGTTGGGACGCCCACCTGAATTTGCGTGTCAGACCGCCCCGGGGGGCGATTTTTTTTTTGTTGTCCGGGAGGTTCTCCTGGTCGTTGGGGTTCAGACCGTTCGTCAATCGGATGCCTGAAAAGATGCAAGGGGGAAGAGAGCTTGAGCTCTTGCAAGCACACACACACTCACAAAACCCTAATAGAGAACACACAAGGTGAGAGGCTGAAAATCTTCTTCTTCTTCACTCAACACTCAACACACCATATACAAGATAAGAGTACACATAATATGAAAGGTACTCAACCAATACATACACGGGTTCTCTATAGTGTGAACCCAACTAAATGAGCTGGCGCGATAACTATGCCAGTCTCTAGAATGGCTGTCACACAACCTGTCATCCCACTGGCCGCATATCACCCCCATGATCTCAGCAACCATGCCAGTGGTGTAAGTGTGGGGCCTATCCCCCAGGCGGGTCATCAGTGTCCACCGCCTCACTAGACGAGCTCGATATCTCAACACTCCCCCTCGAGCTCAACTCCATCTCATGTACACCAAGCAAAGCCCTGAATCTGCGGAGCTTCTCTGTACCCAATGCTTTGGTGAAGATGTCAGCTACTTGATCCTCTGTGCTGACATAAACAAGGTCAAGGTCTCCTGCCAAGACCTTCTCTCTAACAAAGTGGTAGTGGACCTCTATATGCTTCGTACGAGCATGAAATATTGGGTTCCTGGCCAACTGTATACTGCTAATGTTGTCACAGAAAATGATAACTTGTCTATCCACCACTGATAGACCCAAATCTGCAAGTAGCTTTCTCAACCAAGCTACCTCACATGCTGCCATAGAAGCTCCTCTGTACTCGGCCTCTGTACTGGATAGAGCAACCGTAGGCTGCTTCTTGCTGCTCCAAGTCACAGCAGCACTCCCCAAAGAAAACATGAATCCACTAGTAGATCTCCTATCTGAGATACTACTAACCCAATCAGCATCTGTGTACCCATGTACACATATCTCTGTCCCAGTCTCATAGAATAGTCCACAATGCAAAGTACACATATCTCTGTCCCAGTCTCATAGAATAGTCCACAATGCAAAGTAGACCTCACATACCTCAGTATGCGTCTCAATGCATCCAAATGCGGTTTCCGTGGAACCTGCATAAATTGACTCACCAACCCAACAGCATAGCTCAAATCTGGCCTGGTGATCGTCATGTATATCAAGCTTCCTACTATGTGTCTATACATAGTAGGATCCTCCAGAATCTCTCCTGAATCCGCACTCAACTTGCCATTCTGATCCAATGGCACGGAAATAGGCTTTCAACGTGTCATACCATACTTGGACAACATGTCCAAGCCATACTGTCTCTGCAGTAATTCAATACTATGTGGTGACCTAATCACCTCAATGCCCAAGAAATATCTGAGCTCCCCCAGATCCTTCATCTCGAACTTCTGTCTAAGCAAGATCTCTGCATCATGGTCCCCCGTAATGATCAAGTCATCTGCATAGCTGACAACAAGCACAACCCCTCTATCACCATGTCTCACATACAGCGAGAAATCTGCATTGGCTACATGAAAGCCAATAGTGACAAGATATTCAGAAATCTTGTCAGACCATGCTCTTGGTGCTTGCTTTAAGCCATACAAGGCTTTCTTCAACCTGCAAACATGCTCGAGGTGACTCACATCCTCATAGCCAGGTGACTCACATCCGCATAGCCAGGTTGCTGCAACATATACACCTCTTCTTGCAAATCCCCATGCAAGAATGCATTCTTTACATAAATATGATGTAAAGACCATTGCTTTGACACAGCCACTGCTATCACAACTCTCACTGTTGCCATCTTGGCAACCGGCCTGAAAGTTTCCTCATAATCAATGCCATATGTCTGCGTATACCCTTTGGCTACCAACCTAGCCTTATACCTGTTTATGCTTCCATCACTGTTATGTTTTACTTTGTACACCCACTTGCATCCAATGGCTTTCTTGCCTTCAGGCAATTGCACTAAGTCCCGAGTTTCATTTCCATATAGTGCATTCATCTCCTCATCCATAGCTTTCTCCCAACACACATTTCCAATAGCCTCATCAATGCATGTGGACTCTACAAAACCTGCACAACCTTTGCCATATATGCATAGTGATGTGCCACATAACCATCATAGGTAAATCCCTGCACAGGATTTTTCACTCTCCCAGATCTTCGCAACTTTTCATTCATGGCTTCCATAGCCTTCTTTACACCAGGTGTTCTCATAGTAGCTGGGATCCCAAGCTCCTCATCAAGGCTCATATCTGAGCCACTAGACTCTCCATCAACATGAGAATGCCCTGCAGAAATGTCAGGCATACCAAGGGGCTCAACCACTTTCTCTTTTCCTTTACGTGATGTACTAATCACATTTGCAGGACTGGTATTATGACGCAGCCTGCCACTCCATGGTCTATCAACAGACCCACTAGATGAGGACTCTCCTGGTCCACTCAAAGACTGTGATTGCTGACCTGCATTCTGTGAAACCACACTTACACTCACATCAGCCCCAACAGCTTCTTTTTTAGCAGCATACCAGCTGCTCATCTCATCAAAGACAACATCCCTGCTTACCCTCAACTCACGTGTAGCAGGGTTATAACACCTGTATCCCTTTTGCTCAAGGGAATATCCAATAAACACACATTTTTCAGCTTTTGGATCCAGCTTAGTTGTCAGCTCATCTGGCACATGCACATATGCAATGCATCCAAAGACTTTCAGATGAGACAAATCTGGTTTTCTGCCAGTAAACCTCTCCTCTAGAGTTACATCATGTATGGCTACAGTTGGAGTCCTGTTCATGATGTATACTGCTGTAGAAATAGTCTCATCCCAATAGCTATGCGGCATATTTTTCTCTTCCATCAATGCCCGCGCAATCTCAGCAATGTGCCTGTTTTTCCGCTCAGCAACTCCATTTTGCTACGGAGTGTATCTGCATGTAAACTGTCTCCGAATACCATTCTTCTTCAAAAATTCAGAGAACTCATTGGAGAAGTACTCTCCCCCTCCATTTGACCTTAGGCACTTTACATATTTCCTTGTTTGCTTTTCAACCAAAACTCTGAAATTCTGAAAGTGAGTGAACACCTTACTCTTCTCCTTCATGAAATATACCCACACTTTCCTTGTGTGGTCATCAATAAATGTCACATATAATATCTGCAGCCTCCCATAGACGTGGTCTTCGTAGGACCCCATACATCTGAATGCACAACATCTAGTGCATTTCTGCTCACATATCTATTACGTGGAAATACATGCTTTGTTTGCTTTCCAAATTGGCATGCTTCATATATTCTCTGCATACCTTCCACTTTAAACTTTGGCAGCCCTGTCACAATTCCTTTAGTCTGCATAGACTTCATTCGCTACACATTCACATGTCCAATTCTTTTATGCCAAATGTCTGTGTCTGCAACAATCCCTGAACCATTTGCAAACATCGCAGCACTCATTTCAGGCATGTCTACATTCAATGTAAACATTCTGTCCACTCTGTTACCTTTTGCAACCAACCTGCACTTGTCTTTAAAGTCTTCAACATAACAACCATCAGGGTTAAACCGAACCTGCAAACCCTGCTCAATCATCTGGCCAACTGAAACCAGATTCTTTGTTATGTTCGGAACGTGAAGTACATCTACAAGGTACTTCACTTTGCCATCCTGCATAGACAATGGCACATCTCCAACATGGGCAATTCGATGAGCAGTGTCGTCCCCTGTTTCCACAAAACCTGGTCTTTCGAGGTTTTTCATCTCCTTGAACCACTCCCCATGACTTGTCATGTGGTTCGAAGTGTTGAGATTCAAGTTTGATGTCAGTGTGAGCCAGCTATGCTATGTGCTGGCAGATTAGGTAGGAACATGTGTGAGACATAAATGACTGCGTGTCCAGCTGGTCATAGCGTGTGGACATTAGCTAGGGTTAGATGTGTGTGGACACAACTCATAGTGTGTTGTGTGCATTATGGATTATGACATTATGCATTGTGTGAGAAGGGAGATGGCTTCCCTCTATGGTTAGGGTTTGTAATATACATTAGGGTTTGCTCCTGTGTGTGTGTCTCCTCCCCCTCTACCGTTCTTTCAACATGGTATCAGAGCCTTGTGCTATTTATTAGGGTTTTTGGGTGAGTGAAGAGAAGAGGGAGAAGAAGCTATGAAGAGAAGCTGTGAAGCTTGCCATTGGAGCTGTGAAGCTTGGAGCACACCAATTCTTATCAGATCTGAGAGCTTGGCCTACCGGGTAAGGTCTTCTAAACATCCTGGAGCGGATTGCAGGTGATTCAGGCAAAAACAAAGCAAGTTAGAGCAAATCAAAGCAAAGAAAATTTTTGGTTTTGGGAAGCTTTCCATTAAAGCTTGGAAACACTGATGTATGGTGAAATAGAAGTGATTCTGGCAAAAGACACATGTATTTGACAAAGAGGAATGTATTGGCAGCTCCTATGCAAGCCCTAAACTCATTTTGGAGCAATTTGGATGCATATGAATGTATGAAAATTTCTGGTTTTTGAGCTCTCACAAAACAGAGAAAAGGGAGTCAAGATTTGATGCATTTGGAGCATGTTTTTGGCAAAAATCCAAGCATTGACTGGTTGCACACATACCCAAGTGTGTTGGAGACTTGAATACCTCATCAATTAACATTTCAATCACTCCCAAAGGCCCCTACAGCAGGCGGCGTAGCTCCAACAGAGAAACACGGAAGAAAATTGATATATTTGAAGCGAGGAGGTCGATTATTACTTGGTTGCTTGGTTCCTTCAACAATTGCTTTAGCAATTGGTTGCTACACATAGTTGAGAAGAGGTCTCCATGGTTGGTTTGATCAATTATGCCTAATTGAGCTGGCAATGAGCTGATTAAACAGGCTATCACTGGTTGCAGAGAAACAGAGCAATTTTAATTGAGCAATTAATCTTTGGTCTTAAATAATTGGACAAATTCCTCTTACATGGAGTTGATGGACACTATTTCTAAGCTAATCAATGCCTGGTTGCTCAATTTTGGACAAATATTGAAGAAATTAGAGCCATTTTACTATTGGTTTTTTTGGTTTTTCTGGTTTTTCCCAAAACAGAGAAAGGGGTTTTCAAAAATTGAATGTACACATGTTAGATGGTGTTGATACTCTACATTGAGGTTGTTTAGGTGTCAATGCAAGTTGCCCATACTTGATTGCACCACTACATTGTGATTTGGAGCTGTGGAAAGCGCATCAAAGTAGGGTATCTCGGACTGCGTGAGTCAGTTCATCTTGGATGCATATAGGTTGATTTTCTACATCAAATTTGAAGATTGTTGGCTGTTTTGGAGTATCTGAAACACTCATTGGAGTGTGGTTGAGTTGAGGAAGGCTCATTTACAGATTTGGAATTGTGCGGAAGGTGTTTTGCATTAAGCAAACATGTCGGATAATCCAGTACAGATTGTTGGTGAAAAGCTAGATAGGAAGAACTTCCAGGCATGGAAGTACAGGATAAAACGTTTCTTAAAAGGAAAAGGTTTTTGGAATCTCATTACACGTGCTGAGCCAGAGCTTGAGCTACCCCGACAACCTACACAGCAGCAGGTTATTGCTCTCAAGTAATGGTTAGAAAGAGCATTCAAAGTGCTACATTATCTGTCTATATGTATTTCTGATGCTATGCTCATACACATATAGGATGCTGAGAATCCCAAAGATGCATGGGATACTTTGGTAAAGATGTTTGATACAGACATGAGTGCTCGCAAGTCTCAATTGTGACAGCAGATACATAATGTGAAGCGGAATAAAAGGAGCATACATGATTATGTGCAAGAAATAAAGAAGTTTGTAGATGCATTGGCAACAATAAATGCCCCCATGCCTGATGATGATTTGGTGGATATTACCTTGCGTGGTCTTGGCAAGGAATATAAATCTTTTGATACATCTATCTCAGTTCGGAGTACAGGTTTACTGGACTTTGATGAGTTGGTTTCACTCTTACTTGTTGAGGAAATCAAACTCAGTGATTCATTTTTGGATGCATCTACTAGCCATGATGACAATGGCAGAAATCAGGCTTTCTGCTCGCAGAGAGGTTTTAGAGGCAGGGGGAGATTTGCATCATGTGGCCGTGGTGGTAATGGTCATGGATGGCAGGACAAGTCACCACAACAGAATTTTCAGCCCAGATATGGTGCTCGAGGTGGTCGTGGATATACACCTCAGAGAGGCAGAGGTAACCCCCATGGTAGAGGACATTGGCAAGGCCAACAGACATCTATGCAAGATGTGGAATGCCATTATTGTGGGAAGTTTGGTCATATGGCGAGAGATTGTTTCCGCAAACAGAATGATTTGAGAGGGAGTAGAGCACAACGTGGTGGTCATTATGGTGGAAATTATGCAC
The DNA here is from genome assembly GCF_041138505.1 of Cibotium barometz. Lineage (NCBI taxonomy): Eukaryota > Viridiplantae > Streptophyta > Polypodiopsida > Cyatheales > Cibotiaceae > Cibotium > Cibotium barometz. The sequence goes on from NC_141061.1 coordinate 9,668,530, forward strand.
AACATGGTGGTGGAAATTATGCATCAAGCAGTAATGATGGCATTGCGCCATGAAACATGTTGGATCGATGATGACAAATGCTAAGAATGATGATACATGGTATATGGACTCTGGAGCATCAAACCATATGACGTGTCATGGTGAATGGTTTGAACATATGAAGCCTATGGAAGTGAAAGACTATGTGGAAACAGGAGATGATACTCAGCATGCCATTACACATGTTGGTAGTGTACCATTGGTTATGCACAATGGTCAAACAAAGTCTATGTCAGATGTAGTGTACCATTGGTTATGCACAATGGTCAAACAAAGTCTATGTCAGATGTATTGTACGTGTATTCTATCACAAAAAGCTTGGCCTCAGTTGGTCAAATGGTGGAACAGGGATTACAGGTTCGTTTCAACGAGCATGGTTGCTTCGTTGAGGACTTCAAACATGGATGTAGAGTCATTGTTAAAGAAGGCAAGAAAGAAGGCAGATTGTTTAAGCTGGATGCTGGAATTCCTAAGTTAAAATCAGCCATGTTCTCCAAAAGTAGGAATGTGGTACAGGACATTGATATGTAGCATAAGAGGATTGGACATGTCAATATACAAAGATTAAAGAACATGCAGACAAGAGGCATTGTCAGTGGATTGCCTAGATTCAAATATGATGGGAATATGCATGTTTGTGAAGCTTGTCAGTTTGGAAAGCAGGCAAGGTTGCGGTTTCCTAGAGAAGGAAATATGAGCAGCAGACCACTTGAGATAGTACACAGTGATGTATGGGGTCTTGCACAAAACCCATCTATCAAAGGCAGTTTATACTATGTGACATTCATAGATGATTTCAGCAGGATGACATGGATATACTTTCTCAAAGAGAAGAGTGAAGTGTTGGAAAAGTTTATGGATTTCAAAGCTTTTGTAGAAAAGCAATATGGCTGTTGGATTAAATGTTTGAGAATAGATGGAGGTGGTTAATACACCTCAAAAGCTTTTGAGCATTTCTTGAGGAAGCATGGAATAAGAAGACAATTGACTTGCAGGTATACACCTCAGCAAAATGGTGTGGCTGAGAGAAAGAATAGAGTCATATGTGAAGTGGCTAGGGCGATGCTCAATGAAAAGAGCATGCCAGATTACTATTGGGTAGAAGCATGTGCTACTGCAGTGTATATACTGAACAAAACACCTATAGCAGCCATTCATGGAAGTACACCAGAGATGTGACTTACAGGTTATAGGCCAGACATTGGACACCTCAAAGTTTTTGGATGCATAGCTTATGTACATGTGCCTGATGAAAGAAGAAGGAAGTTGGATCCTAAGGTAGAAAAATGTGTATTTGTTGGATATGCACAGGATCGTAAGGCATACAAATGTTATAATCCACAAACTAGACAAGTGGTCATCTCACGAGATGTGGTGTTTGATGATCTTGCTAGTTGGTACAAAGCAAAAGATGAGGGTGTCATTGAGTCACTTGAGGCTGATGTGCCTGTGAACTTGCCACAAGCAAGTTCTAGTTCTACTTCTATGTCTGGGCCAACAGAGGCTGAGAGTAGTACAGTACGTCCATGGTCAGGACATTTGAGGCATGAGAGTGTAAGCACTGGGAGTAGTGCTATGGATAAAGGCAAGAAGAAAGTCGAAGGAATTGGAATCACAGGTTATGAGTCATCTAGTTCAGAGAGTTTGGATGAGGAGCTTGGCATACCTGTTTTACGCACACCTGGTGCTAGGCAGCAGGATAGATATGTGCCACCACATGCTAGAGTGACAGGTGTACAGAGTGACTCGTATGCATTGCAGAGATCCTAAAGAGTCAGATATCCAGTCTGACAGATTGACATATCGAGATTTTGCTATGCACTATGCATATATCACATCTATGGTGAAGCATGTGGAACCTACATGCCATACAGAAGCTATTGGAAAGCATGAATGGGAGAAAGCAATGGATGTTGAGATGGATGCATTGGTTCATAATGACACATGGGATTTGGTTGCATTACCAAAGGACAAGAATGTTATTGGCTGTAAATGGGTTTACAAAGTGAAGTGCAAATCTGATGGTTCTATTGAAAGACATAAAGCAAGATTGGTAGCAAAGGGTTATGCACAGACCCAAGGTTTGGACTATGATGAAACCTTTAGTCCAGTGGCAAAGATGGGCACAGTGAGAGCAGTCATTGCTATGGCTGCAGCGGGTATGTACAATAACCGAGCCAAAACCTCTGAGCTAAAACATCCGAGCTGATCCATTTAAGTCTTGTTTATTCATGTATTTATTCAAGAAAGTATCAAAATTGGAAATATCAAAATTACTCTGAAACATGTGACAAAATGGTGCCTGTTGTCTATTACCTAATGACATTCAAACACACAGCTCTCCAAATTCGTGTCGCCATTGACATGATAAAACTTGGTAACACCCCGACAACTACCAAACACTTGCTTGCCACACACAAACTTGGTACACAAAGAATCGAAATGGCAGATATGCTTGTCACCTCCATCCACAGCAAAGCTGAGCTAATCCCCAGAAGCTGTAATATCTCAAACAGAAACCAAACTATCAGGAAAATCCACAGAAGGACAAGGTTTGTAGGTAAAATGCAACCAATCAAAAAGCCTCTCCCTACAAAATTTGATCAAGGGCATCAAAAAAGGTTCTGTTTGGTACGATTGACGTGTAAAATTCTCACATAGTAAGTGTCATTGGCAAGTAAAAATTCTAGACCAAACCACATGCAACACCATGCATGCAACAAGACAGGCCAGACAAAAGACACAACCTTCCAAATGTTCCCAAAAGTCTAGGGATAGTCAAGGAGACAACTAAAGCACACTTTATTAAGAGTAGCAAGTACAAACAGCTAAAAAAATAGTTCAATAACTCAAAAACGTATAGCTCCTAAATGGTCCTTCAAACGTACAGCTCCTAAATGGACGATTGTTGTAGAGAGCATGAAGAAATAGCTCACTCAGAAGAATCCCAAACACAAGACACAAACATAACCATGAAAATGAGGAAGATTGCAATTAGCATATCAATAGCACAATGTGGAGGTGCACTTTTGGATTCAACCCTTGAAATTTGAAATTTTCATGACAAAATTTTGACATTAACAACTGCCCGTTTTCTCCAACTTCTTCGTAAAAAATTACAAATCTGAAGACCTTTCTGAAAAGGTAAAGGACACAGAGCAAAGGAACCTCTTTAAATTTCTTAAACTGACTATATTGTATCTGAATCCATTGGCCTAATCAACATCCAGCACAAAAAAGATCATGTTCTTGCCATTAAAAAACAGAGAGAAAACATATTCAACCTACCTTTACTCATCAACTTCGCAAAGGGACTGCAGGACTGATACAAAATTAGAAAAGACTCTGTTAGGGTCCATGCACTGATACTTACGGGCTCACTGGCCTGAGGTCAATGTGACACTCGTGCCCTCCTCAACAACCCAAAATGCATAAAGAAGCAAAAGCTTAAATATACCATATTCAAGTGTCAACCATTTGGTGCAACACACTCCAGATGTAGCCTTGAGTCAAAACATATGCAAAGCACAAGTAAACAAAGTAAAAGGGATCTCTCCTTCAATATACTAACATGCAGCACTACCGGTCTGCTAGCTGATCATCCTTCAACTATTGATGTTCATAAGCTCAATCACAAATCAGCTGCTTATATGCGTAACCTTATCTCATTACTATGTTCACCAGCAAGGACACAATTTCGTAAACACTGACAATAAAACTCCAGTCACTCCAGCCATTAAAAGTTAATTGCAAGCAACAAGGTTGCCGCAAAGCTCACCACAACACAAAAACCTTCAGAAAGCTTGCTTAAGAACTGGCATAGATTAATATTGAAGTAGACAAACTTCAGTCAGCATTGATAACAAGCTTCTTTCAAAAAAGAAGAGGCTAAAGTTAGACTTAAAGAGAGGTCCATGGAAAGACATGATTAAGAACCATGACACCTTCCTAACTCTTTTCGTAAAACGACTGGTATCCAGAGTCTAACAGAGTCTAACAACAAACACAGACCCAAAATAGAAAGTTAACGTCAGATGCATCAGACGACACCACAAAGCGATAACATATCAAAAGCAAGGAGACCACAAAGTTTGACATAGGGACATATTGAATTTGTCAAGATAGAAAATGTCTAGAAAAATGTTCAACAACCCACTAAATATCTTCTTCAGCAGCATCATCCACATAACAAGACCTCACTCGTCGTGCCTCTTGCAAAGGATGATAAAAAATGTCATCTCGTGTAGCCATGAAGTTTGCCGCATTTGCAGCATAACATGGCAAAGACCTTCAACTTAGTAATATAAAAAAATGCAATGTCAAGACCTATTTGCAAGTCACAAATATCAAAATTTAGATCACTCACCAATCCACAGGAGCACTGAACTCCAAAATCGTATCTACATCATCATCTATAACATGAGGAATGGATGGCCCAGCATCATGTGTGTAAGATTTGACAAAAGGTGTCAAAAGATTATCACATAGCTCCTTATCATTATCTATCACCAAGCATCTCCTCCCTGTATGTAGTGCTGCTCGCATAAGAGGTCCTGTGCCAGCTCCAAGCTCCAATAGAGTAGCAGAACTCGAAGAAAGAAAGTCAAGGAACATCAAAATAAATGTTGGACTCTTTTCCATAAAACCTCTCCATGATCCCGACTTTCCTACAATCTTTGATCTACTGGATGATGGAAGATAGTGAGTCAACATGTAGGAGTCCAATGATTGCTTCAACTCATAAGCAATGGCTTGACCTTGGGACTCATGCATAGGGGGTTTACAACCAAGCTTGCGAAAAGCCATTACATGGAAGGCATTCTCCTGTCCATTTCCAAGGAGTTTGAATAACAAGAAAAAAGAATTTAATGATGACGAAACTAAAATCTCACAATGTAGAACACCAAGAAAAAAGTTTAAAGTTCTACCTTTACTTTGAAGCCATATTTTTCATTGATGGAGCAAGGATCTGGAGTAATTGCAACCCACCTAAAGCATATCTCCAACTTCACACGTCCGACATATCGCTCAACCATTGCCACACTAGATACAGAACACATAACAAGTGTCCAACCATTGTCATCCATTGATGCAGCAGCCACTCCCAATGAGAAAAGGTAGTGATCATCTGTTAGTGTATTCCATGGTGGAACACCTTCAACACCTCCCACTGAAGATCCTGTGGGCAAATCCACAAGACATAAATCCACACTCCATGCACAGGCTTTGTTGTTCCTTATCCTACCATGACCTCCACTTCCCAAATAGAAGGTTCTCATCTCATTAAATCCCTCAGAAAAATCTCCTTGGAGAATCTGTTTGCCAAGAGCAATAAAAACCTTCACATTATCTTTCATTGATTTGCAAGCCATGGTTGGAAAAGCAAGAAGAGGCAAGTGCACCATATCCATATCATATGATTTCTTTCTCTTCTCAATCTCTCTTGTGTCCAAACCTGAGACCAAAATATACAAAGTATCACATATAATAAATAAACACAATTACTCTAGACTTCCTGCTAGCAAACACTCTTGGAACATTCATGCAAAGTCAAAAAGAATGTAACCTCAAACCAAATTACCTGTTGCAGGCGTGTCAAGGTTCTTGTTTTTTGGCCTTCCTTTGTAACCTTGTGCCTCCTCATCAACCCGTCGCTGATCAAGTAATTTCTTTTGTTCTTCTTCAAGTCTCCTCCTCTCTTCATCATTTATGTTGCCAATTGAACCAGATTCAGATCTACACTCTCCCTTAGAGTGCTTCTCAAACAAGTTCTTCTCCTCCTCAATGAAAGTGCCTTTTTTCATATCCAACCACCATGGACAGTGCTTCCTTTCCCAATCGGATAGCAAAAAAGCCCCTGTAGAAGATGCATCCTCCCTGAACACTAGAGAAGTGTACATGCAAAATGCTGGAGGACTCAACATAGTCCAAGCTTTACATATATGGGGAATACTTGAGACTTGTTTGGACTTCACCATGGAAAGAAGATACCTGCAAGAATACCCTTATTGTAAAACATCCAAAGCATTAAACAAGACAGTTGAAAAACAAGAGTTTGAGTTTGTAATCACCTGTACACCACACGTCTAGCCCCATTAGGAAGATCTACTTGCTTCAATGGAGGACTTGCAACTGTCATATCCTTAGAGAGTGGCTCATATAAAACTTCTCTATAACGGAACACAATGTCATGAAAATACTCATCAAGAGTTGGATGGTCTGGAAGTATTAACTTCTCTCCTCCCATGTTCTTCTCCACTACCTGATTTAATAGCCGTGTGGCTTCTACAAGCACTTGGTCCATCCATACCTCCTTTGCCAACCAACGAATGAAACCATGGTCTGATGATTGTAGCCCATACGAGCTTTTAAAATTGTCATCCGCACCCAATAATGACAAAATCATCACCTTTTTCGTGGAAGAGCATGCAGCCATAGAAATCTGGTACAACTTATCCAAACTAATTCGAGATAAGTGATCTTCAAATGGTAGCTTCCACAAAACATCAAACCACTCTTTTCCATGAGAAGGATTCACAATTGACAAGATCTGTATATAAAATTGAAAATGTAGTTAGTTAAGAGACAATAGTATTAGTTAGGATAGCAATGCACAAAGAGACAATACAAGAGACTTACCCGGTGCATTTTTCTGCTGTAAGTCTTATTGATAGTCCTCTTAATTCCAAAAATCTTTTGAGTCTTTTCTTCCTTTGGCATACTTTGTGGCAATTTTTTGCATTGTATGTCAAAATCCTTTGTCCAACTTCCCTACACAAAAATATGTGTAATCTTGAATGAAAACAAGAAATAAATTCAATTGAGTGAATGAAAAAAGACTCACCGAAAAGACCATACGAGCCAGCAATGTCTGTGTAAGGGGATACCAAACTCTTCTGTCTACACTTCCTTCTTTTGTTCTAGTCTTTTCAATACTTTGCTTCTCTTCTTCAATAAATCCCTCAACAAACAGTTGTGCATCACATGCACACAAAGTACTAGCATGGTATAGGTAATCCCGCAAATTCGTCACAATAATCGCATGCTCATTAAGTCTGCATAGATGTTTTTATTAAAAAAAGAATGAAATAAATTAGAGACATAAGAAAAGACAATTGAAAAAAGTCCACTTACAAGTTAAATCTTTGCAAAGCCACAATCAATTTGAGCTCATCTTTGGGTTGTGGGGAAATGAACTGAGCGTTGTCGTGACGTGGACGGTGTCGCTGGGAAAGCGCGAGGCTTCTGGCTGTGAGAGTAACTTCCAAAATCCCAAGCATTCATCTTCTCATGGAACAAAGTATAGCATGGTATTAACTCAATCTCTTGACTCAGGCATACATTCAATGGGATTGTCTCCACAACTCATACAAGACACACCATCTTCGACTCTGATGATACAAGGCTTATGGCAAGAGAACTCATCATCATCATCATATATCATCATCAAAGATTCATCATGGAAGGTCTTCACATAACATATGCTATATGTTTGTACAAAATGTTTGACATGCAACAACACTCATGAGACAAAATAATAAAACTCACAAGACATCACCAAATCCAAAGGGTATACATATCTTCAGCATATGCATGTCGACAGCCCATAGTATAGCTCCCAGTACTTACCTCAGCCATCATAAAGGAGAGAAAATCACTTCCAAAAAAGACCTCTACAAGTGTCACTCTTTCTGGTTTTCAAATATATGAAGGTGCCACCCTTTTTGAGGCTGCTCTTTGTGCTGATGCTTTGCTATCATGTCTAAGCCTTGGGAGCTTCCAATGGCATGCTTGAGATCAAATGGAACGCTTCTGTGTATGCCTGTTTTCTTGCTCTGGACCGGGCAGCAGACACCCTGTTCTCTTTCCTTTGCGCCTCTGGTTGTCAGCTTCACCTACTCCCAGCTGCGCTCATCAAAACCCACACTGCCTGCACCTGTAACGGCACACGTCCAGAGTTCCCCGGCTCTCTTCACGGTGAACCACCTGTCTCTATGCCTGCAGATCACCTCGAAGGCGGCGGCTCGTTTCACACTTGCCGCTGTATGACCCGAGTCTCCCTCTAGCACAAGGCGACCACCTCCCGTTAGCTCTCTCTCTCTCTGTCTCCTCTCACCGGCGGCCACCCTCTATGCAGCTTCCCGTCTCTGCAGCAAGTGGTCGCTTCTCTACACCTGTGGCTCCTGATCACCAGAGCCGCGTCTCTGCAAAAACGACCCCCCCCACTACACACGGCGTCCTTCCCCTTCTCTTCCAGCTGCCCTCCTCCGCTGCAGTAGCTGCGCATCACCAAAACACACCCGAACACGCGGGCTCCCTCTCGTCCCCCTCTGCAGAGAATGACGAGACCTCCCCCTTTTCTGGCTTTTCCTGCACCGCCCGGCTCCCCTCCTCCTAGCGGCCAACTCCCTCCTATCCAGTTGCAGCTCGATCCGAGCCCTTCACACCCGGTCCTCCCCCACGGCGTCCCCCTTCATCGGCGGCTCCTCATCTCCATAAGGCGGCTTCGCCAACCTTCCAGGGACTCCAGCTGCAGTCCTCTACGTGGCTACTACCTCGTTGGCCACGTTTTTCATTGTTTTATTTATTTTTATTTATTTGAAAATGGCCACCATAATGTGTCTTTTCACACCAAGTCCAAGACAACTTTGGCCCTTTTTACCTTTTTCTGCCCATGTCTTCCATTCACACTTCAATAAAGCTTCAAGTGCCCATTACGGTCGAAAAAAATGCCAAAGGAAATTTTTCCGACTCTTGGCCATTCACTGCATCATTCAACACTATCATCAGCTTTGTGACCACATGCTGTCCGTGCAGGCAACAGCAAACCATCTACAACCCAAAGATCTCACCCACAAGCATTTTGCCCAAACCTATGTACAAAGGCATAAGGACTTCTGCTAGCCCCTCGGAATGCGTAAAGGCATATACACATCATGTACACTGTGGCACTTTATCCATGCATCTGGATTTACATTTAATGGTCTCACATACATGGTTTCACACCATAGACGTGCCATGGCACGACATCCACCCCCTCTAAACCTGCACATCCTCTGGTATGTGCCACACAGGTCCTGTATCTTAGCAATCACATCTGAATGGTTCTGCTTTCCCACCTGGATCAAATACCAATCGCTTTTGGCATATGTGGCATATTCTTTGCTCATATGAAGCCCTATTCTCACTTAGATTCTCTGCATATGCATGATTACCCTCATCATTCAAAGTGGGATGCTCTTCAAAATGATTTGCTTCAAAATTTTCCTCAGGCCATGTTTGAAGCCTTTGCACCACATATTGTATGGCCACACCAAGTAACAACTGCATTAACAGCATGGAACACACACTTGGTAACATCCCATCCAAATCTACCGTGCCCGGATCCAGCTCACCCGGTGACAAACATTCATTCTTCTCATCCAAAGACGGAAAAGCATCAACACATACAAAGTCCAACAAGGCATCATCGAGAATAGCCTCCAGATCTGAATCAATCTCATCACAATCATTTGGCTTACATAACACCTGCTCATCCTCACTTGCAACCAACAGTTGACTAGCATCAAGCATAGAAGAGCCCAAAGCTGATGGGGATCTATTATATACCATGAAATCATCCAATGCATCATCTAAGATAGCATCCAATCCAGGATCAATCGCATTGAAGCCATTATCATCTTGCAATCCCACATGTTGATTATCATGAACATTCATACCCCCATAGCTATATCCATTTGGTTGCTCATATGCAGCCTCTTGAGGCTCTGTGACCACACTTTGCATATCTTGCATGTTATCTCCCAGTATTTCTTGATACATGTCTGCAGATGGGTTTAGAATTATGGGTCCCTCACCCAAGTACCCTTGAATCTGTATATCATTGAACCCTGCATGATCCAAAAAGACAGATTCAATTTCCCTCTCCAAATCATCATCATAAATAGGCTTCCAAGCTCGAGATTGTTGCTCACAAATGTGGTTGCAAGGTAACCCTGACACTGATGACATAGCATCATCCTGTTTATTGTTGGAACACCCTGTTAGCATTCCAGAATAACCCAAATCCAAAGAACCTTGGCAACCAGCTTCAGAAACAACATCACTGTTGGAATCACCCATATCACTCACCCCCTCTAAATCAATCACACATACTTGTGGCCCATCTGCATATTCATGTACATCATCCTGCTTATAAGCATCATAACCAGATAAGAATGCAGTAATGATAGCATCTTCTTCTTGTCTTAGATCTTCAAACTCTGCAATCATGCTTTCAGCAAGAAGCATTGGTTCCTGCTCTTCTTCACACATATGATACGACACCTGAGGAATACCCTTCGAAACACCTGTCCTGAAGCTCTCTGAATCAAGTGTCTCCTCAAGCATAGGCATACATACATCATGTGGTATGATCATAGGACCCTGTATGTCTGCACCCTCAGAAAACAGATTATTTTTGCACAGTTCACCCATTGCATCTTTATGAGGCTGTAGCAAGGCATCCCTTTTTGCACTGTGAAGGCCTTGTTGCTCACTAATGGCTTTTTGCAATCCCAATTTAGCATAAACAGCCTCCACAATCTCTATATCAGCCTTGAATAGCAATTGATTGTCTTCCATAAGACATGCATCGACAACCGCTTCTAAATTGGCTCTGATTGTTGCTGGAACACTATCACAGCTCACATTATACCTGGAACTCGCATAAATAAGTGCATCTGCAAAATCATTCCATCGTTTGGAGTGATACCCTGCTAGTTCCAGCACTTCATCTTTTAAATCAGGACTTACAAGGTATGCAAAAGATGCAATCATCATGCTTTCTGGAATCCCTTGATTCTTCATCTCTGTCTCATAACACCTTAGATAGCTTTCTGGATCGTAACCATCAAATATATTGACCCTGTCATACACCAATTGCACTGCAATTTCCACTGCTTCCTCAATTCGCTTTTCTTCTTCAATCTTCCTGAACCGCTCTTCAAGCTCTTTCATCTCTGCATATAAATGCTCCATTTTGCTAGCCATCTCTACGTACTCTCACCCCAGCGGTTTCACGTCGGGTTCACCAAAGCTGTCGTGACGTGGACGGTGTCGCTGGGAAAGCGCGAGGCTTCTGGCTGTGAGAGTAACTTCCAAAATCCCAAGCATTCAGCTTCTCATGGAACAAAGTATAGCATGGTATTAACTCAATCTCTTGACTCAGGCATACATTCAATGGGATTGTCTCCACAACTCATACAAGACACACCATCTTCGACTCTGATGATACAAGGCTTATGGCAAGAGAACTCATCATCATCATCATATATCATCATCAAAGATTCATCATGGAAGGTCTTCACATAACATATGCTATATGTTTGTACAAAATGTTTGACATGCAACAACACTCATGAGACAAAATAATAAAACTCACAAGACATCACCAAATCCAAAGGGTATACATATCTTCAGCATATGCATGTCGACAGCCCATAGTATAGCTCCCAGTACTTACCTCAGCCATCATAAAGGAGAGAAAATCACTTCCAAAAAAGACCTCTACAAGTGTCACTCTTTCTGGTTTTCAAATATATGAAGGTGCCACCCTTTTTGAGGCTGCTCTTTGTGCTGATGCTTTGCTATCATGTCTAAGCCTTGGGAGCTTCCAATGGCATGCTTGAGATCAAATGGAACGCTTCTGTGTATGCCTATTTTCTTGCTCTGGACCGGGCAGCAGACACCCTGTTCTCTTTCCTTTGCGCCTCTGGTTGTCAGCTTCACCTACTCCCAGCTGCGCTCATCAAAACCCACACTGCCTGCACCTGTAACGGCACACGTCCAGAGTTCCCCGGCTCTCTTCACGGTGAACCACCTGTCTCTATGCCTGCAGATCACCTCGAAGGCGGCGGCTCGTTTCACACTTGTCGCTGTATGACCCGAGTCTCCCTCTAGCACAAGGCGACCACCTCCCGTTAGCTCTCTCTCTCTCTGTCTCCTCTCACCGGCGGCCACCCTCTATGCAGCTTCCCGTCTCTGCAGCAAGTGGTCGCTTCTCTACACCTGTGGCTCCTGATCACCAGAGCCGCGTCTCTGCAAAAATGACCCCCCCCCACTACACACGGCGTCCTTCCCCTTCTCTTCCAGCTGCCCTCCTCCGCTGCAGCAGCTGCGCATCACCAAAACACACCCGAACACGCGGGCTCCCTCTCGTCCCCCTCTGCAGAGAATGACGAGACCTCCCCCTTTTCTGGCTTTTCCTGCACCGCCCGGCTCCCCTCCTCCTAGCGGCCAACTCCCTCCTATCCAGTTGCAGCTCGATCCGAGCCCTTCACACCCGGTCCTCCCCCACGGCGTCCCCCTTCATCGGCGGCTCCTCATCTCCATAAGGCGGCTTCGCCAACCTTCCAGGGACTCCAGCTGCAGTCCTCTACGTGGCTACTACCTCGTTGGCCACGTTTTTCATTGTTTTATTTATTTTTATTTATTTGAAAATGGCCACCATAATGTGTCTTTTCACACCAAGTCCAAGACAACTTTGGCCCTTTTTACCTTTTTCTGCCCATGTCTTCCATTCACACTTCAATAAAGCTTCAAGTGCCCATTACGGTCGAAAAAAAATGCCAAAGGAAATTTTTCCGACTCTTGGCCATTCACTGCATCATTCAACACTATCATCAGCTTTGTGACCACATGCTGTCCGTGCAGGCAACAGCAAACCATCTACAACCCAAAGATCTCACCCACAAGCATTTTGCCCAAACCTATGTACAAAGGCATAAGGACTTCTGCTAGCCCCTCGGAATGCGTAAAGGCATATACACATCATGTACACTGTGGCACTTTATCCATGCATCTGGATTTACATTTAATGGTCTCACATACATGGTTTCACACCATAGACGTGCCATGGCACGACAGCGTGTACACGGATATGGCGTTGCTTGTTGTTACTCCACATCTCTTTGATACTCTCCATCCATGACGCTGTCCTATGGTTGCCTTCCCAAACATAAAACATTTTGTTTGAAAGAAAGGACCATGCCTCATCATCTTCTATCTCTTTCTCAAACTCATCATTAACTGCAATCCAATGCTTATCCCATTTGGACTTTATCTCGTCAGTCACATCTTGACTTGAACCATCTGGAAGGGTGGTAGAGAGGATAAATTGTCCCTTAGTCCAAACATAGTTCTCTTTGTCAAATGCTCTTTTCAGAGTTGTCAAATCTGTCCTTAACTCTCTCACTCGAGTATTCAGAAGGCATCTACACAAGGGTATCCCAGGGGCAACCCTACCCTTATGTACTGCGAGAGCTTCCAAAATATCTCCCCCCAAGGGCTTCTCAATGGAGGAAGGGACAATTTCTTCTTGGTCCTCATCTGCTTCTTTGTCGCCATCATTATCATCAATCTTTTCCACCTCTTTCTCCACCTCTAAATTGACATTGGGAACTTCAGGTGTGTCTTCAACAAGGTCCTCTTCAGCCACACTATCATCGAGGTTGGTGTTTTTTCTTCTGGTTGCCCTTACCCTTCCAGATCCCTCGCTTGACTTTCTCTTTCTCTATCATGTTAATTATCAAGTGCTTATTAATAATCAAGAAATACAAATCAACATAAACAATGAAAAAAATGAAGATTAGCTTACCACCATATTATCTGAGAACTTGATTTTCAAGACGATCCCTTTCAAGATTAGCTTCAAGGCGGCTCTTCGATCCCTTTCGCTGGCCCAAGAGCAGAATGATCAGCAGAATACCTTTCTCTCTCTCCCTCTCTCTCTCTCTCTCACACACACACATGGCGAGTTGGCATTATAACCATTTGAAGCAAAGAGGGCACTACACAATATACCTTTCTCTCTGTGTGCGTGCGTGCGTGCGTGCGTGTGCGTGTGTGTGTGTGTGTATCATTGCAAGTGGTGGCACTCATTGATGAATAACCAAAAAGATGTTCACCACCCTTTCGCTGGCGAAATATGCCCTGCATGTTCCTATGCCTCAACTAAAGCATCCTTAACAAGGATATGGTGAGATGGCAATCTATCGCATAACCTCTCCTCTCTCAGGCACACATATTGATTTCGGCCTTCATGGGGTGGACACCCGTGGCCAGGTGATGTGCAAAAGCAGACCCTTCAGGGATGCATCTGAAGCCCGCCTAAGTAAACTACTCATTATAGGTTGGCATACTGAAGGTTTATAGCTAGACTTACATCCTTAATAAAACGATCGTTGTGCATATGTCTCTCCCTCGCAGCTCTGCACCTCCTAAGGAAAACCCTAAAGGTCCCCTGCATCAGAGATACGCCATAACCTCTCCTCTCTCATGCACACATATTGATTTCGGCCTTCATGTGAGAGCAATATACCAACCCTCTTCCACCCCTTTCGCTGGCGAAAGATGTTGGTGGAAAGCCTATAATAAGCACTATGGCATAAACACTCCTGAATTATTGTATAATCTGTGAAAAAACCTACCTTGAAGATAAAGTAAATGCAACCCTTTCCCTGGCGAAACTTGTTCGCTCAGAGCCCTCTTCCACCCCTTTCGCTGGCGAAAGATGATCTCTCTTCCACCCCTTTCGCTGGCTGAGCGAGCCCTCCACCACCACCACTTTGAAGAGCCTATAAAGGCAACTTAAGTTTCTCAGAAGTATAGACACTGGTTGTGTTCAATACTCGTTGGCGCCACTTGAGTCGTGGAGGACATGAGGGTGCTAGTTGTAGAAGGCAGAAACAATACAAGAGATATAGACAATCTTTCTCCAGCGAAAGGTAGTAGGAGAAAGAGAGAATGAGAAGAGAGAGAGAGGGTAAGAGAGTGAGAGACAAGAAGAGGCTTATTAAATACAAAAACAATCATATAGAAAATTGATGCAAATATTTCGAACGCCCCTTCAATGCATATAAAAAGAGGCTTATTTTAATACAAAGACAATCATATAGAACGGTGGTGCATAGCATGCTTTTTTATCATTGCTTGCATTTAATATAATTTGCATTTACAAGAAAATAAAGTGACATAAAAGAATGAGTTGCCTTGCATGTGCTCGTTGAAGTTGCCTATTTTGTTTGCTATGGAGACTTAGAGCTTTGCAGTGATAACAAATGAAAAACGTGATAGAGTATTTCATAAGTTATCCTCTCACGGTGTCTGTGTTGTTACGAGGAAGGAACTAGGTCTCGTATTTAATATTATACCAGAGAGCTTAAAGCTGCACCAGAGTGTTGGATGCGGTGATGAACGTGATGTTCTATTTCAAGTTCCATTCTTGTCAGATTGCATCGAAGGTGATGTTCTCTTGGATGTTCAGTTTGGCAACACATTCATTGTGTCAGGTGATCCAGAAATTGTTTGTAGCAATGTTGCATCAAGTTCTACAATACATTCCTCCTCTGTCAGCATCGTTGACATAATACAAAAGTTGCCTTCGTCCAATGCTCTTCGCTTGGCATGTGATCTTGTCTCAGAGAAATGAAGTGTAATCGAGCTTCCACAAAAGTACGATGGTAACATACTGTTTGAATTTCCCCCTGTTGATGCTGGCCAAAAGACTCAAGGTACAGAGGTGAAATTTGATGGTCACCTTTGGTGTGAGGATGTAACCACAAACATTTCAAATTTTGATGGAATTGTGAGACTCAAAAAATGTGGTGGCCACCTCGTGTGCGACAATGGCCTTTGCTCTTACTTTGCAAGAACAGGCATAAAGAACAAGACTCAATGGAAAGGTCGTCTGCTCAGAGTGCCACAGGTGAATCAAGTTACTTCAGGAACATTGCAATGCCTGCACTGCAAAAGTCATCCTATCTGTAAAACTTTGTGCTCTTGCAAGATGTATCTTTGTTTTCCAAAGCTTCAAAATGTAACAAGGTGTGTCATACATATTGGCTATCATACGCACCCAGTTTCTCAAGGAACATCTAGGAAAGAGATAGAGAATCTAAAAGCAAAGGTTGCAGACATAGTTGCCACAGCACCGGAGTCAAGACCAAAGGCAATGCAAAAGAATCTAGCTGAGGATATTGTATTCGAAGCCATCTTGTCATCTAGTCAACAAAATGAAGGAATGTCAGATGAGGATCTTGCACTCTTGTTTGAGAGATTGCGACCAACCCTTGACACAAAGAGGTGATGCTTTTAAATTGAATTTTTTCCCTTGCTTGTGTGCATTTGTGTCAATTCCTTATTGGTATATTTCTATCCATTGTTCTAGATTATCAAAATGGAAGAAGGAAGCCAAAGAGGAGAGATGGGATGGAGAAAGAGGCTTGGATAGCATTCTTGCCTTGAAGTCTAGGAGCAAAATTGATTTCATCCAGAGTGTTGTTTTTCCAGGACAATTATCTTTCTCCTCATTTGATAGATGTCATGTTTTTAAAGTGACAACCAGGGGTCCTGGTTCTGGAGTTGATATGGTCAATAAGATGCGCCCTGAAGGAGAGCTAGGTAATTGTTGGGTGTGCTTCGACCATGTCAAAAGAGTTCATGATTGGCACACTATGGCATGTCATGTTTATAATCCATTTCTTAGGGAGCTTCAGACAATCTGTCGACAATGGAAGAATTCTCCCTCTGTCGTGGCTGCTGAGGCTCAACTAAAATCCTTGTGTGCTTGGCTACATGCTGGTCATGCAATTTCTAAGTACATTCACATGTTGGAAACATGGATTGTGTGGTGGCATGCTAGGATTCATCATTGGGGTGAACACATACTAAAGGTATCCTCATCCACCATTTACTTTTGTTTCCTTTTAACATCCAAAAGCAGGACAACTTTACACTTTCTTATTGATGTGCAGGCAATGGAAGAGAATGATCAATACCTTGTGCCAAGGACGAATCTTTCCGAGTCAATACATGGAAGCTGGTTGGCTACAAATAATGGGGTCAAATATATGTCACTATATGATGCGTGTATGGAGCATGCTTGCAAGGAGCAAGGCATGCATTCTTCCTTGGCGGCAAACATATTGGTGAGGGTCCATACATTCAAAGGCTAAGAGATAGGGACTCAATGTGGAAGCGAAATGCTTACAAACAAGAGAATTTAATAGATCTCACAAATGATGTGGCAGAGAAAATAGGGGTGGCAAGGGCACATGAAGCTGCCTCAGGGAATACTACTACAGTGCGCAAGAAGAGGCCACGGACATTGTCATCTCCAATACATGTGGATGATTCCCATAGACCAGAGTATCAAAAGGTGAACAAGCATCTTCAAAGGAGGCATTCTATCTCTACTCCATTCGGTGGTACAGAAGGAAATGATGATTTTTCATGACTGCAAGAGGAAGAGATAAATCAAACCATGTGGGCCATTCGCCGCACCAATCCTGGGAGTGTTGCTCGATGCCAGGGATATCTTCCAAGCAAGAAGGCAAAGTGCAATATGCTCATTGACTCAAAGGGAAGATCAGGAAAAAAGGGTGTCCCTTCCCCGTGCTTTTATGGAAGAATTAGAAGATCAACTATTGAAGACAATGTTCATTCTCAAATGATCTACTTCTGTGGAGATAGTGTGGATCACACTTGGAACCCAACAAATGCCATACATGGGATACCTGGACCTGCCCCTACAAGGTGGGTAGTGGATAAGGGAACAACACTTACTGTAGATGAAATTAAAAAACTTCAGCAAGGCGGATTTATTCTTCAAGGAATAACAGAGGAAAAATCAGCCACAAACTAGGAGAGTACACATAGCCAATGCAGGAGGGAAAGCTAGACCAGAATTTCGAGAAGGACAAAAGGTGATCTACAGAAAGAAAGTTACCAAGGAAATGCAGGACAGAATTGATTCATCCATAACAATGGATTGTGTGGTTCTGCATACTAATGTGGTGCAAAATAGGGAGCATGTTGAGTTCATTATTGCTACAGCTGGGTCAGAAAGAAGAGGATGCCATTATACAGTGACAGTCTCGATTTTCCCATCTTGTACATGCGAGGATTTTATTCGTAGGGCTTGTCGTGTTGATCGTTACTTTCCTTGCAAACATATATACCATGTATTCCTGAAGATTCTAGGTTTGGATTTGAAAATCCACAAGCTTGTGCATCAAGCTGCTTTGACAAAAGAGGAGCTCCATGATGCTCTATCAAGGGTGGTAGTGGCATAGCATATCTACAATGATCATCTTTTTTGGTAAATCTAGGATTGGTAGTGGTATATCATATCTATAATGATCCTTTTTTTGGGTGAATACAGGACTGGTAGTGGTATATAATTTTTGATGAGATCCCTTTTTGGTTTAGTCAAACTATATCTACTCAAGCAGCAATGTACACTTATGTAGCGACAGTCTCGAGGAAGAAAATTATTTATTGCGGGCAAACTTTTCTCACTTATGTTGAAACGGTCTCTCAGTTGGCTATTTTGTTTTATGATTCCCATGTGGCAGCAATATTTAGTGTTTGTTTTTTGGAGATATATACAACCTATACAATTGTGTAGCAGTGATCTCTAGACTTCTCTTTTCTTCCATTGTGTCACTTGAGAGCCTTATTTTCTTTGTTGGTGATATTTTTTGGTCAAACTATATCTACCCATGCAGCAATGTATACTTATGTAGCAACAGTCTCCAGGAAGGAAATTATTTATTGCGGGCAAACTTTGCACACTTTTGTAGAAACGGTCTCTCCGATGGCTATTTTGTATTATGATTTCCATGTGACAGCAATATTCAGTATTGGATTTTTTGAAATATGAACAAACTATACAATTATGTAGTAGTGATATGTAGACTTTTGTTTTCTTCCATTGTGTCGCTTGATAGCCTTATTTTCTTTATCGGTTGATGTGTAGAGGTGACTCCAAATTGCTTTCTTTTGGTACTGTAGATAACAACTACTTTTTATAATAACCGCTCATATGTAATCGTGATGTAATCGTGATATGCTTTTCTTATAGACCATGAAATTTGTGGTGCAATGATACTTGTGAAATACTGATATATATCGTCCACATACCTTTATTTGTTGAAAATTTCATCTTGTTCCTCTATTTATTGGATTAATATGTTTGTCAAAGGATAAATTTTTTCCAAATTAAATTGTAATTACTTCCTTTTTCAAAACCCTGGCTCGCTAGCTCGTGGATTTTAGCTCGGAAAATGGTGATCCCCGGCTGCAGCTAATGGCTAGGAAATGTATCAAATGGATGTCAAAAATGCATTTCTAAATGGAGACCTACAAGAGGAAGTGTATATGGCACATCCAGAAGGGTATGTACACCCAAGATATCCCACTCACGTATGCAGATTGAAAAAGGCATTATATGGTTTGAAGCAAGCACCTCGTGCTTGGAGTGATAAGATGAGCAGATATCTTATCTCACTTGGTTTTCAGATTTCTACAGCAGATTCTTCACTCTATGTGAAGAAGACAGATCATGGGATTGTTTTACTTATCATCTATGTGGATGACTTGATTATCACAGGTGATCATGGTGCAGATGTGATGCATGTCAAGAAAGCTTTGAGTGGGCAATTTGACATGAAAGATCTTGGTGAGTTGAGATACTTCCTTGGAATTGAAGTGGTCAAAGATCATGCAGGTACATGGTTAGTACAGTGCCAATATGCATTGAATATGTTGGCAAAGTATGGCATGACAGGGTGTAAGCCTATGAGTACACCTTTGGAGCAGAATGTGAAGTTGCGGGCTGATTATGGTGATGAGTTGGATGATCCATCTATGTACAGAAAGATGGTTGGTAGTCTCATTTACATGACTATCACACGCCCGGATTTGAGTTATGTTGTGGGGCCAGTCAGCTAGTTTATGCAGAGCTCCAGAAAACCACATTTGGATGCAATGAGACGCATTATGAGATATGTGAAGACCACTGCACATTATGGTCTACTTTATGAGAGTGGTAAAAGCTTGGACATACATGGCTACACAGATGCTGATTGGGCAGGTAGCTCATATGACAAGAGGTCTACTAGTGTATATGCTTTTACACTTGGAAGTGCTATGGTGAGTTGGAGTAGCAAGAAGCAACCTACAGTTGCTTTATCTAGTACAGAGGCTGAATACAAGGGTGCAACCATTGCTACTTGTGAGGCTGAATACAGGGGTGCAGCCATTGTTACTTGTGAGGCTGAATACAAGGGTGCAACCATTGCTACTTGTGAGGCTAAATATAGGGGTGCAACCATTGCTACTTGTGAGGCTGAATACAGGGGTGCAGCCATTGTTGCTACTTGTGAGGCAGTATGGTTAAACAATCTCTTGGTAGATTTGGGTGAGCCTATTGATGGCAAAGTTGTCATTCATTGTGACAACATGAGCAGTATACAGTTGGCCAAGAATCCAGTATTTCATGCGAGGACCAAACACATAGAGGTCCATTATCACTTTGTCAGAGAGAAGGTGCTGGATGGTACAGTTGATCTATAGTATGTGAAGACTGATGAGAGCAGGTGGCAGACATCTTTACAAAGCCACTTAGCAGGGAGAAGTTTGAGTACTTCTGTACTATGTTGGGAGTACATGGGATGAGCTTGAGGGGGAGTGTTGAGAGCCTTGATATCCCAAGCTCATCTACATCTTCATCGGCAGTACATCATGAGCTTGAGAGGGGCTGTTGAGATTCAAGCTCGATGTCAGTGTGAGCCAGCTATGCTATGTGCTGGCAGATTAGGTAGGAACATGTGTCAGACATAAATGACCGCGTGTCTAGCTGGTCATAGCGTGTGGACATTAGCTAGGGTTAGATGTGTGTGGACACAACTCATAGTGTGTTGTGTGTACTATGGATTATGGCATTATGCATTGTGTGAGAAGGGAGATGGCTTCCCTCTATGGTTAGGGTTTGCAATATGCATTAGGGTTTGCTCCTGTGTGTGTGTCTCCTCCCCCTCTACCATTCTTTCAACACGAAGCACCTGAATCCACATACCACACATCATCTTTTTGTGCTGCTTCAACATTTTCAGACATGGCATTCATGCGCACGACATGCTGCATAACAAACAACCTTTCATTATCCTCATTATTTCTGCTTGAGGATGCATAGTTGTTTTGCTGCACTTTCCCATTTTGCATGTCAGCCTGCTTCTTATAACATTCTGCCTGCACATGTCCAGGCTTACCACAATAATAGCATTTACGTGCATCATTATACTGCCTTTGCCAATTTCCACGGCCTCTTTGACTCCCCCTGCCCTCTGAATTTGCCTCTTCTACTTGCGTGTTGTTGTTGTTGTTGTTGTGTATTCTGGGACTGTTGTTGCTACTGCTGGCCATAATTATGATTAACTGTTCGGCCACCTCCTTGACCGCGTCCACGACCTCCTCTACCACGTCCTCTTCCTATAGAAGGCTTGTTGCTCTGAACTGTTTTTGTTTTGTGAAGACTGTTGGTCTTCACCCAAGCTCTTCTCTTCTATAATCAGCATAGACACCAAATCTGTAAAGTTGGGAATGTTTTCCTGAGTCTGAATAGACGTCTTGAACGCCTTGTATTGTGGTTCGAGACCACGTAGACAGACTTCCACCTTATCATCATCATCTACTGACACACCAATAGATGCAAGGGATTCCATAATACCCTTTATCTTCAATGCATAGTCATTCACAGACATGCTCTTTTTCTCCACAGTATGAAGTTCATTCTTCAACTGTATCTTACGTGCCTTGGTATTTATTTCATAGAGTTTTACCAAGGTGTCCCACGCCTCCTTGGGGGACTTGGCATCCTGAGTATGCCCAATCATGGTGTCTTGTATACTAATGGAGAGCCAATACATTACTTTCCTGGCTCCTTGGTTCCAATCTTTAAACTCTTTCACATCTGCAACAGTCAGATTTATGTCTGGTATCTTTGGTGCCTCTTCATGCTCACCTTCTATGTAGTCCCAATAGCCCTTTCCCATTAGGAAATTCGTCAACCTGAACCTCCAAGCATGGAAGTTATTCTTATCAAGCTTCTCAGCCACAATCTGGGTTATGCCATCATTTGACATCTTGCTAGATACACAAATTTACTAGAAACAACACTCTAGTTTTTCTTGCACAAACTGCTATATTTTCTACAGCGGTACTATAGTACTCTCAAATGTCACAACCAGTGACTTCAATGTGCATACATACACCCAATGGCAACTGTTGACCTCTTTGGCAGCACCCACAGTGTCTGCACAGTCAATCTGTCTTCCTGCAGTTCTTAAAACAGAGTTCTGCAGAGAATCGATGACTTACCCGCAGTGCTCGAAATCGCCTGCTTTCTGAAAAACGGAGGTCCAGACGCCCCCGAAACGCGTTTTTGGCCCAGAAAATTCTCTCCGATAGGAAGTATAGTTGCCCTATAGCTTTACTCCCATGAGGAAAGCTCCTCAATCAGAGATCGTTGCCGGTGCCTCCCGTAGAGCTCCCAACGAGACAAGGGTGTAGTCACCAACACAAATAGGGAAGAGTAGTTGAAGCTCTTACCCTCGTACCGCTTCCTGTGGTTCTCTTGCTTGCAGCTCAGCCCTTAGCACAAACCAGGCTCTGATACCATGAAAAGATGCAGGGGGGAAGAGAGCTTGAGCTCTTGCAACAAGCACACACACACTCACAAAACCCTAATAGAGAACACATAAGGTGAGAGGCTGAAAATCTTCTTCTTCTTCACTCAACACTCAACACACCATATACAAGATAAGAGTACACATAATATGAAAGGTACTCAACCAATACATACACGAGTTCTCTATAGTGTGAACCTAACTAAATGAGCTGGCGCTATAACTATGCCAGTCTCTAGAATGGCTGTCACACAGCCTGTCATCCCGCTGGCCGTATATCACCCATGATCTCACCAACCATGCCAGTGGTGTAAGTGTGGGGCCTATCCCCCAGGGTCATCAGTGTCCACCGCCTCACTAGACGAGCTCGATATCTCAACAATGCCCGGTCGTGCATTTATTAAGGTTTAAAGGTCGTCACTTTTTAACTAAAATGACTGAAATTTTCGTATAAGCTTGATCCGGTGTCCGTTTTGGATGCTTTAAATTCATTTTTAGGGTAAAATCACACGCAGATTCCAAATTTGGGCTCAAAATTTGAAGATTCTAAGTAGAAATGACTCAAATAATATGATCATTGATTTTTATACCATAAAAACTCATAAATTTATCTATTACATGAACATTTCTTTATTAGTGAAGATGGGTATGTTACAGTTCCCCACACTTGAAGCATCGGTTCTCCTTCTTGTACCTTTCAAGCTCCTCGGGTGAGAGCTTGTTTTGTCCCTTGTACACCCCTTTCTCCTTCTTCTTCATTTGACTTTTGAAGTCTTGAGAAGGCCGCTCATTGTGGATAGTCTTTTCACCTTTCTCATATAACTTAATAGTCATCTTGTTGAAAGGGAAGATTTTACGACCCACCAATGAGTGATGGATAGTTTTTTCACCTTTCTCATATAACTTAATAGTCATCTTGTTGAAAGGGAAGATTTTACGACCCACCAATGAGTGATGGATGACTTCAAAAATAGTTGCGGGCTTTTGTGCATGAACGTATCCACACACATCTTCATGGAGTCCAGCCAAAAACTATTGCTTTTGCTCTGAAAAGTTGATCTTTTTAAAGACAATAGCTTTGAGATGTAGATCCCAAAACTTGTCTATGTAGTGCTACATACTCTCTCCCCTTGAGCTTAAGAGCATGCCATGATGTTAGCACATCATCTTGAGCTTGGTCACTTAGAAATTGCTTTATGATAGCATTTCTACATTCCCGCCAAGTTTTGGGCCGCAAACCTTGAGCTCGAAGACTCGCCCACCATTGAACGAGCGGATCACATGGCCACATGACGAAGCTTGGACTCTTCGGTGAAGTGCTCTCCACCAAAAGCCGCATCAAATTGTTGTTGGATAAAGTTGACTTTATCTGTGTTGCCATATGTACCATCAAATATGACAAAAGTCACATTCTTTCCACCCTCCTTAAATGTTTGAAGCTTGTGAGGTCTCTTCCAAGCATAATGAGTCCTTTTGCACCTTTTTGGTATATGCAAGTGCATGCGCTTGACCATTCTTGAAGAGAGCTTTCTTCATCACCTTTTGAGAGTGAAGGGCTTGATGAAGGTGAAGGAGACCTTCTCCTTCTTTGATGAAAGTGAAGGGCTTGATGAAGGTGAAGGAGACCTTCTCCTTCTTTGATGAAAGTGGCTTCTTTTGCTTCTTCCACTTTTGGATGAGGAAGACCCATCACTTGAAGAAGATCTTCACCCCCACCTACGTCATTCTTGAGGAGCACTTGATGGAGATTGCCCCTCCCTTTCCATGGGCATTCTTACATGCTCACTCCCTTGTAGAGAATTGGCTTCTCTTGGAGGAGACTTTGTTGTAAGAACCATGCCATGCACAAACATGAAAGCTTGAACCGTGGGCCTAAAGAAAGGATTATGTTATGCATCATGCAAGCTTTGAACTAGGTTCCTTAAGGCATGAGTTCCTTGAGCTGAAGCTTCATCTTCTTTAAAATTTACTTGATGCCAACTAGGCTCATTGTGTGGAATGAAAGACATGATTCCTTCACAATTTTCACTACCTTTTTATAAGAGTGCTTGGATCGTAGCTTAATTAGAAATGCTAGTTTCAATTACGCAACACTTACAATTCTCTGATATCAATGTAACTAGGCTTACTAAAGCTTCTTCTTAGCAAATAACAAGTATTAACTCAAGCTCTTTTAGTATTGATATTCCTTTTAATTTCCACCCTTAGTGATGATGGCATGTGAAAGGAATAACTTTGCATTCACTCAAATATCTCACATATGCATTCCTTTGGCTACTCACACACACATACTAACAAGTAGCAAATGCAAAACAAGCATGCAACTAAAGAACTTAACACAAATGAACAAGATTGAGGGCGGGAATTCTTGAGGAGGCCAACCCCCCCTCAAAAGGATTTTGTATTAATTCTTTGCTCTTGAACTCTTACAAAGAGAAAGCTTAGATTAATACATCTCTTGGACCATGGAGGCTAGGATCTCCATAACCCTTGAGCTTTTGGACTTGCTTGGGACCTCAAGCTATGTTGTTCTCTTCTCAAAGCCTCAATGGCTACTCAAGCCAAGAGTACTTGTTGCGGAGAAAAGGCGCGGAGAAAAGGAGAGTCTTGATGAGGATTTGGCTTGGAGCATGAGCTGGAAGTGCTCCATAGTCTATGTACTTATCTACATAGGGTAGTACTCTAGTATAAGCTTATAGCTTGCATAAGAGTGCTTGAGCTTGAAGAGGTTGTTGAGAGCTTTCACTTGTGCGTTTCCACACTCTAATTGCCCCACTAATGAGCAAGATAATCCCTTTTTAAGAGCTCAAGTTGATGAAGTGGAGGCTTGATGCCAATAATAGTATCCATGTGGCTTAGAGAGAGAGAGAGGTGGAGCTTGGGTAGCACATGGAGAAGGTTTGGGTGCCTATTTCCACCCTTCCCATTGGTGAAAATGAGTCCTAATTAGACCAAATAAAGCCCTCTACCCCAATCCTAGCTGTATTTGGATGTTAAGAAGGGCTAGAATTGTGATATTTACTCCAACAAACCATTAGATTCAAGTATTTTTTTGGCTCTTAAGTACACTTTTGTGCATCCAAAGTCCAATTCGACTTAAGGGGATGCTTGTATGAGTGCTAGGAATGCTTTTGTGCATTCAAAGTTAATAGCTTGTTTTATTGGAGAAAAGAATCAGCTTAGCTTGATTCGGTCAACTAAGCACCCTCTAAATCCAGAGTGATTTAGTGTAGGGAAGGAAGCCTCACTCAAATGTCTAAATGGAGTGAAAGGAGGTATATCATGATAAGGATTTTCCTTATGAAGATGCCAAGTGGATGCCGAAATTCCAACTCAAAGTGACAAGAGTATAATTGATTACATGAAAGGGATGGACAAGGTATAATGACATCCAGGTAATCAAAGTTTTTATTGCAAATGTTTTCTTGCATTAATGTTTGATTTGATTGTGTACACAAGAAGTTTAAGGATTAGCTTAGCAAATGACTTCATCTTATAAGCGCCTATGCTAGACTTACTATCTAGTCCAAGGAAGGATCATCACTCAAAAGAGCATGCAGAGTGAAAAAAAGTAATGATGATGTCTCAGCTTAGCATTGATTTCGTCACCACACGGAAGTGAGAAATACTCAAATGTGGATCCAGAGTATAGATGGACTATAGTTTCCCCTAATGACGACATAGTCGAGGACGACTATGGATTTAAGAGGGGTAATGTCATCAAAATTTAACTCTGATGAATATCTAAGCTTTAAATGACTTTTTCTCTCTAGAATTGATCACTCTAGAGAAATACTAAAAATTGATCACTCTAGAATTGATCACTCTAGAGAGAGAAATACTAAAAAAAGCTTAAGGATAAGGCTACAAACAAGTGCATGCAGGCAATGTGAAGTGCCTAGTGAGAAATGCAAGTTGCAAAAGAGCCTAAGAAATTTAACCAAGACTTCGTCATGCTTTTCAGAAGTCGAAACGGGTTAAAGATGACCTCGAAACGAGCAAATAATGGCTGTCGAGGCGGGAACGAAGGCTTGAACCATGGGCGGATGGGTTGGAGAGGCCAAATTAGAGCCGCGCAATTGGGGTGGGGGCCTAACTTTTTCCCCAAGGCACCCCAAAAGGAGGCGCCTACAAAAAGTAGGGCAGAACCCTACTTTTGTGGGGCTCTCCACCTTTTTGGGGCCAAAAAGGGAAAAAGCTCACTTTTCCCAAATCGATTGGGAAAAGTGAGCATATCTCCATGCATGGGGAGCCTAATCTTGCAAGAGGGGGCTCTATTGGCTGCTCTCATCATTCCCTACACATATATAAGCATGGTTCTTGCTCTCCCATGGCAAGCAAGTCACTTCTCCTTGTGGTAGCTTCTCGTCTCTTAGCGTAAATTACATTACTTAAGCCATAAGGGCTCTCGTCTCTTAGCATAAATTACATTACTTAAGCCATAAGGGCTCTCGTCTCTTAGCGTAAATTACATTACTTAAGCCATAAGGGCTCTATTGGCTGCTCTCATCATTCCCTACACATATATAAGCATGGTTCTTGCTCTCCCATGGCAAGCAAGTCACTTCTCCTTGTGGTATCTTCTCGTCTCTTAGCGTAAATTACATTACTTAAGCCATAAGGGCTCATAAGGGCTCATAATCCCATTAATAATCACTCTACTCCTTTTCTCCGTAAGAGCTCTTGATCCTATGTGATCATTGAGGCCTTGAGAAGAGGAAAACAAAGCTTGCAGGTGCCCAAGGAAGCAGCCCGAAGAGGGGTTATGGAGATCTTAGCCTCCATAGTCCCTAAGAAGAGGTATTAATCCAAGTAAAAGCCATCTTTAAATGATGTAAGCTTATACACTTGATTAATACAAATCCTTTCGAGGGGGGGCCGGCCTCATGAATACGGCCCTCATCGTGTGTCTTGTGCAATTTCTATTTGTCTTGTTGTTATGCATGAATAGAGGAGCAAGTGGCAACCCACTATTAGCACCCTCTATGCATGATTGTCCATGTTTGATAATTAATCAATGTTATGCATGAATGCACAAGAAAAGATTGCATCATGGTTAAACTTAGTGAATGTTTAACATGCTAAAGTCTTCTTTCTTTTCATCAAATATGGCATATAAAAAGGTTAGCTAATGCGCTATGTTTTAGCTAGTTAGCATATGCAAGAATATGCTAACGAGCTATAAGTTACATGCACTAAGTTAGAGTTATTAACTAAAATGTGCGGGAACCTTAATGAAATAAGCTAGTCATAAATGATGCTTGGCAATGGTTATGTTGGTTTTCTGCAATTGTTATTTCACTTTAAAATAAAATTGCTAAAAGAAATTAACATAAAGGTTACATCATGTATATATACACATATGAATAAAGATGGGTCTTTTTGCAATATATCTTGTCAAAATATGTACCTCGTGCAAGTTTGTGAACACAATTGTAAGTGAATAATTGCAAGAGTGGATTTAATAAAATAAATAACCTTAGGAAAAATCAGGTAAAACCACGGAAGGTTCTAGAATATTCTAGAAGGTATAGAAAGAGGAGCATTCTTTACAGTTAGTGCAGATCAATTAGCCAACTTCCAGATGGATTTCAAGAGAGTGAAGCTAGCAGAGGCACTGAAGATGGTTCGACTTATAGTCTTTGAGAAGACCAAGGATCCTAATGCTACAGTAATAGTAAATGGCCAACCCATTTCTCAGAATCGGTGGGTCTATGATCATCTACGAGAGTTGTTACCTCCCGAGCGCATATGTTACTGGGATGACTCTATTCCAGGTTTGCCTCCACCGCCAAAGGTCTTTTGGCTACTAGAGAACTTGGAAGGAGCACCCCACTTCAAGGAGCTTAAGTTCTTGAGGATCTAGACCAAGGTTACTTGGTTAGCGGGAATTGTCTATATTTCAAAGATAGACTATGCATTCCCAGAAATCAGGAACTAAGGAAGGCTATCTTCTATGAAGCTCATGATAGTCCTACAGCGGGCCATCCAGGCTATACAAAAACGCTTAATACAATGCGGCAGAGTTATCACACTGGAAAGGTTTAAAAGGTGATATTCTTCGCTACGTCAAAAGTTGCCTATATTGCCAAAGGATTAAAGTAGAAAGGGTGAAGATGCCTGGTAAACTTCAACCCTTAGATATTTCACAAATGAAGTGGGAATGTATTAGCATGGATTTTGTCACAAGATTACCACGGGTCAAGGAGGCTATGATTCTATTATGGTCATAGTGGATCTCCTTACCAAAGTAGCCCATTTGATTCCTGTGAAGACAGTTTTCAAATCCTCAAATATAGCCAGACTGTTTGTGAAAGAGATTTTTAAGTTGCATGGGCTACCAAAGCAGATTGTGAGCAATCGTGATGCAAAATTTATGTCAAAATTTTGGTCATCATTATTGCAAGCATTGGGAACAAAGCTATGCTTTAGTACTGCCTACTATCATCCTCAGATCAATGGTCCCATTGCTTTTCCTTCAAAGGTAGCTTCAAACTCTAACATCTTCTCATTTCCTACATAAAAAGCATCAAACCCACTTGGTAACCATCTTGTTTCAAACGGCTTTGTATGACAATAACCATCTTGATCCTTCTTCCCTTGGATATGGCCAAACTTCAATTTCAAAGTACCCACTGGCAGTGGATTTGCCATTGGAAATCCTCCTCTTACTTTTGCTGTTTTGTTGCTTAGATGATCCTTCCTACGTAACTTTCTGTTTTTTCAACAATGGGGTAACCTGTAACTTTTTGTGTATCAAAGACTTTGCTGCTATTACTCCTAAAAGCTTCCAAAATCCCTTCTCTGTAGGTTCTAAAACTGGAGGCTGACTCTAAGCCCGCCTCAGTTGTCTGAGGTGGTGGTAAGGTATCCACATACTTTTGATGAGGCATCGCAAATTGCCACACAAAAGTTTCAAAAATTAAACTATAAGGTAAAACAATTTAGAGATGGAAGAGAAAAGATTATAATGGATGCGTCTCAGTTAGCTGAGGACAATGTTGTTGGGACATCCAATATGCCCTCAAGTGGGGATCCCCAACAAGACATTATCCAAAAGCTAACGCAGACGTTGGAAACTCTCACTTTGAATCTTGTGCAGGCACCAAGAGGAGCTCAAAGAGAAGAGGGGAGGGCTCCAAGACGCCAACCCTAGGAATTCAAATACTGGAATTGCTTGGAGACATGGCATGGTATGTATCATTGCCCTTATCCAAGGAGAAATCTGGGTGACATCTATCCTCCACGATGACCCCCTCAAACTATTGAGAATGAATAACCACGCCAATTTCTTCATCGCCAACAACCGCCCTCACAACCTGCTCCACAAGATATTACAAACATACCTCCTCTTCCACCCAATGATGTGGAGAGAGGAGTGCATATTATCAAATTGGAGCCATCATCAAGTGGCAACCTAGAAGACATCACCATCATGCCAGCCATTGCCTTGGGTCTCTACCACAAAGATCTCTAACCGGCAAGCTTTTCCCATCAAGAACTCCCCACTAAGTCGATATGAATCCAAGTATCTTCTGCTGTCCATAAATTTCAGTGAGCACCTATGCTTTTTGGCTGTCTTCTTGCATGCACCTAGAAAAAACTCCTCTTCTCCACTCTCCAATGTGCGCCCTCTTTCTCTTTATAAGGAGCCCGCAGCCACTTTATTTTAGCCTCCCCTTGATGCTTTTCTTTTGTGCGCCCCTCACACTCCTTTTTATGCACTCCAATTTTACCCTTCATGCTTTTTTTATAATTTATGCAACGTCATCAACTTTATTTAATAAAATTGACCACCTGGTCAAACCTTTTAAAATTTTGGCCATTCTTTTAAAAGAAGTCAAACTCGAGAACAAAGCTTCTCTTGCCACTCGTGAGCTGCATCTGACACCCATGTGCTAGGCACGTCTGCTCTCTGGCCACATCCCAGGGAAAACTCTTTTCCCGTGCCCATTCCATCACCAAGATTTGCTCCTGCAAAATAAGAGTTAAATATGAAATATAGAAAAATACTTACCACCTACAAAACGAGTGGAGAGATAGAAAACTCTCTCACTTGTAGCATGAGTAGTATGATCCGTATGTGTAAGATTCCTCCCCCACCCCCTTTTTGATGTCTAGTATCTTTCCCTGTAATCAATCCCTCTTCAGAAATATAAAGACCTTGTTTCTATCTGTTTTAGCCTAGAGAGAGAAAAATATTCTAGAGAGAGAATATTCAGATTTTGAATATTTTTGGATAGAAAAATATCTCTTCTAATTCAGATGAGTTCCCCTGAAACAGAAATTCAAAAAAGAATTTTCCAATGTGCAATTGGAATTAATTGAAAATAGCTATAAAGAACCTTAGCCTAAGGGTCTAGATTTTCAGAAATCTTTAGACTATGGTCCAATTAAGGTTCCTATGGACCAATAGCATCAATCCATGTGTAGGGAGGAGATAAATCCAACTTGTAAAAAGAAAATACCCAAAAATGAGTAAATGCTCACATGAGGTGAAGAGTTAAAAATGTACAAGGTTTATTAGTAAAAAACTATGAGCAATATTAAAAATATGACATATGTAAGGAAGGGGAATTCTTTAAAGGAGGTGCATATTTCACATAAGATGAAGAGTTGAAAATGTACAAGGTTTATTAGTAAAAAAATTATGAGCAATATTAAAAGTATGACATATGTAAGGAAGGGGAGTTCTTTAAAGGAGGTGCATATTTCACATAAGATGAAGAGTTGAAAATGTACAAGGTTTATTAGTAAAAAAATTATGAGCAATATTAAAAGTATGACATATGTAAGGAAGGGGAGTTCTTTAAAGGAGGTGCATATTTCACATAAGATGAAGAGTTGAAAATGTACAAGGTTTATTAGTAAAAAACTATGAGCAATATTAAAAATATGACATATGTAAGGAAAGGGAGTTCTTTAAAGGAGGTGCATATTTCACATGCTTGAATGAGTTTTAAACTCATAAAAATTGAGATATTTCATCTCTCCTCTCTCCTCATTTAAGTCTAGTTCCAAAAAGTTAGCTTAACTGACCTAAAAATGGTCAAATATTGACCAAACTGATTTAGAAAATTCTAGAATCAGTTTGTTTGGTTAGGAGCTCAATTTTTCCTATAAATAGAAGCCTCCCCCTTGTTGAAAAACATATAGTGTTTATGCATCGTTACTCTACTCCACCTAAGCCAGAAACTGTGAATTCATTTAATAATTCACTAGTTTTTGGAGCTCCCCTCTTTCTTCAATCCCCATTAGTGGCTCCATCAACATACTTAACCAATTGATTGGTTGGGGGCCTCTACCGTGAACAAAGAATCAAGCAAGTTGTAAGGTAATTAGTGAATATTGATCTTTCTATAATTTCTCAATGTTTCTCTCTTCTCAACCCCTCTCAAGCTTGAGAAGTTTAATTGGTATGGTTTTTTTTTAATGCTATTGAAGTTTGAATAGTAGTGAAGAGTTACATAATGCTATTGAAGTTAATTTTCATTTATGTTTAAATTCTAATGATTTTTATGTAAATTCTCTCTCTCACTCAAGAAATGGTCATATTCATGAACCGTTCTCAATCCAAATCAAGCTTTTCATAAAGCTTTTCCTTAACCCAAGATTAAGCTATGCTTGAGGCCAAATTAATGGCTTTTTTCTATGCTTTTAGTTTATGTATATTAATGATTCAATCCATTATGGATTGATAATCCAATTAGAGATTATTTTAATTATTTTCTTAATGATAAGCATTATCCCTTTGAAAAATTGAGATTTATCAGTCATAGCAGCGGAGCTTTGGCAAAATTTTTATAAAAATTATGCATAAAATAATCTCATTCAAAGCATAAAAAGTGGACTTCCTACCATATTCTAGGAATTATCATCCTAGATTAATTGAAAGAATTTCATTACAATCATGGAGAAATTGAATTTTAATATTAGGCATAATGGATAAATTTTTATATCAAAAGTGTTATTTTTACCATTTTTATTTCATGAATAGAAGTATGCATAATGGATAAATTTTTATATCAAAAGTGTTATTTTTACCATTTTTATTTCATGCATAGAAGTATGCATAATGGAAAAATTTTTATATCAAAGGTGTTACTTTTATCATATTGGATTTCATGTATAGAGGTATGCATAAAAGTTGATTATTTTATTATAAAAGTGTGACTTTTATCATAATTGAATTTCATGCATATAGGTATGCATAAAAGATATTCTTTTTATACTAAAAGTGTGATTTTCCTCATAAATGGATTTTATGCTTAACTTAGATGTATAAGAGAAATTTTTTTATTCTAAAAGTGTAATTCCTACCAAATTGAATTTATGCATAAGAAGATGCATAAAAGATTGATTTTTTAATTCAAAAGTGTCATTCTCATCTAAATTGAATTTATGTATAGAAAAATGCATAAAAGATTAAAATTTAATTCAAAAGTGTCATTTTCATTAAAAATAAATTTATGCATAGGAAGATGCATAAAAGATTGATTTTTACTTTGAAAGTATTAATCTCCTTAAATAGAATTTATTCATAAATAAATGTGTAAAGAAATCTTATATCAAATGTAAGAATTCTCTTGTATTCTATAAATAGATAAGAGATGTGATAGGATGTGATAAGAGATGTGATAAGATGCTTATGAAATAAGTTAGGAGGTGATAAGAGATGTGATAAGAGGTGTGATAAGAGGTGATAAGATGCTTATGAAATAAGTTAGGAGGTGATAAGATGAATTAAGATGTGTATGGGGGGATGAGGTAAGAAGTGTATGTGATAGGATAAGATGTATATGGGTTGTGATAGGGCGAGAATGGATGTGATGTAAAAGATTAGATGTGAAGGTATATGGGGTTATATAAATGGGAATGTGGATGTGGATGTATGTGAATGTGGATGTAGATGTGGATGTATAGATGTGAATGTGGAATGTGGATGTGGATGTATGTATGTATGTGGATGTAGATGTGGATGTATAGATGTGAATGGGAATGGGGATGTGGATGTATGTGAATGTGAATGTAGATGTGGATGTATAGATGTGAATGTGGAATGTGGATGTATAGATGTGGATGTATGGGAATGTGGATGTGGATGTATGTGAATGTGAATGTGGATGTGGATGTATGTATGTATGTGGATGTAGATGTGGATGTATGGATGTGTATGTATGAATGTGGATATGGGATGTGGATGTATAAATGAGGATGTGAAAATGGAGGTAAGCAAGTAGATGTGGATGTATGGATGTGAATGTGGATGTGGATGTGGATGTATGGATGTGGATATGGATGTGTATGTATGAATGTGGATATGGGATGTGGATGTATAAATGAAGATGTGAAAATGGAGATAAGCATGTAGATGTGGATGTATGGATGTGAATGTGGATATGGATGTGGATGTATGGATGTGGATATGGATGTGAATATATGATATGTGATGTGAAGGAATTTGAAGTGAAGAGATGGAAAATGAGGTGATTGGATGAGTACACATATAAATGGAATGTGGAATAAGTAATGTGGATTAATGAGGAACAATGTGAAAAAATGAGAGTTAATATAGAAACTATATTTGTAAACTGTTTGTAAATGCTGTTTGTAAATGGCTGTTTTATGTCAAGAATGCTGGGGAAGCATTTTGACCGTCTTGTGATTAAGGTTGTGGAGACCTAACTGATAAAGTTGCAACTGCTGACGGAGAGTCAATGGAGGACGTCTCGCGTAGCAAGGTCGACCGAGGTCTTGACCAGCCTCGGTTCGATTAAAATGGTGAGCTTCCGGTACGGTGGATGAGGGACCAAGGAAGCGGCCTATGAGTGAAGCGCTAGGTCACCTGCGAAGGATCCTAGAGGGTGCTGACCATACGGTGCTCGGGCTCTGGGTCGCCTAGGATACCCACGCGTGCGTCGAGGAAGATATTGGAACAAGGAGTAGGAGTTGTTTTGTGAAATCGGGCATGGATCTGGTTGACTGACCTTGCTGGTCCTCAACGGATGAGTCCATGGCTCTTTTATATGGATCTGTTGGTTGATCTTGCTGATCTTCAACGAGAGTCCATCTTGATAAATGATTATATTGCCGAGTATTATGGGCTAGGAACTATGGAAACGGCCTCTGAGTGGACAGGTGGTGAGCGTTCTAGTTGCCAATGATGCCATAGATACTCTGATGATGAAGGAATGATGGGAAATTTGAGAATCAACCGGATAATTTGGAAGACTGTGATCAGTGGTACTATGGTTTCATTAAAGGATTGTTTTAAAGTTAGCTGATGCTAAGAATAAGGCAATTTCATATTGGGTGTGTAAGTGGTGTGCCTAATTTTATGTTTGCATGAACTTCCGGCTAGGGGGCCTTGGAACTCTTTTCCTTGGTACCCGGGACAAAACCTAACCAAATTCCAAATTGGATCCCATCACTACAGTGGTTGGGCGGTTGGCTAACCCATGGGATCGGATGGGGTTAGGCTGGACTGATGGATCCGTAAATCGAGACTCAACTTTTGTTAATACGATAGATAAAGTAAATCTCGGACAGTAATTGTTCTATGGATAGGAATCAACGGCTGTGCCTCTTGAATGGGGAAAAAAGCGTTGATCCCAATGATCCAAGTGCAAGTTTCTTCCTTGATCTGATCTAGTATCTTGAAGATACAATTGGATCAGCTTGATCAGAAATGATCTTGTCTTCATTAGAGAAAAAAATTATCCTGGTGGAATCGCCCGTGCTTTCCGGTAAGGGAAGTTTTTTTCGGGTTCGGTTTTGGAAAAACCGACGGATTAGTCTCTTGTCCGGATATCCGTGGACGAGGCCCCGAATGTGGGACCCCTGTCCCGCGCGAGAAGTGCTACTTCCGCTGCTAGTACCCGAATCCGTTGCTCGGTGGGAACAGGGGGACCTCACAGTATGTAGCTCAATCCAATGGGATTTGCATCCCTTTCGGAGCTCAATCCAATGGGATTTGCATCCCTTTCGGAGCTAGGGATTCAACCCGTACCGGTGCACAAAAGCTTATCCACAAATGGAGAGAATGCTTATGGCTACCATCACATGACACTAGACTAAGCACACACATAAGCTCTACTTGCCCTCATTCCTACACACCCATTCATTCACAAATACAAGCAAGAGGAACACAATCACTAAGCACACAAGCAAAGAGAAAGACCTCACTCCACTCCTATCTTCCTACAAGCATGCACACACTCAAGCATCAAGCTTCCATGAAAGCTTCAAATCAGCCCACATACATAAAAATGAAATACTAAAAGCATGCATAAGAGTAAAATGATTAGAGAAGAGGATGAGAAAGACTCATGACATTGCTATTGATTCAATGAAGAGATTTATCTCATACAAAGATGTAGATGGGGTGAGAGAAGAGTCTTCACCTCTATGGAGAAGAGGCAGAATAGCTCTCTCAAAGGAGCTCTTGCATGAACTTAGCCCAAAGTGTACCTAAGCTCTCAAATGAACCACTTTTTATACTAAAACTCCTAAAACTCCCAAAACTTTCCATGTGGGATTATTCTTAAGCCCACTCCCACACTCATCTACAACTTGGAACTCTTTTCAAGAGCCCTAAATAAGAATGGCACTTGTTTTTCTGCTTGCATCTTTGTGTTGCATCCTTGCATTGATCACCACTCGTCATGCAACACTCCCCCCTTCCTATTTTGCGCACGTCCTCGAGCGCGGTAGAAGCAAAAGCTGCAAAAAACAATGGATACAAGTAAAGCTTTTTATTGAAAAAAAAAACCAGCAATGACAATCTCACACGTGAGCATACTAGTGAAAGGCTGATTAGAGTTTTAAAGAGTGCTAAAAGAGGTGAGTAAAGACTAGTCAAAGTGAGACTAAGTGGTAGATAGTGCTATGCAAAGGCAAGTGTGCTTGCACACCACAGGTTATGAGCATACTAGTGAAAGGCTGATTAGAGTTTTAAAGAGTGCTAAAAGAGGAGAGTAAAGACTAGTCAAAGTGAGACTAAGTGGTAGATAGTGCTATGCAAAGGCAAGTGTGCTTGCACACCACAGGTTATGACCACAGTCTCAATGTCCTGCAAGTATTTAAGTTATTCCTAAGTGGCAAACCTACTCCTAAATATGAGCAATGGTGATTGGATCTTTTCTTTTTCTTTCTTTTTCTTTTTTTTTCTTTTTTTTTTTGTGTGTGTGTGTAAAAGATAAAGAGGAAGGTTCCGTCCCAATGAGATCCAAGCAATGGCCAAGAGACCGAGAAGAGACCTCCGCCAAGAGAATCTAAAGGCCACTAAGTATCTCAAGGGCGACATACCCTTTTCTTTCTTTTTGACATAAGGAGTACCCCATGAAGATGAGGGCATCGATCTCAAGGGTCCATAATGTACCCCAGAGTCCTACCAACATCTATCAAGGCGATAGAGTCCTTGAAGGTCTTTTTCTGAATCTTTTAGACGTCAGTGTTCACCCCATGGAAACCAAGGCATCGGCCCCAAGGTGCTAAGACAACCCCAGGTCCTACCAAGCATTCCACATGGCTGTAGACACGTCATGTCTTGATTCACTTGTATATATTTTTTAGGGCATGATTTTTGTAAATTTTTTATGAATCCTAGCACCTAGCCCATACCTAAGAGGTACCACTAGGGATAACTAATATACTTCGAGAGCATAAGAACTTGGCATACTCCGTTGGTATATATCCTACACTGTCTTCAAATAGAAATACCTTTTACTAAGTCCTCTAAGAATCTAGAAATCACTCACCACATTTTAACAACTAATTTAAAACTTAAACCAGCCAACTGTGTGTGAACATGCAAACAATGTATCCAAAAGTTAAAAGCACATAAAGAACAAAAGATTATGATTTGAATACACCTATTGTAGTGCTCGTTGATGTTGTGCGTTTGCATTGATGCATTGCTGATGTTGTGCAGATTGCTTCTCTTTGCTCTTTGTAGGCATTGCATGTCTCCCCCTTCCTAATTTGTGTGCATAGTAGGTGGACTATTGGGGCGTGTTTGTATGCTCTTGTTTAGCTGAGATCTCTGCAAAATGTTTATTAACAAACAAGAAAAGAAAAGAAAGGAAGAAAATTTGTTATTGGTGCCAATCACCGAATATAGCCAAGGGAAAAATCCCTGTGGGAGAAAAGTGCCCTGGCTTGTTGATCTTATTGTGGAGTTGATAAGTTTACCCTTGTACTGGTGGTGGATCCGTGTCCACTTCTGTTGGAAAGATGGTATCAATCACTTCCAGGATGCATGGACAACCCTGTACAAAAACCAACCTCTGGAGAAGGTGGTAGAGGAAGGAGTGCTTCCTCGCGCTAAAATATGGCATTGGTCCTATGGGAAGGTTAAGCAGACAATTTCGATTTTGGAACTGCTCAATATAGGTACTCATAGTGATCCAAAATTGACATGTTGAGGCTTGGGGAAGGAGGGCTTGCAAGATAGGTGGTTGCAAGTCATTTATGCATGTATCCCTCCATTGTTGTGCTTGAACCTCCTCAGGTAATCTACGTTGATTTGGTCCTCTCTCTCTGGTACTCTCACATCAAGAAGGTTATGGCGTTGGGGTGTAATTCCCACAATTTATTTCATTAAGCCCATGCCATATCGTCGAAAGTAAGAGCGGCATAGCCAACAAATGTGTGAAGCTTCTCCTAATACGAGTCGTGCACACTCTTGACAATGTGGAAATGGGTGATGCTGTTGATAGAATAAAGTGACAAAGTGATGCCCACAGCAATTTTCACCTAAGGGAGCATAAAAGTACCTAGAATGAGTTTGAAAAGGAGGAGCACTATAACCCCCGCGATGTTCAGGTTGAGTACTATCAGGGTCAATGCATGGTGGACATGTATCTCGCCAAGTATCCATCAGGAGGTATCTGGGCGTAGAACAATGAAATTTAGAAACTTCAAACTTTATACACTCATATCCATCATTACAATCCCTAACAAAAACATTGTAGATAAGATCATCTCAAAAAGAACACAATCCTCTAAAGGCATAAGGAACCACATTAGTAAATGTGAGACTATTCAAACACTGATCTACCAAAGAGCTTCAATTGTAGTGTTAATGCCTTATCTTTGGTTTTGGGTATGTCTTTCTTAAGAGGTGGGAAGGTTAGCAATTGTCGAGGAATTTGAGCAAGATAAGAGAATTTAGGCATTGAAGTGCTAGAATCTATGCTCAAAGGAGACTCATGTAAAGTTGGATTTGTCCACAAGTTGATGGTGGAATTTTGTAACAAGGAGAAATTGGGACAACTGGTGATTTAATACATGTTTTGGGAAGGTCAACACAAGGAGATTTGTAGTAGGTGCTATCACAACCACCTATCCTATCTTGAAGAGGTTGTGTTGATTTCCTTTGCACCCACTGATATGGAAAACCAAGGGTGGCTTTTGGAATCTTATTTGTAAGATTCCTCCCCCACCCCCTTTTTGATGTCTAGTATCTTTCCCTATAATCAATCCCTCTTCAGAAATATAAAGACCTTGTTTCTATCTGTTTTAGCCTAGAGAGAGAAAAATATTCTAGAGAGAGAATATTCAGATTTTGAATATTTTTGGATAGAAAAATATCTCTTCTAATTCAGATGAGTTCCCCTGAAACAGAAATTCAAAAAAGAATTTTTCAATGTGCAATTGGAATTAATTGAAAATAGGTATAAAGAACCTTAGCCTAAGGGTCTAGATTTTCAGAAATCTTTAGACTATGGTCCAATTAAGGTTCCTATGGACCAATAGCATCAATCCATGTGTAGGGAGGAGATAAATCCAACTTGTAAAAAGAAAATACCCAAAAATGAGTAAATGCTCACATAAGGTGAAGAGTTCAAAATGTACAAGGTTTATTAGTAAAAAACTATGTGCAATATTAAAAATATGAGATATTTTGGGTATAATGATTTTATTATGACACATATGTAAGGAAGGGGAGTCCCTTAAATGCTCACATAAGATGAAGAGTTGAAAATGTACAAGGTTTATTAGTAAAAAAACTATGAGCAATATTAAAATGATTCCATTATGACACATATGTAAGGAAGGGGAGTTCTTTAAAGGAGGTGCATATTTCACATAAGATAAAGAGTTGAAAATGTACAAGGTTTATTAGTAAAAAACTATGAGCAATATTAAAATGATTCCATTATGACACATATGTAAGGAAGGGGAGTTCTTTAAAGGAGGTGCATATTTCACATAAGATGAAGAGTTGAAAATGTACAAGGTTTATTAGTAAAAAAACTATGAGCAATATTAAAATGATTCCATTATGACACATATGTAAGGAAGGGGAGTTCTTTAAAGGAGGTGCATATTTCACATGCTTGAATGAGTTTTAAACTCATAAAAATTGAGATATTTCATCTCTCCTCTCTCCTCATTCAAGTCTAGTTCCAAAAAGTTAGCTTAACTGACCTAAAAATGGTCAATTATTGACCAAACTGATTTAGAAAATTCTAGAATCAGTTTGTTTGGTTAGGAGCTCAATTTTTCCTATAAATAGAAGCCTCCCCCTTGTTGAAAAATATATAGTGTTTATGCATCGTTACTCTACTCCACCTAAGCCAAGAACTGTGAATTCATTTAATAATTCACTAGTTTTTGGAGCTTCCCTCTTTCTTCAATCCCCATTAGTGGCTCCATCAACATACTTAACCAATTGATTGGTTGGGTGCCTCTACCGTGAACAAAGAATCAAGCAAGTTGTAAGGTAATTAGTGAATATTGATCTTTCTATAATTTCTTAATGTTTCTCTCTTCTCAACCCCTCTCAAGCTTGAGAAGTTTAATTGGTATGGTTTTTTTTAAATGCTATTGAAGTTTGAATAGTAGTGAAGAGTTACATAATGCTATTGAAGTTAATTTTCATTTATGTTTAAATTCTAATGATTTTTATGTAAATTCTCTCCCTCACTCAAGAAATGGTCATACTCATGACCCGTTCTCAATCCAAATCAAGCTTTTCATAAAGCTTTTTCTTAACCCAAGATTAAGCTATGCTTGAGACCAAATTAATGGCTTTTTTCTATGCTTTTAGTTTATGTATATTAATGATTCAATCCATTATGGATTAATAATCCAATTAGAGATTATTTTAATTATTTTCTTAATGATAAGCATTATCCCTTAGAAAAATTGAGATTTATCAGTCATAGCAGCGGAGCTATGGCAAAATTTTTATAAAAATTATGCATAAAATAATCTCATTCAAAGCATAAAAAGAGGACTTCCTACCATATTCTAGGAACTCATCCTAGATTAATTGAAAGAATTTCATTACAATCATGGAGAAATTGAATTTTAATATCATGTATAAAGGATAAGTTTTTATATCAAAAGTGTTATTTTTACCATTTTTATTTCATGCATAGAAGTATGCATAATGGATAAATTTTTATATCAAAAGTGTTATTTTTACCATTTTTATTTCATGCATAGAAGTATGCATAATGGATAAATTTTTATATCAAAAGTGTTATTTTTACCATTTTTATTTCATGCATAGAAGTATGCATAATGGATAAATTTTTATATCAAAAGTGTTATTTTTATCATTTTTAATTTTCATGCATAGAAGTATGCATAAAGAAAATTTTTTATATCAAAAGTGTTACTTTTATCATTTTAATTTTCATGCATAGAAGTATGCATAAAGGAAAAATTTTTATATCAAAAGTGTTACTTTTATCATTTTTAATTTTCATGCATAGAAGTATGCATAAAAGAAATTTTTTTATATCAAAAGTGTTACTTTTATCATTTTTAATTTTCATGCATAGAAGTATGCATAAAAGTTGATTATTTTATTATAAAAGTGTGACTTTTATTATAATTGAATTTCATGCATAGAGGTATGCATAAAAGTTGATTATTTTATTGTAAGAGTGTTACTTTTATCATATTGGATTTCATGCATAGTGGTATGCATAAAGATATTCTTTTTATACTAAAAGTGTGATTTTCCTCATAAATGGATTTTATGCATAACTTAGATGCATAAGAGAAATTCTTTTATTCTAAAAGTGTAATTCCTACCAAATTGAACTTATGCATAAGAAGATGCATAAAAGATTGATTTTAATTTCAAAAGTGTTAGTCTCCTTAAATGGAATTTATGCATAAATAAAAGTGTAGAGAAATCTTATACTAAATATAAGAATTCTCTTAAAAAAGATATGAAATGTGATAAGATGTGATAAGAGGTGTATGAGATGTGATAAGAATTGATAAGATGCGTATGGAAAGTGATAGGAGGTGATAAGAGATGTATGAGATGTGATAAGATTTGATAAGATGGGTATGGAAAGTGATAGGATGTGATAAGAGGTGTATGAGATGTAAAAAGATGTGATAAGATGTGTATGAGATGTGATAGAATGTGTTAAGATGAGTTAGGATGTGTTAAGATGTATATGGGATGTGTTAGAACGAGAATGAATGTAATGTGGTTGTATGAATGTGATGTGGATGTATACATGTAGATGTATATGTATGAATGTGAATCTTGATGTGGATGTGAATGTATGTGAATGTGGATGTGAATGTGGATGTATAGATGTGAATGGGAATGTGGATGTGGATGTATATATGTATATGGATGTGGATGTGGATGTATAGATGTGAATGGGAATGTGGATGGGAATGTGGATGTATAGATGTGAATGGGAATGTGGATGTGGATGTATGTGAATGTGGATGTAGATGTGGATGTATAGATGTGAATGGGAATGTGGATGTGGATGTTTGTATGTATGTGGATGTAGATATGGATGTATAGATGTGAATGGGAATGTGGATGTGGATGTATATGAATGTGGATGTATAGATGTGAATGGGAATGTGGATGTGGATGTATGTGAATGTGGATGTAGATGTGGATGTATAGATGTGAATGGGAATGTGGATGTGGATGTATGTGAATGTGGATGTAGATGTGAATGGGAATGTGGATGTAGATGTGGATGTATAGATGTGAATGGGAATGTGGATGTGGATGTATGTATGTATGTGGATGTAGATGTGGATGTATAGATGTGAATGGGAATGTGGATGTGGATGTATATGAATGTGGATGTAGATGTGGATGTATAGATGTGAATGGGAATGTGGATGTGGATGTATGTGAATGTGGATGTAGATATGGATATGGAATGTGAATGTGGATGTATGTATGTATGTGGATGTAGATGTGGATGTATAGATATGAATGGGAATGTGGATGTGGATGTATGTGTGTGGATGTGGATGTATGTGTGTGGATGAGGATGTATGAATGAGACGTGATAGTGGAGGTATGCATGTGGATGTGGATGTATGGATGTGAAAATGGATGTGTATGTATGAATGTGGATATGAGATGTGGATGTATAAATGAGGATGTGAAAATGGAGGTAAACATGTAGATGTAGATGTATGGATGTGGATGTGGATGTGGATGTGGAGATGGATGTGGATATGGATGTGTATGTATGAATGTGGATATGGGATGTGGATGTATAAATGAGGATGTAAAAATGGATGTATGCATGTAGATGTGGATGTAGGGGTGTGAATGTGAATGTGTCTATGAATTAATGTGTCGCCGATATGAGGAAATGGATGAGAATGAGTACACATTAAATGGAATGTGGAATAAGTAATGTGGACTAAGGAGGGATAATGTGGAAAGACGAGAGTGTGATTTAGAAACTGTATTTTGTGACTGTTTGTAAATGACTGTTTTATGTCATGAATGCTGGGGAAGCATTTTGACCGTCTTGTGGATTAAGGTCATGAAGACCTAACTGTTAAAGTTGCAACTGCTGACGGAGAGTCAATGGAGGACGTCTCGCGTAGCAAGGTCGACCGAGGTCTTGACCAGCCTCGGTTCGATTTAAATGGTGAGCTTCCGGTACGGTGGATGAGGGACCAAGGAAGCGGCCTATGAGTGAAGCGCTAGGTCACCTGCGAAGGATCCTAGAGGGTGCTGACCATACGGTGCTCGGGCTCTGGGTCGCCAAAGATACCCACACGTGCGTCGTG
This sequence comes from Cibotium barometz, assembly GCF_041138505.1. NCBI lineage: Eukaryota > Viridiplantae > Streptophyta > Polypodiopsida > Cyatheales > Cibotiaceae > Cibotium > Cibotium barometz. The sequence goes on from NC_141061.1 coordinate 9,712,116, forward strand.
GAAGATATTGGAACAAGGAGTAAGAGTTGTTTTGTGAAACCGGGCATGGATCTGGTTGATTGACCTTGCTGGTCTTCAATGGATGAGTCCATGGCTCTTTATATGGATCTGTTGGTTGATCTTGCTGATCTTCAACGAGAGTCCATCTTGATTTTTATAAGTGATTATATTGCCGAGTATTATGGGCTAGGAACTATTGAAAAGGCCCCTGTGTGGACAGGTGGTGAGCGTTCTAGTTGCTAATGATGCCATAGATACTCTGATGATGGGAAATTATGAATCAACCGGATAAATTGGAAGATTATGATCAGTGGTACTATGGTTTCATTAAAGGATTGTTTTAAAGTTAGCTGATGCTAAGAAAAAGGTAATTTCATATTGGGTGTGTAAGTGGTGTGGCTAGTTTTATGTTTGCATGAACTTCCGGCTAGGGGGCCTTGGAACTCTTTTCCTTGGTACCCGGGACAAAACCTAACCAAATTCCAAATTGGATCCCATCACTACAGTGGTTGGGTGGTTGGCTAACCCATGGGATCGGATGGGGTTAGGCTGGATTGATGGATCCGTAAATCGAGACTCAATTTCCGTTATTACGATAGATGAAGTAAGTCCCGGATAGTAATTGTTCTATGGATAGGAATCAACGGCTGTGCCTCTTGATGGGGAAAAAAGCGTTGATCCCAATGATCCAAGTGCAAGTTCCTTCCTTGATCTGACCGAGTATCTTTATAGGTGCAGTCGGATCAGTTTGATCATTATTAATGGTCTTGACTACGTTAGAGTAAAAAGTTATCCTGGAGGAATCGCCCGTGCTTTCCGGATAAGGGAAGTTTTTTCGGGTTCGGTTTTGGAAAAACCGACGGATTAGTCTTTTGTCCGGATATCCGTGGACGAGGCCCCGAGTGTGGGACCCTGCCTCGCGCAAGAAGTGCTACTTCCGCTGCTAGTACCCCGAATCCGTTGCGCGGTGGGAACAGGGATCTCACAGTTGGTAGGTATTTGCCTTATAATTCCAAGGGCCGTGACTACCCGTATATACCGAGAGTATACTGCAGCTCTTTACTGACAGTATATACGAGTAAATCTAAGACTTGAAATTATAAGCATTAATGCTATCCAGTTGATGAATTCGAATGTGGTTGATATGATTTTAAATTCTGTTTGGGAACTGATGAATTGATTGGGATTCTGATTGAAAAATGATGATTTTTGAAATTTAGTTGAAATATAATAACCTGAGCAAAACCACAATGAGGATGAATGGGACGAGTCCGTGTAATGATAAATGATGATAATGATTTCAGCAAATCACTATGAGATTAGTGGATTGTGCTGTCAAATTGCTACTGTTAATACTTGAGACGGTAGATCAAGTTAAGGGATGACAAATTGAGAACTTGCTTAACTGAAATTCCCGTGGAGGAAAGTTCAGAAGGAAATTATTCGGTCTGATGGACCATTATCGTAGGAATGATATGATCTAAATGAATTATTATTTAATGATGAGTTCTATATAAGGGATATTCATCCCCATATTCTGTTGGGTTGACCGGAATATAAGGAACCCCAGAATAAATTGGATCTTAAGCAAAAGAGTTGTCCTCTACTTGCGAGATGAGGACATCTTGCACCTTTTAAGTGGGGTAGAATGTAAGATTCCTCCCCAACCTTTGAGGTATACAGGAGTAAGAATCTCCCTTTCTGATCTTATAATTATTCCCTCTCTAAAATAAAAGAAAGTTTTGTTTAACAAAGGAAGACCCTTTTTCTAGAATACTTCTCAAGAGTCCCACCTGTTTTAAGGATTCAGAACAATGAGTTCAGAAGTGAGAATCGATGTTTTGGATATCAAGGTTTTGGTCTTCATTCGAGTACGACCCAAAAGAAGTTCTTTATCTCTTGGGGAGTATATGAAGTTATCCCCCAGATATTGTGAGCCTTATATCTGAATTCAATGAAAGTAGGTGACTTAGCCTACAAGCTTCTTTTATCTCTTCACCTCAAAATTCTTAATACCTTCTATAGAAAAATGTGTCAAACCCAAATCATGGAAAGACAGTAAAACTTCAGTGGCAAGTTATCGTTGGCTTCTAAGTTACGCTAGCTCCTTCCTTTATATAAGTCGTAACTTTTACTTGTCGCTCACAGTAATCTTACTTCCATCGATCTCCTTTCTTTCTTAATCTCCTTCATGGCTTGGCAACAAGAACTAGTTTTATCTATAATGATTCCTCACCTTCAAGACGCAAGTGAATCTGTGAAGAAGGATTTTATAGAGCAGTATGAGCGCTCACTTTTCCCTCACTTGGGAACTTCTGTAGCGCAAACCAAATGGCGGATCTATCAAAACATAACTAGAGTAACACCCTGGGGTCAGCAGCACTTTCGTAACAATGTCCGCTTGGCCATGGTTATTGAAGCTTTGGGTTTGGGTCCCCGATATTACTGTGTCATGAGATCAAGGCATCTTGGGTTTTCTGAGCGGGTCTTCTTACTAGCATGTTTTCTCCCTCATGAGAAGATATGCCTTTATCCCGTTTTTGGCTTGCCTCTCAGAGGTCCTTTTGTTAGATCACCTCATACCTCTGAGATAGGTGCAGCAATAACCAACAGAATTATTCCCATAGATGAGTTACCTTATACTTGTGCAGCTTGTGAGGACTGCTTTTGTGATCATATGATGGACGGGCTTATGGAAGTGTAAAGAGTTCTTCTATCTTTACTGTATAAGTTCCGAGAAAAAATAAAGTTTAAATCTTGTTCTTATTTTGAATCTTGCTCTCTTTAACACGTTTCTTGGTGGTTAATCTTGATTAAAATTTTTCTTTAAGTCTCATATTCGTGCATCTTGCGAAATTATCCCAGTTTGCGAGATGAGGACATCTCGCATTTTTTAAGTGGGGTAGAATGTAAGATTCCTCCCCCACCCCCTTTTTGATGTCTAGTATCTTTCCCTGTAATCAATCCCTCTTCAGAAATATAAAGACCTTGTTTCTATCTGTTTTAGCCTAGAGAGAGAAAAATATTCTAGAGAGAGAATATTCAGATTTTGAATATTTTTGGATAGAAAAATATCTCTTCTAATTCAGATGAGTTCCCCTGAAACAGAAATTCAAAAAAGAATTTTCCAATGTGCAATTGGAATTAATTGAAAATAGGTATAAAGAACCTTAGCCTAAGGGTCTAGATTTTCAGAAATCTTTAGACTATGGTCCAATTAAGGTTCCTATGGACCAATAGCATCAATCCATGTGTAGGGAGGAGATAAATCCAACTTGTAAAAAGAAAATACCCAAAAATGAGTAAATGCTCACATAAGGTGAAGAGTTCAAAATGTACAAGGTTTATTAGTAAAAAACTATGTGCAATATTAAAAATATGAGATATTTTGGGTATAATGATTTTATTATGACACATATGTAAGGAAGGGGAGTCCCTTAAATGCTCACATAAGATGAAGAGTTGAAAATGTACAAGGTTTATTAGTAAAAAAACTATGAGCAATATTAAAATGATTCCATTATGACACATATGTAAGGAAGGGGAGTTCTTTAAAGGAGGTGCATATTTCACATAAGATGAAGAGTTGAAAATGTACAAGGTTTATTAGTAAAAAACTATGAGCAATATTAAAATGATTCCATTATGACACATATGTAAGGAAGGGGAGTTCTTTAAAGGAGGTGCATATTTCACATAAGATGAAGAGTTGAAAATGTACAAGGTTTATTAGTAAAAAAACTATGAGCAATATTAAAATGATTCCATTATGACACATATGTAAGGAAGGGGAGTTCTTTAAAGGAGGTGCATATTTCACATGCTTGAATGAGTTTTAAACTCATAAAAATTGAGATATTTCATCTCTCCTCTCTCCTCATTCAAGTCTAGTTCCAAAAAGTTAGCTTAACTGACCTAAAAATGGTCAATTATTGACCAAACTGATTTAGAAAATTCTAGAATCAGTTTGTTTGGTTAGGAGCTCAATTTTTCCTATAAATAGAAGCCTCCCCCTTGTTGAAAAATATATAGTGTTTATGCATCGTTACTCTACTCCACCTAAGCCAAGAACTGTGAATTCATTTAATAATTCACTAGTTTTTGGAGCTTCCCTCTTTCTTCAATCCCCATTAGTGGCTCCATCAACATACTTAACCAATTGATTGGTTGGGGGCCTCTACCGTGAACAAAGAATCAAGCAAGTTGTAAGGTAATTAGTGAATATTGATCTTTCTATAATTTCTTAATGTTTCTCTCTTCTCAACCCCTCTCAAGCTTGAGAAGTTTAATTGGTATGGTTTTTTTTAAATGCTATTGAAGTTTGAATAGTAGTGAAGAGTTACATAATGCTATTGAAGTTAATTTTCATTTATGTTTAAATTCTAATGATTTTTATGTAAATTCTCTCCCTCACTCAAGAAATGGTCATACTCATGACTCGTTCTCAATCCAAATCAAGCTTTTCATAAAGCTTTTTCTTAACCCAAGATTAAGCTATGCTTGAGGCCAAATTAATGGCTTTTTTCTATGCTTTTAGTTTATGTATATTAATGATTCAATCCATTATGGATTAATAATCCAATTAGAGATTATTTTAATTATTTTCTTAATGATAAGCATTATCCCTTAGAAAAATTGAGATTTATCAGTCATAGCAGCGGAGCTATGGCAAAATTTTTATAAAAATTATGCATAAAATAATCTCATTCAAAGCATAAAAAGAGGACTTCCTACCATATTCTAGGAACTCATCCTAGATTAATTGAAAGAATTTCATTACAATCATGGAGAAATTGAATTTTAATATCATGTATAAAGGATAAGTTTTTATATCAAAAGTGTTATTTTTACCATTTTTATTTCATGCATAGAAGTATGCATAATGGATAAATTTTTATATCAAAAGTGTTATTTTTACCATTTTTATTTCATGCATAGAAGTATGCATAATGGATAAATTTTTATATCAAAAGTGTTATTTTTACCATTTTTATTTCATGCATAGAAGTATGCATAATGGATAAATTTTTATATCAAAAGTGTTATTTTTATCATTTTTAATTTTCATGCATAGAAGTATGCATAAAGAAAATTTTTTATATCAAAAGTGTTACTTTTATCATTTTAATTTTCATGCATAGAAGTATGCATAAAGGAAAAAGTTTTATATCAAAAGTGTTACTTTTATCATTTTTAATTTTCATGCATAGAAGTATGCATAAAAGAAATTTTTTTATATCAAAAGTGTTACTTTTATCATTTTTAATTTTCATGCATAGAAGTATGCATAAAAGTTGATTATTTTATTATAAAAGTGTGACTTTTATCATAATTGAATTTCATGCATAGAGGTATGCATAAAAGTTGGTTATTTTATTGTAAGAGTGTTACTTTTATCATATTGGATTTCATGCATAGTGGTATGCATAAAAGATATTCTTTTTATACTAAAAGTGTGATTTTCCTCATAAATGGATTTATGCATAACTTAGATGCATAAGAGAAATTCTTTTATTCTAAAAGTGTAATTCCTACCAAATTGAACTTATGCATAAGAAGATGCATAAAAGATTGATTTTAATTTCGAAAGTGTTAGTCTCCTTAAATGGAATTTATGCATAAATAAAAGTGTAGAGAAATCTTATACTAAATATAAGAATTCTCTTAAAAAAGATATGAAATGTGATAAGATGTGATAAGAGGTGTATGAGATGTGATAAGAATTGATAAGATGCGTATGGAAAGTGATAGGAGGTGATAAGAGGTGTATGAGATGTGATAAGATTTGATAAGATGCGTATGGAAAGTGATAGGATGTGATAAGAGGTGTATGAGATGTAAAAAGATGTGATAAGATGTGTATGAGATGTGATAGAATGTGTTAAGATGAGTTAGGATGTGTTAAGATGTATATGGGATGTGTTAGAACGAGAATGAATGTAATGTGGTTGTATGAATGTGATGTGGATGTATACATGTAGATGTATATGTATGAATGTGAATCTTGATGTGGATGTGAATGTATGTGAATGTGGATGTATAGATGTGAATGGGAATGTGGATGTGGATGTATATATGTATATGGATGTGGATGTGGATGTATAGATGTCATTAAATGGAATGTGGAATAAGTAATGTGGACTAAGGAGGGATAATGTGGAAAGACGAGAGTGTGATTTAGAAATTGTATTTTGTGACTGTTTGTAAATGACTGTTTTATGTCATGAATGCTTGGGAAGCATTTTGACCGTCTTGTGGATTAAGGTCATGAAGACCTAACTGTTAAAGTTGCAACTGCTGACGGAGAGTCAATGGAGGACGTCTCGCGTAGCAAGGTCGACCGAGGTCTTGACCAGCCTCGGTTCGATTTAAATGGTGAGCTTCCGGTACGGTGGATGAGGGACCAAGGAAGCGGCCTATGAGTGAAGCGCTAGGTCACCTGCGAAGGATCCTAGAGGGTGCTGACCATACGGTGCTCGGGCTCTGGGTCGCCAAAGATACCCACACGTGCGTCGTGGAAGATATTGGAACAAGGAGTAAGAGTTGTTTTGTGAAACCGGGCATGGATCTGGTTGATTGACCTTGCTAGTCTTCAATGGATGAGTCCATGGCTCTTTATATGGATCTGTTGGTTGATCTTGCTGATCTTCAACGAGAGTCCATCTTGATTTTTATAAGTGATTATATTGCCGAGTATTAAGGGCTAGGAACTATTGAAAAGGCCCCTGTGTGGACAGGTGGTGAGCGTTCTAGTTGCCAATGATGCCATAGACACTCTGATGATGGGAAATTATGAATCAACCGGATAAATTGGAAGATTATGATCAGTGGTACTATGGTTTCATTAAAGGATTGTTTTAAAGTTAGCTGATGCTAAGAAAAAGGTAATTTCATATTGGGTGTGTAAGTGGTGTGGCTAGTTTTATGTTTGCATGAACTTCCGGCTAGGGGGCCTTGGAACTCTTTTCCTTGGTACCCGGGACAAAACCTAACCAAATTCCAAATTGGATCCCATCACTACAGTGGTTGGGTGGTTGGCTAACCCATGGGATCGGATGGGGTTAGGCTGGATTGATGGATCCGTAAATCGAGACTCAATTTCCGTTATTACGATAGATGAAGTAAGTCCCGGATAGTAATTGTTCTATGGATAGGAATCAACGGCTGTGCCTCTTGATGGGGAAAAAAGTGTTGATCCCAATGATCCAAGTGCAAGTTTCTTCCTTGATCTGACCGAGTATCTTTATAGGTGCAGTCGGATCAGTTTGATCATTATTAATGGTCTTGACTACGTTAGAGTAAAAAGTTATCCTGGAGGAATCGCCCGTGCTTTCCGGATAAGGGAAGTTTTTTCGGGTTCGGTTTTGGAAAAACCGACGGATTAGTCTTTTGTCCGGATATCCGTGGACGAGGCCCCGAGTGTGGGACCCTGCCTCGCGCAAGAAGTGCGACTTCCGCTGCTAGTACCCCGAATCCGTTGCGCGGTGGGAATAGGGATCTCACAGTTGGTATCAGAGCAAATTGGTTAATAAAGATCAACTGAGAAGCCAAATATGTCAAAAATTTATCAAGAAGCACAAAAAGGTTGTAATTGTGTGATATAATTCATACAATTTGATATTCAAACTGAAATTCGTAATTAGTAATTGGGTCTTCAGATGGAAGTACCGTAATTATATAGAATCCCTGACTTGTTTGAGGCCTAGACATGATGGTATTTGCCTTATAATTCCAAGGGCCGTGACTACCCGTATATACCAAGAGTATACTGCAGCTCTTTACTGACAGTATATACGAGTAAATCTAAGACTTGAAATTATAAGCATTAATGCTATCCAGTTGATGAATTCGAATGTGGTTGATATGATTTTAAATTCTGTTTGGGAACTGATGAATTGATTGGGATTCTGATTGAAAAATGATGATTTTTAAAATTTAGTTGAAATATAATAACCTGAGCAAAACCACAATGAGGATGAATGGGACGAGTCCCTGTAATGATAAATGATGATAATGATTTCAGCAAATCACTATGAGATTAGTGGATTGTGCTGTCAAATTGCTACTGTTAATACTTGAGACGGTAGATCAAGTTAAGGGATGACAAATTGAGAACTTGCTTAACTGAAATTCCCGTGGAGGAAAGTTCAGAAGGAAATTATTCGGTCTGATGGACCATTATCGTAGGAATGATATGATCTAAATGAATTATTATTTAATGATGAGTTCTATATAAGTGTAAGGTTCCTCCCTCTAAAAATGGGAGAAACACTTAAGATAGTCCGCTAAGTCTTATCTTAGGAAAAATTTCCTATTCATCGACACCTTGACCCTGTAGAGATTCAAGGATACGATTCATAGGTATGACCTAGCTCTATCCCGCAGGGGGAGCGTGATTTCCTAAACATCAAATCACCCATAGGGCAATTGATCAAAAATTGGGCAACTACTTAGACTTGATTTCTAGGGACAACGCTTTTTTCCTCATCTTATGCAAGGCACAGCCGCTGACCTAGTCTCTTGAATAGAGTTGCCCAAGAACCTAACTATCTAACGTAGGGCTTCCACTTAATTTGTTGGAAAGCTACCCGACTAATCGGGTCCACCCATCCGTAGGATGGTGCCGTCAGGGCATTCCATCCTCCCACTTTCCACCCTACTCACGCATCAATTTGTTTTCTAATTAATACTACCACACTGTTTGACATAAATAAGCATATTCCTTAATTAGGGCCCTTCTTCACAAGGTTCGTTATAACAGCCTTCTTACACAATACAATCATACCAAAGACAAGATGCAATTATATAAAAAGTTTATACATGAATCCATTTCCATACAAGCCAATCCGGCTCTCTTATTCTTATTCTGCCGATGATCTAGAATTCGGCCTTCCAGCCTCTACATGCTGGGCAAAACCCTACGGGACCATACACCTCATCGTCGGCCGCTGGCGAGGACTCAAGCCGGCCTGTCGCCCTCTCAGGCTCCATCGCTCGATCCTCCCGCCCCTCAGAGGGATGTCTGCGCACTAGGGTGGGCTTATTTACCGCACTAGCCTGGGCCCTCAGAACTAGGCAGCCTCATAATCTCTCGCCTCAATCGGCGATCCTTATTCCTCCAAAGGTATGAGGGATACCTTGGACCATTACCGGGCTTTACTAACGACGCCGCCCGGCTACACAAGCACGGAACGGAGTTAGCGTTGAAGCCAAAAAAAATTCTTGAATTCCAAAGATAACAACTTCAATGCAATTTTCTAAGTATAGCATTCACAATTCATGAAGATAGCAATTTCAACGTAATTTATCGAAAACAACATCACATAATTCATAATTTCATATAATTTTTATGTCGTCATTTTAAGAGGAAAAGACACCATTCATTAATACTAATTTTAAGAAAAAAAATCTCTTCTTTTGAAAATTAACCAATCTAACCTGGCCACCGTTTCCTTGAGCGGCTTGAAAAGGGACTGGAGCCGCGTTGGGCGCATCTCCCTCCATCTCGTTATTACGTGCGCCTCTTGAGGTAATATTTTGCCGTCTCCGGGATGAGGCCATCGTAGGTGTCGCCTTGTAGAGCTCGCTGCTGCGATCGAAACGCTTCAGTCGGATCTGAATTCCGAGCTCGTTTGCTCACCGTATGAGCAAAAGAAAATGGCGCACGAACCCTCGCTTGAGTAAAAATCCCTTACTAAAGTCTACGCAAATGGGGGGGGGGGAATTGTGAGGGTGTCCTTAAGGCCAAAGGCAAAAACGTGGAGAGGGCTGGGAGGGGTGGCTGCAAGCCTCTGTGTAAGTCTATTCACACGGGGGGGGGGGGGGGGAGAAGAGTTAAGGACACTGGTCCATGGCAAGAGGAGGATGGAGGAAAATTGGCTTATCTGAAAAGAGCCAAATGAGGGGCTGTGAGAGGGGTGGCTGCAAGGGCGGCTGTACTTGCAGCAAGTACGCTACGGCGGTACGGACAGCAGCACAACAGGGCATACGCTACACAGAAGTGCGTGCCGACTGAGGAGCACCCCGGGGGTTTATATAGCTGAGGGGTGAGGGTGCGGGCGCTGCGCAAAGCAGGGACGAAAGGACGGTGTACCTTCAAAGGCTCTGGACCAGTGGTCTGCATGGGTCTACGGGAAAGGTACGGTGCTGGCTGTCTGGGAAAGGAGTGGTGCGCATGTACCTTATCCGGTCTGGGTGTCCGCCCAAGGGTACGCGTGGACCAAACAGTGGGCGGCCGTCCTTTGGTTCTTGGGCGGCCATTGTACGGGCGCCCTAGTAAGTGTGTACGGACCAAATTTTGGGGCGGGATACCCAAATTTGGGGCGCCCGCCTCGATTTGTGTGCCGGACCGCCCCGGGGGGCGAAAATTTTTTTTGTCCGGGAGGTTCTCCTGGTCGCAGGGGTTCAGACCGTTCGTCAAACGGACGTGCGGTCGTGCATTTATTAAGGTTTAAAGGTCGCCGTTTTATAACTAAAATGATTGAAATTAGCGTATAGGCTTGATCCGGTGTCCGTTTTGGATGCTGTAAAATCCTATATTAGGGTAAAATCGCGCGCAGATTCCAAATTTGGGCTCAGAATTTGAAGATTCTAATTGGAAATGACTCAAATAATAAAATTATTGATATTTATACTATAAAAACTCATAATTACATGGACATTTCTTTATTAGTGAAGATGGGTACGTTACAATAAGGGATATTCATCCCCATATTCTGTTGGGTTGACCGGAATATAAGGAACCCCAGAATAAATTGGATCTTAAGCAAAAGAGTTGTCCTCTACTTGCGAGATGAGGACATCTTGCACCTTTTAAGTAGGGTAGAATGTAAGATTCCTCCCCAACCTTTGAGGTATACAGGAGTAAGAATCTCCCTTTCTGATCTTATAATTATTCCCTCTCTAAAATAAAAGAAAGTTTTGTTTAACAAAGGAAGACCCTTTTTCTAGAATACTTCTCAAGAGTCCCACCTGTTTTAAGGATTCAGAACAATGAGTTCAGAAGTGAGAATCGATGTTTTGGATATCAAGGTTTTGGTCTTCATTCGAGTACGGCCCAAAAGAAGTTCTTTATCTCTTGGGGAGTATATGAAGTTATCCCCCAGATATTGTGAGCCTTATATCTGAATTCAATGAAAGTAGGTGACTTAGCCTACAAGCTTCTTTTATCTCTTCACCTCAAAATTCTTAATACCTTCTATAGAAAAATGTGTCAAACCCAAATCATGGAAAGACAGTAAAACTTCAGTGGCAAGTTATCGTTGGCTTCTAAGTTACGCTAGCTCCTTCCTTTATATAAGTCGTAACTTTTACTTGTCGCTCACAGTAATCTTACTTCCATCGATCTCCTTTCTTTCTTAATCTCCTTCATGGCTTGGCAACAAGAACTAGTTTTATCTATAATGATTCCTCACCTTCAAGACGCAAGTGAATCTGTGAAGAAGGATTTTATAGAGCAGTATAAGCGCTCACTTTTCCCTCACTTGGGAACTTCTGTAGCGCAAACCAAATGGCGGACCTATCAAAACATAACTAGAGTAACACCCTGGGGTCAGCAGCACTTTCGTAACAATGTCCGCTTGGCCATGGTTATTGAGCTTTGGGTTTGGGTCCCCGATATTACTGTGTCATGAGATCAAGGCATCTTGGGTTTTCTGAGCGGGTCTTCTTACTAGCATGTTTTTTTCCTCATGAGAAGATATGCCTTTATCCCATTTTTGGCTTGCCTCTCAGAGGTCCTTTTGTTAGATCACCTCGTACCTCTGAGATAGGTGCAGCAATAACCAACAGAATTATTCCCATAGATGAGTTACCTTATACTTGTGCAGCTTGTGAGGACTGCTTTTGTGATTGTAAGATTCCTCCCCCAACCCCTTTTTGATGTCTAGTATCTTCCCCTGTAATCAACCCTCTTCAGAAATATAAAGACCTTGTTTCTATCTGTTTTAGCCTAGAGAGAGAAAAATATTCTAGAGAGAGAATATTCAGATTTTGAATATTTTTGGATAGAAAAATATCTCTTATAATTCAGATGAGTTCCCCTGAAATAGAAATTCAAAAAGAATTTTCCAATGTGCAATTGGAATTAATTGGAAATAGGTATAAAGAACCTTAGTCTAAGGGTCTAGATTTTCAGAAATCTTTAGACTATGGTCCAATTAAGGTTCCTATGGGCCAATAGCATCAATCCATGTGTAGGGAAGAGATAAATCCAAATTTGTAAAAAAGAAGATACCCAAAAATGAGTAAATGCTCACATAAGGTGAAGAGTTGAAAATGTACAAGGTTTATTAGTAAAAAACTATGAGCAATATTAAAAATATGAGATATTTTGGGTATCCAAAAATGAGTAAATGCTCACATAAGATGAAGAGTTGAAAATGTACAAGGTTTATTAGTAAAAAACTATGAGCAATATTAAAATGATGCCATTATGACACATATATAAGGAAGGGGAATTCTTTAAAGGAGGTGCATATTTCACATAAGATGAAGAGTTGAAAATGTACAAGGTTTATTAGTAAAAAACTATGAGCAATATTAAAATGATTCCATTATGACACATATGTAAGGAAGGGGAATTCTTTAAAGGAGGTGCATATTTCACATAAGATGAAGAGTTGAAAATGTACAAGGTTTATTAGTAAAAAAAAAACTATGAGCAATATTAAAATGATTCCATTATGACACATATGTAAGGAAGGGGAGTTCTTTAAAGGAGGTGCATATTTCACATGCTTGAATGAGTTTTAAACTCATAAAAATTGAGATATTTCATCTCTCCTCTCTCCTCATTCAAGTCTAGTTCCAAAAAGTTAGCTTAACTGACCTAAAAATGGTCAAATATTGACCAAACTGATTTAGAAAATTCTAGAATCAGTTTGTTTGGTTAGGAGCTCAATTTTTCCTATAAATAGAAGCCTCCCCCTTGTTGAAAAATAGTTAGTGTTTATGCATCGTTACTCTACTCCACCTAAGCCAAGAACTGTGAATTCATTTAATAATTCACTAGTTTTTGGAGTTTCCCTCTTTCTTCAATCCCCATTAGTGGCTCCATCAACATACTTAACCAATTGATTGGTTGGGGGCCTCTACCGTGAACAAAGAATCAAGCAAGTTGTAAGGTAATTAGTGAATATTGATCTTTCTATAATTTCTCAATGTTTCTCTCTTCTCAACCCCTCTCAAGCTTGAGAAGTTTAATTGGTATGGTTTTTTTTAAATGCTATTGAAGTTTGAATAGTAGTGAAGAGTTACATAATTTAATAAATGCTATTGAAGTTAATTTTCATTTATGTTTAAATTATAATGATTCTTATGTAAATTCTCTCTCTCACTCAAGAAATGGTCATACTCATGACCCATTCTCAATCCAAATCAAGCTTTTCATAAAGCTTTTCCTTAACCCAAGATAAAGCTATGCTTGAGGCCAAATTAATGGCTTTTTCTTATGCTTTTAGTTTATGTATATTGATGATTCAATCCATTATGGATTGAGGATCCAATTAGAGAATCATTTTAATTATTTCCTTAATGATAAGCTTTATCCCTTAGAAAAAATTGAGATTTATCAGTCATAGCAGCGGAGCTATGGTAAAATTTTTATAAAAATTATGCATAAAATAATTTCATTCAAAGCATAAAAAGAGGACTTCCTACCATATTCTAGGAATTATCATCCTAGATTAATTGAAAGAATTTCATTATAATCATGGAGAAATTGAATTTTAATATCATGCATAAAGGATAATTTTTTTATATCAAAAGTGTTACTTTTATCATTTTTAATTTTCATGCATAGAAGTATGCATAAAGGAAAAAAAAATTTATATCAAAAGTGTTACTTTTATCATTTTTTAATTTTTCATGCATAGAAGTATGCATAAAGGAAAATTTTTATATCAAAAGTGATACTTTTATCATTTTTAATTTTCATGCATAGAATTATGCATAAAGGATAATTTTTTTATATTAAAAGTGTTATTTTTATCATTTTTAACTTTCATGCATAGAAGGATGCATAAAGGAAAATTTTTTATATCAAAAGTGTTACTTTTATCATTTTTAATTTTCATGCATAGAAGTATGCATAAAGGATAATTTTTTTATATCAAAAGTGTTACTTTTATCATATTGGATTTCATGCATAGAGGTATGCATAAAAGTTGAATATTTTATTATAAAAGTGTTACTTTTAGCATAATTGAATTTCATGCATAGAGGTATGCATTAAAGATATGAGAAGTGATAAGATATGATAAGATGCATGTGGATTTCATGCATAGAGGTATGCATAAAAGTTGAATATTTTATTATAAAAGTGTTACTTTTAGCATAATTGAATTTCATGCATAGAGGTATGCATTAAAGATATGAGAAGTGATAAGATATGATAAGATGCATAGAGGTATGCATTAAAGATATGAGAAGTGATAAGATATGATAAGATGCATGTGGATGTGGATGTGGATGTATGAATGTGGATGTATGGATGTGAATGTGGATGTGGATGTGGATGTATGGATGTGGATGTGGATGTATGAATGTGGATGTATGGATGTATGAATGTGGATGTATGGATGTGAATGAGGATGTAGATGTGGATGTGGATGTATGGATGTAGGCATGTAGATGTGGATGCATGAATGTGGATGTATGGATGTGAATGAGGATATAGATGTGGATGTATGGATGTGAATGTGCATGTAGATATGGATGTATATATGTGAATGGGAATGTGGATGTGGATGTATGTATGCATGTGGATGTGGATATGGATGTGTATGTATGAATGTGGATATGGGATGTGGATGTATAAATGAGGGTGTGAAAATGGAGATAAGCATGTAGATGTGGATGTATGGAAGTGAATGTGGGTGTGGATGTGGATGTATGAATGTGGATGTATGGATGTGAATGAGGATGTGGATGTGGATGCATGGATGTAAATGTGGATGTGGATGTATGGATGTAGGCATGTAGATGTGGATGCATGAATGTGGATGTATGGATGTGAATGAGGATATAGATGTGGATGTATGGATGTGAATGTGCATGTAGATATGGATGTATATATGTGAATGGGAATGTGGATGTGGATGTATGTATGCATGTGGATGTGGATATGGATGTGTATGTATGAATGTGGATATGGGATGTGGATGTATAAATGAGGGTGTGAAAATGGAGATAAGCATGTAGATGTGGATGTATGGAAGTGAATGTGGGTGTGGATGTGGATGTATGAATGTGGATGTATGGATGTGAATGAGGATGTGGATGTGGATGCATGGATGTAAATGTGGATGTGTATGTATGGATGTAGGCATGTAGATGTGGATGCATGAATGTGGATGTATGGATGTGAATGAGGATATAGATGTGGATGTATGGATGTGAATGTGCATGTAGATATGGATGTATAGATGTGAATGAGAATGTGGATGTGGATGTGGATGTATGTATGTATGTATGTGGATGTGGATGTATGAATGAGGACGTGATAATGAATGTATGCATGTGGATGTGGATATGGATGTGTATGTATGAATGCGGATATGGATGTGGATATGGATGTGTATGTATGAATGTGGATATGGGATGTGGATGTATAAATGAGGATGTGAAAATGGAGATAAGCATGTAGATGTGGATGTATGGATGTGAATGTGGATGTGGATGTGGATGTATGGATGTGGATATGGATGTGAATATATGATATGTGATGTGAAGGAATCTGAAGTGAAGAGATGGAAAATGATATGATTGGATGAGTACACATATAAATGAAATGTGGAATAAGTAATGTGGATTGCATGAGGGATAATGTGGAAAAATGAGAGTTAATATAGAAATTGTATTTGTAAACTGTTTGTAAATGCTGTTTGTAAATGGCTGTTTTATGTCAAGAATGCTGGGAAAGCATTTTGACCGTCTTGTGATTAAGGTCGTGGAGACCTAACTGATAAAGTTGCAACTGCTGACGGAGAGTCAATGAAGGACGTCTCGCGTAGCAAGGTCGGCCGAGGTCTTGACCAGCCTCGGTTCGATTAAAATGGTGAGCTTCCGGTACGGTGGATGAGGGACCAAGGAAGCGGCCTATGAGTGAAGCGCTAGGTCACCTGCGAAGGATCCTAGAGGGTGCTGACCATACGGTGCTCGGGCTCTGGGTCGCCCAGGATACCCACGCGTGCGTCGAGGAAGATATTGGAACAAGGAGTAAGAGTTGTTTTCTGGAACCGGGCATGGATCTGGTTGACTGACCTTGCTGGTCCTCAACGGATGAGTCCATGGCTCTTTTATATGGATCTGTTGGTTGATCTTGCTGATCTTCAACGAGAGTCCATCTTGATAAGTGATTATATTGTTGAGTATTATGGGCTAGGAACTATTGAAACGGCCCCTGTGTGGACAGGTGGTGAGCGTTCTAGTTGCCAATGATGCCATAGATACTCTGATGAAGGAATGATGGGAAATTATGAATCAACTGGATAATTTGGGAGATTGTGATCAGTGGTACTATGGTTTCATTAAAGGATTGTTTTAAAGTTAGCTGATGCTAAGAAAAAGGCAATTTTCATATTGGGTGTGTAAGTGGTGTGGCTAGTTTTATGTTTGCATGAAATTCCGGCTAGGGGGCCTTGGAACTCTTTTCCTTGGTACCCGGGACAAAACCTAACCAAATTCCAAATTGGATCCCATCACTACAGTGGTTGGGCGGTTGGCTAACCCATGGGATCGGATGGGGTTAGGCTGGACTGATGGATCCGTAAATCGAGACTCAATTTCTCTTATTACGATAGATAAAGTAAATCCCGGATAGTAATTGTTCTATGGATAGGAATCAACGGCTGTGCCTCCTTGGTGGGGAAAAAAGCGTTGATCCCAATGATCCAAGTGCAAGTTTCTTCCTTGATCTAACCAAGTATCTTTATAGATGCAGTCGGATCTGTTTGATCAGTAAGAGTTTTGACTACGTTAGAGTAAAAATTATCCTGGTGGAATCGCCCGTGCTTTCCGGATAAGGGAAGTTTTTCCGGGTCTGGTTTTGGAAAAACCAACGGATTAGTCTTTTGTCCGGATATCCGTGGGACGAGGCCCCGAGTGTGGGACCCTGCCTCGCGCAAGAAGTGCTACTTCCGCTGCTAGTACCCCGAATCCGTTGCGCGGTGGGAACAGGGATCTCACAGTGATCATATGATGGACGGGCTTATGGAAGTGTAAAGAGTTCTTCTATCTTTACTGTATAAGTTCCGAGAATGAATAAAGTTTAAATCTTGTTCTTATTTTGAATCTTGCTCTCTTTAAGACGTTTCTTGGTGGTTAATCTTGATTAAAATTTTTCTTTAAGTCTCATATTCGTACATCTTGCGAAATTATCCCAGTTTGCGAGATGAGGACATCTCGCATTTTTTAAGTGGGGTAGAATGTAAGATTCCTCCCCCACCCCCTTTTTGATGTCTAGTATCTTTCCCTGTAATCAATCCCTCTTCAGAAATATAAAGACCTTGTTTCTATCTGTTTTAGCCTAGAGAGAGAAAAATATTCTAGAGAGAGAATATTCAGATTTTGAATATTTTTGGATAGAAAAATATCTCTTCTAATTCAGATGAGTTCCCCTGAAACAGAAATTCAAAAAAGAATTTTCCAATGTGCAATTGGAATTAATTGAAAATAGGTATAAAGAACCTTAGCCTAAGGGTCTAGATTTTCAGAAATCTTTAGACTATGGTCCAATTAAGGTTCCTATGGACCAATAGCATCAATCCATGTGTAGGGAGGAGATAAATCCAACTTGTAAAAAGAAAATACCCAAAAATGAGTAAATGCTCACATAAGGTGAAGAGTTCAAAATGTACAAGGTTTATTAGTAAAAAACTATGTGCAATATTAAAAATATGAGATATTTTGGGTATAATGATTTTATTATGACACATATGTAAGGAAGGGGAGTCCCTTAAATGCTCACATAAGATGAAGAGTTGAAAATGTACAAGGTTTATTAGTAAAAAAACTATGAGCAATATTAAAATGATTCCATTATGACACATATGTAAGGAAGGGGAGTTCTTTAAAGGAGGTGCATATTTCACATAAGATGAAGAGTTGAAAATGTACAAGGTTTATTAGTAAAAAACTATGAGCAATATTAAAATGATTCCATTATGACACATATGTAAGGAAGGGGAGTTCTTTAAAGGAGGTGCATATTTCACATAAGATGAAGAGTTGAAAATGTACAAGGTTTATTAGTAAAAAAACTATGAGCAATATTAAAATGATTCCATTATGACACATATGTAAGGAAGGGGAGTTCTTTAAAGGAGGTGCATATTTCACATGCTTGAATGAGTTTTAAACTCATAAAAATTGAGATATTTCATCTCTCCTCTCTCCTCATTCAAGTCTAGTTCCAAAAAGTTAGCTTAACTGACCTAAAAATGGTCAATTATTGACCAAACTGATTTAGAAAATTCTAGAATCAGTTTGTTTGGTTAGGAGCTCAATTTTTCCTATAAATAGAAGCCTCCCCCTTGTTGAAAAATATATAGTGTTTATGCATCGTTACTCTACTCCACCTAAGCCAAGAACTGTGAATTCATTTAATAATTCACTAGTTTTTGGAGCTTCCCTCTTTCTTCAATCCCCATTAGTGGCTCCATCAACATACTTAACCAATTGATTGGTTGGGGGCCTCTACCGTGAACAAAGAATCAAGCAAGTTGTAAGGTAATTAGTGAATATTGATCTTTCTATAATTTCTTAATGTTTCTCTCTTCTCAACCCCTCTCAAGCTTGAGAAGTTTAATTGGTATGGTTTTTTTTAAATGCTATTGAAGTTTGAATAGTAGTGAAGAGTTACATAATGCTATTGAAGTTAATTTTCATTTATGTTTAAATTCTAATGATTTTTATGTAAATTCTCTCCCTCACTCAAGAAATGGTCATACTCATGACCCGTTCTCAATCCAAATCAAGCTTTTCATAAAGCTTTTTTTTAACCCAAGATTAAGCTATGCTTGAGGCCAAATTAATGGCTTTTTTCTATGCTTTTAGTTTATGTATATTAATGATTCAATCCATTATGGATTAATAATCCAATTAGAGATTATTTTAATTATTTTCTTAATGATAAGCATTATCCCTTAGAAAAATTGAGATTTATCAGTCATAGCAGCGGAGCTATGGCAAAATTTTTATAAAAATTATGCATAAAATAATCTCATTCAAAGCATAAAAAGAGGACTTCCTACCATATTCTAGGAACTCATCCTAGATTAATTGAAAGAATTTCATTACAATCATGGAGAAATTGAATTTTAATATCATGTATAAAGGATAAGTTTTTATATCAAAAGTGTTATTTTTACCATTTTTATTTCATGCATAGAAGTATGCATAATGGATAAATTTTTATATCAAAAGTGTTATTTTTACCATTTTTATTTCATGCATAGAAGTATGCATAATGGATAAATTTTTATATCAAAAGTGTTATTTTTACCATTTTTATTTCATGCATAGAAGTATGCATAATGGATAAATTTTTATATCAAAAGTGTTATTTTTATCATTTTTAATTTTCATGCATAGAAGTATGCATAAAGAAAATTTTTTATATCAAAAGTGTTACTTTTATCATTTTAATTTTCATGCATAGAAGTATGCATAAAGGAAAAATTTTTATATCAAAAGTGTTACTTTTATCATTTTTAATTTTCATGCATAGAAGTATGCATAAAAGAAATTTTTTTATATCAAAAGTGTTACTTTTATCATTTTTAATTTTCATGCATAGAAGTATGCATAAAAGTTGATTATTTTATTATAAAAGTGTGACTTTTATCATAATTGAATTTCATGCATAGAGGTATGCATAAAAGTTGATTATTTTATTGTAAGAGTGTTACTTTTATCATATTGGATTTCATGCATAGTGGTATGCATAAAAGATATTCTTTTTATACTAAAAGTGTGATTTTCCTCATAAATGGATTTTATGTATAACTTAGATGCATAAGAGAAATTCTTTTATTCTAAAAGTGTAATTCCTACCAAATTGAACTTATGCATAAGAAGATGCATAAAAGATTGATTTTAATTTCGAAAGTGTTAGTCTCCTTAAATGGAATTTATGCATAAATAAAAGTGTAGAGAAATCTTATACTAAATATAAGAATTCTCTTAAAAAAGATATGAAATGTGATAAGATGTGATAAGAGGTGTATGAGATGTGATAAGAATTGATAAGATGCGTATGGAAAGTGATAGGAGGTGATAAGAGGTGTATGAGATGTGATAAGATTTGATAAGATGCGTATGGAAAGTGATAGGATGTGATAAGAGGTGTATGAGATGTAAAAAGATGTGATAAGATGTGTATGAGATGTGATAGAATGTGTTAAGATGAGTTAGGATGTGTTAAGATGTATATGGGATGTTAGAACGAGAATGAATGTAATGTGGTTGTATGAATGTGATGTGGATGTATACATGTAGATGTATATGTATGAATGTGAATCTTGATGTGGATGTGAATGTATGAATGTGGATGTGAATGTGGATGTATAGATGTGAATGGGAATGTGGATGTGGATGTATATATGTATATGGATGTGGATGTGGATGTATAGATGTGAATGGGAATGTGGATGGGAATGTGGATGTATAGATGTGAATGGGAATGTGGATGTGGATGTATGTGAATGTGCATGTAGATGTGGATATATAGATGTGAATGGGAATGTGGATGTGGATGTTTGTATGTATGTGGATGTAGATGTGGATGTATAGATGTGAATGGGAATGTGGATGTGGATGTATATGAATGTGGATGTATAGATGTGAATGGGAATGTGGATGTGGATGTATGTGAATGTGGATGTAGATGTGGATGTATAGATGTGAATGGGAATGTGGATGTGGATGTATGTGAATGTGGATGTATGTGAATGTGGATGTAGATGTGGATGTATAGATGTGAATGGGAATGTGGATGTGGATGTATGTGAATGTGGATGTAGATGTGAATGGGAATGTGGATGTAGATGTGGATGTATAGATGTGAATGGGAATGTGGATGTGGATGTATGTATGTATGTGGATGTAGATGTGGATGTATAGATGTGAATGGGAATGTGGATGTGGATGTATATGAATGTGGATGTAGATGTGGATGTATAGATGTGAATGGGAATGTGGATGTGGATGTATGTGAATGTGGATGTAGATATGGATATGGAATGTGAATGTGGATGTATGTATGTATGTGGATGTAGATGTGGATGTATAGATATGAATGGGAATGTGGATGTGGATGTATGTGTGTGGATGTGGATGTATGTGTGTGGATGAGGATGTATGAATGAGGACGTGATAGTGGAGGTATGCATGTGGATGTGGATGTATGGATGTGAAAATGGATGTGTATGTATGAATGTGGATATGAGATGTGGATGTATAAATGAGGATGTGAAAATGGAGGTAAACATGTAGATGTAGATGTATGGATGTGGATGTGGATGTGGAGATGGATGTGGATATGGATGTGTATGTATGAATGTGGATATGGGATGTGGATGTATAAATGAGGATGTAAAAATGGATGTATGCATGTAGATGTGGATGTAGGGGTGTGAATGTGAATGTGTCTATGAATTAATGTGTCGCCGATATGAGGAAATGGATGAGAATGAGTACACATTAAATGGAATGTGGAATAAGTAATGTGGACTAAGGAGGGATAATGTGGAAAGACGAGAGTGTGATTTAGAAACTGTATTTTGTGACTGTTTGTAAATGACTGTTTTATGTCATGAATGCTTGGGAAGCATTTTAACCGTCTTGTGGATTAAGGTCATGAAGACCTAACTGTTAAAGTTGCAACTGCTGACGGAGAGTCAATGGAGGACGTCTCGCGTAGCAAGGTCGACCGAGGTCTTGTGCTTGGTCCACGCTTTCTGATAGAGTGAAAAGCTATCTGATCAGGTTTCAAAATTTCCTCTTGTTCTTCCACTTCTAGTGGATCTTCCAAAACAAATTCTTTTGAAGGTGGTCCCACAAATGGTTTCAATAAGCTCACATGAAAGCATTATGAATCCTCCAATGATCAGGGAGTTGGAGTCAAAAGCTCACATCATTAATCTTCTGCATGATCTTGAAAGTACCATAATATCTCGGAGATAATTTAGGGTTATTGGGGGCATTGGTTTTAGTTTTCCAAAGTCGAGCTTTTATCAAATTTAAGCAAAACCCAATCCCCTTCCTTCAAATCCACTTTTCGTCAATGTTTATGCAACTTTCCTTTGCTTACCTTGTGATGTTGCAATAGCTTTTTTGACTTGAGCAAAAATTGTGTCTAGATCTTGTACAAATTCATCGGCATGAAAAATTTCTTTCTTTGTTTACATAATCGGAAGCAATAGAGACTTACCATAAATAATTTCAAAAGGAGCTTTGCCTGTGGAAGAACATACCGTATTGTTATAAGCAAACTCCACCAATGGCAAATACCGTTCCCACTTTGTATTAGCATCATAAGCATAACACTTAAGCATATTAAAAATGGTGAGATTAGCTATCTCACTCCGGCCATCTATCTGCGAATGATAAGCCGAAGAAAATTTTACCTTTGTGTCCAAATTGTCAAATAAAGCTCGCCAAAAGAGGCTTGTAGTACGGAGATCTCTATCTCCAATAATGGATTGAGGCAAACCATGATTTTTGGAGATGTGCTGAATTGTTGGGAATAAAGGCTAAGTGCCCGATCAAGGTGTGAACACACCTTGTAAAAAAGATAAAACCCTAAGTGTACATAATTATTTAAAAGAAGGCCCAAAATGAATTGAGGTACGTGCACTCATCATACCTGCTCCAACAAGCGTCGAATATCTCTCTCTACTCGCGCGCTCTCTCTATCTCTTCTATGCCTGCATTAGTTGCTACCCACGACTCTCTCCTGCACATGCATCCTCTTACATAATCCTCGCACGTGGTATGAGAGCTTGGTTCAACTCAGTCGTAGGTGCTTCTTCTGTTGCAAATTTAGTTGTGTTGGCAGATAGGGCTATGTAGACGGCTATACAGCAAGCTGCCTCTATAGGTGTGGGTGTTCTCCCTATTTGGCTGCGTAGCTACGTCTACGAGTGATCAATCAGCTGTACAGGTCTAAAATTTCAGATTTGCAAGCTTGAGAGGAGTAGATTGCTGAATTTTAGAGAAATTTCCCAAATTTCAGCAGGAGAAATTGGGGTTTTTCACTGTGCAGGTCAAATTTGAGTCTTGTGGTTGCAATTGTATTGAAATTGTGGTTAAAATTTGGGGATTTTGCGTGCAAATCGTTGCATTGGCCTCTGCAATTATTGTAATTAATTTACAGATTTGAAATTTTTATAATTTTGAGTCTTTCACTGCAATTTGGTACTTGTTTTGTACCGGGTCACATGCGTGTCACATTTGGCTTGCATTTGTAGACTTTGAGTCAATTCTTTGACTGTAAGTCATGGTGGCTTGCAACAGTGAAAGTAATAATCTTTTGCACATCAAGAAGCTTGAGGGTACACACAACTTTGCCATCTAGCAAAAGCAGTGCTACAATGTCTTGGTACAAAAGAAACAAGTTAAACCCATTAAAACGAAGGGGAAAAAATCGGCAACCATGGACAGAGAAGAATGGGATGAGTTGAACAAGCTTGCACGCTCAACAATTAAGCTTTCGATTTCAGATTCTCTGCTGTTCAACATAGAGAATCTTGATTCTACCTATGCTCTGTGGACTAGGCTTGAGGAGTTGTATGCTCAAAAGAGTGTAGTTAGCAAAGTGTATTGGCTAAAAAATTTGATGGACCTTTGTATGAAGGAGGGCACAACCATGCCTATACATTTGAATGAGTTTAACTCAATTTTCAGCCAGCTGGTTGCTTTGAAATTTGTCGTTGATGATGAGTTTAAAGCAACGTTTTTGCTTACACTTTACCTGAAAGTGGGGACACTTCTAGGACAGCATTGAGCAACTCAAATGCCATATTGTTATATGCTGATGTTGAGAGTTCTCTGCTTATGGAAGAGGTAAATAGACAGAATAATGCAACGGCCAAGTCTTCTAGTGCATTGAATACTAGAGGGAGGCCACAACAGAAGGGCAGGTCTGATGGCAAAGAACGTAGCAAGCCTCGTGGTAGAGATGTAGAGAGTGTCATCATTGTGACAAAAAGGGGCACATTAAGAGAGATTGCTTTCTATGGAAGAAAGAGAAAGGTAAAGGGAAAACCAGTGATGATAGCAAAGCTGAGAAAAAGGACAGCCAACCGGAAAAGAAGAGCAGTGTTAAGATAGAAGAGGTCAATGTAGTCAGTCATGAGAGTGACAGCAGCGAAGACGGTGTACTCTATGCTTCTTCTTTTGATACACTATCTTTGCTTGGGGATTTTGATGATGACATGCATACCTGGATTCTGGACTCAGGTGCTTCGTTTTACGTGACACCACATCGTGATTGGTTTTTTGACTACACCAATGGTAGACATGATGTTGTCCACTTGGGAGACAATTATGCATGTGAGATTGCAGGCATTGGAAGTGTGCAATTGGTTTTTAAACATGGGTCAGTGTTTACTATGCATAATGTAAGGCATGTACCTCATCTCAAGAAGAGCTTGATAAAGCACTGGGCAGCTAGATGATGAAGGCTATCATACCACTTTTGGGGATAGCAAATGGAAAATATGTAAAGGGTCTAGAATTGTTGCTAGAGGTTCTAAATGTGATACTTTGTATCTTTAACATGTATCTATATGCATGATCATGTTGTTGCCGTAACTGAGCAACCAAGTGTGTCTTTGTAGCATGGCCGCGATTGGGACATGTATCTTTAACATGTATCTAGTATGCATGATCATGTTGTTGCCGTAACCGAGCAACCAAGTGTGTCTTTGTAGCATGGCCGACTGGGACACATGAGTCAAACTAGAATGAAAGTGCTTTCTCGTTTGGGTTACTTGCAGTGTTTGAGGTATACTGATTTTGATTATTGTGATCATTGTATTTTTGGAAAACATGCTCAAACATCACACAAAAAGTCTCTTTCTTTAAAGTCTTCACCCTTACATTTGGTACACTCAGATGTATGTGAGATGCTGGGTTATCTTTAGGGGGGGAAGAAATATTTTTTCACGTTTGTTGATGATGCCACACGTAGGGTGTGGGTGTATCCAATCCATCATAAAGATGAAGCATTGGATAAGTTCAAAATATTTTTGGCACTTGTTGAAAATGCAATGGGAAAGGCACTAAAATCGCTCTGACAATGGTGGGGAATATGTGTCAAAAGCCTTTCGGGACTTTTGTGACAATAAAGGGATAAAGAGGGAGCACACTGCTCCTTATAACCCACCCCAAAATGGAGTTGCAGAGCGTATAAATCGGACCATTCAAGAAAAGGTTCAAACTATGTTATCTCATGCTGTATCACCCCATGGTTTTTGGGTAGAGGCTGTTATGACAGCCGTACACCTTATAAATAGGTCACCAAATAGGTCTTTGGGATGTAAAGTACCTCAAGAAGTGTGGTCGGGCAAGCCACCTTCATATGGACACTTGAGAGTATTTGGATGCGAGGCGTTTGTGCACATACGCAAGGAACAACGCAGCAAATTGGATCCAAAGTCCTAAAAATGCATTTTCCTACGATATGGTGATGAAGGTGAAATGGGATATAGGTTGTGGGATCCCGAGAGGAAAAAGATTGTACGCAGCAATGATGTCATTTTTCAGGAAGATCGCATGCATAAACAACCTGTAAAGACTGAGAAAGTCAGAAGGGTTGTTTTCGAGGAAGATGTACCAATTGAACAGCCAAGAATACCCAATATTGAATAGCAAATGCAGGCTGAAAATGTCCCTCAAAACATAGGGAATGGCGCTGGAAATCATCAGCAGGAAGTTACCCATGATGCACCACAAGTTCAGTATGAAAATCCACCAATTGGTCAACAGCAAACTGAAATGTTTGGACAGCAAGCTGTTGATACAGGTTTGCAACCTGAACAGCCTATGAATATGGATCATTGGGTCTGTAGGTCCACAAGGCCAACAAGACAACCGGATAGATTCATTCCTAGTGCTGATTATGTTGCTAATCATGTCATGTTAACTGATTGTAGTGAATCGTCTTGCTTCAAGGAAGCAATGGATAGACATGACAGTAAGAAATGGCACAAAGCCATGTTGTCAGAGATGGATTCTCTAACCACAAGAATGGTACTTGGGACTTGGTGCAGTTGCCAAAAGGGCAAAAAGTGCTACCATGCAAATGGATTTACAAAATGAAAGTCACTTCCGGTTCCTTGCCGAAGTACAAAGCAGGTTTGGTTTTGCTAAGGGATACAACATGAACATAGAATTGATTTTAGTTGCAACTGAGGACATGGAACTGACGACCCCTGGATCGAAGCCATTTTTGGCAATTTTAGGGTTTAAATAGGGTCAATTATGGTCATTTTGGATGCATTTCCATAGTATTTGAAAGCATGTGTGTGTGGAATGTCATGGTATTTGCATGCATCATGATTGTCGATGTTGTCCATTGGTGTATGCACATTGCATGGGAATGGTGACGATTAACATTGTTTTGTACATAAAGAGGAGGTTGTATGTAAGTGGGTAGAGAGAAGAGAGAGATCGAGGGGGAGAGAACGAGGGTTAGTATGATGAGTTTCGAGCTCAAGCTTTGAGGATGGTTAGGTGGGAACGCAAGTTTGGAGACCTCAATATGGTTACAAATGAAAAGTTTCAAATTAAAAATGGAAGGGTGGGTAGTTTTAGCACCCGTTGTTGGTACCCGCCAACCTCTTGAGAGAATATAAGAGAAAGAGAGAGGGAGCGTTTCTTTCTCTGGCTAGCGTGAAGAACAGGAGGAGGAGGAGGAGGAGGTAAGCTTGTTTGTTTGTTTGTTGTTAATGTATGTGTGTGAACTTTGTACATAAAGAGAGAGAGAGAGTATGGGTGTGTGCGTGTCTTGTATGAGAAAGAGAGAGAGGGTGCCACTCGCGTAGAGAGAAGGAGGAACAGCATGTAGGCCTGGCGCCTGCACGTAGAAGGTGGCGGGAGGCCTCTGTGGTCGACGTGAAGGGGAGGCTGCCATGGCCCACGCTGGCCTATGCCTTGTGAGGGCGCCCATGCCTTGTGCACATAAGGCAGGCCAACGCATGGAAGTCACCATGGCCTTGCACCTGGGCCGCCTACACAATAGAGGGGGCCAAACCCCAATGCACCTAAGGTAGACGGGCTGGCCGCTTGCGCAACACAGAAGGGACTGAGCCCTTGCGCTTGAGGTACACAGGTGGTCGACCTAAGGCACCTTACGCTTAAGGAGAAGACGGCTAGGCCAAGCCCAATGGACGGGGCTAACCGACTCTGGAAGGCAAGCGTGCGCTTGGAGAAGAAGGGAGGCCAAGTGCGCTTGAGGTAGTCGGGCTGGCCGTCTGTAGATTGGAGAGTTCGGCATCACGAGCTTAACAAGCTGACTGCAGGTGATGAGGAGGCGCCTTGCGTGGGCAAGCTTGGCACCTTGTGTGCCCCATGGAGAGGGCCACATGGCTGTTTAGTGCCGAGGAGGAGATGGCAAGCCTCTCAACCCAAAGGGCCGGTGCGTGCGCACGGAGGAGACCCACAATGAGGTCGCGCGTGGTGAGCCGGATTGATGGTAGGCGTAGGCCGTCCACAACAGGCAGCCAACCTTGGAAGGTTAAGGTTGCATGGCTGGGTGCTAGCCATGCATGGTGGGGCACGGACCATGGAGCAAGCGCATAGCCTTGATGGAGCTGTGTGCAGAGGTAGTCATGGAGTTGGCTGCCAGTGTGCCATAGGCCATGGAGAGGCAAGCCGCCTTTCGTAGAAGGCGGTCGGTCATGTGTTATGGGTGGACCTTGTAAGGCCGCCGTGCCATGGATCGGGCCGAGTCACAAAGGCTGATGGTGTGTCAGCAGGGGGAGGCCGCATGGCTCAATGAGGCCGTGTCTTGGAGCCGACCAGCATACACATGGACAAGGTACCATAATGGCGGACCTTGGCCACACTACTAAGGGGGGTGCTCATGAAGAGAGCAAGCACACACCTAGGAAGGCCACCCATGGTAGACTGAGAGAGAGAGAGAGAGAAACGTGTGTGTGCATGTGGGAGGTCTCCATGCTCTCAAGCTAAAATGAGGAGAGAGAAGGTGGGGAACCATAGCAAGTAGAGGAGACATTGTGTGTGGGTAGAAGAAGAAGGAAAGAAGAGAGCGGGCAATATGGTTGCGCTATGTGTGTACATGCAAAATAGGAAAGAGAGAGAAAGAGATTTGATCACTTTGACATGGTGCATACTTAAAAGTAAAAGCATGAGAGTGTGAGAGAATGTATTAGATTGTGTGCATTATTCTTGTGTTTGTGTTTCAGGAGGAGGAAGAGAAAGAAAGAAGAAGAAGAAGAGAGTTCACGAGAATAGTGAGTAGAGAGAGAGAAGAAAGAAAGAAAGAGTTTTGAAGTGTGAAATAGAGAGAGTGAAGAGTGGAGTGAAATGAAGATTAGCCAAGTGTTGAATGCAGTGATGCTGTTGCAGATTGACTACTGAAACGTGGAAGTGTTGGAAATATTGGTTCTTTTTCCTTAAATTCATTAAATTCTTGGAAACAATTTACACAAAACCATTTTGACATTAAATTTCTTTATTCAGTTTAGAATGGTGAAGTTGTGTCTTGATGATCTGTTGGGTCATAGTAGTTTGTTCTTTTCCATTTGTGTGTCTGTGTGGGTGTGTGTAAATAAAACATTGTAAATTATTTCATACAAAAAGATGTCTTTTCGGTGTGTGTTTCTAGGATTTAGGCTGTGTGTGGTTGTTATTTAAGACGCATTCACTGTTTTAGTGGGTATTTAGTGCGTTGGACTAGAGAGTAGGAAGGCCAATCATTTTTTGGTGCATTCGCCCGAGAGATCGCTAGTTAGTAGCTACGAGATATCTCGGCGCATATATTTTGCATGTGAGAACCAGGGTTTAGGAGTTCCAAAAAAAAACGGCACGACTCCTAGGATCAGAAGGACTTAGGAGTGGCCGTGAGGAGTCAAATGAGAGAGGGGCATTGGTAAACACATGTGATTTTTTGGAGAGTTTTGCTAACTGGGTTCCGTACGAAGAAGAACAACAAGAGTGGGAGGACATATTCATTCAAGAATATTACCCACGGTTTCCCAGTGATGTGATACGTAAGATCAAGGCCACATACTGCAAGGATTATCTTAAATCCATAGAGCCCTTTGGTTTGTTCCATGCACCAATCTGGTGGAAGTGGTTTATCAAGGCAATTTTAAGGTCCATCAAGCTAGATAATCCAGAGAATCACGAAGAACCTCAGGAAGTAAGAAGTGCATGAGTGAGTCAACTCAGGGTTGAGCAATTGACCCAAGAGAAGCAAGGGAAGAAAGGAGGAAAAGGAGGGCTGAACGAGCTGAAATCCATCTCGCTGCGCAATTAGAGTTAGTGAACCTATTGTTGAGAGAGCAAGAACCGAACGTGACACAAGGAAGATCCTTGGATAGCGGTCAATTTTAGGTTAGCGTTCCTTCTAGTCTAAGCGGGGAAGATCTTTCGTGTGATGACCAAACAATAAGGGATTTAGGAGTCAGCAATTCGACCTGTACAAGTTGATAGCCCAATAAGAGAAGAAAGAGAGACTATTGCAGGCACTAGAGCGGTCGTGTCGGTAGTGTGCCTAGAGGACTTAGAAGCTATCCGCGATTACCTAGGGTAAGACCTAGAGCTTTAAATTTCTGGGACGATCCAACTTTTGAGGTATTACCATTTTTCCAAATGGTTGTTCCAGCACAAAGAGCAACAATCCGGTTAGCCGACTTTGTGCAATTTGCGGGACTTTGGGACGAGGATCCTGATGCGCATTTACAAAAGTTTGGGGTGACATGTGTTGCTAAATAACGAGATAATTGATCAAGATCAAAAGCTGCATATCTTTCCGGCAACTTTTAAAGACGAAGCAACAAGTTGGTATGGCAACTTGGATGCAGCCTCCAAGGCCACGTACCAAAATCTGTCAACATCTTTTTTGGCCAAATTTAGAAGGCAAGGTTTTCAAGATAGATTGGCCCAGCAATTAGACTACTTGTTGCAAGGAGTGAACGAGAGCATTGACCATTACATAAAACGCATGGTGGAGACCATTGTGAGGAAGATGGGAGTAGCAGCCCCTAATGATGACACACAAAAGCATCGTTTGATTGATGGTCTAAGGGATCCAGAGGCTCAGAAGTATGTTGGGCTTCGTCGGCCTGTTGATTTGAACGCGGCCAAACAAGAAGCTAGAAACTGGGAAGAGGTACAACTGGGAAGAGGTACAACTGGGACAGCAACGATGGAGGGAATTACTTTATGGCCCTATGGGGACATCACCTATGGTTAGCTCTATGAGACCCCAGGAGGTCTCAAAAATTGCTGGTCCCTCACAACCACAAGTGGTTGTTAATACAAATCCAGCATCATACATGCCTCCAAACCCATATATGACTGCACCGGGGCATACATGCTTCAGACCGGAACACCACCACCACCTTTAGTGAGTGAGGAAAGGGTGGGGGACATTGTGACAAGTGTGTTGGGAAAATTTAAAGAGGAGATCTTAAGTGCTGTGCGAGCTCCAGTAAGGGACGTTATGGCTATAGAGCCACAGCTGCCTACTATGCAAGCCAGTGTGCAAAGTCCACCCTGATCAAATATATGGTGTGGGAAATGTCATGGCTATGGCCACTTGGCTACAGAGTGTCCTACTGTATCTCAAGTCGTACCTGATCAACCACACGAATCTTGTTTTGTACTTATTGCTTGAAAAACAATCATACAGAGGAAAATTGCTTCATTAAGCAAGCACATGAGAGAAAGCAAGCGCAGGGGATGAACACTAATTTTAATTGCATGGATAAGAATAATATTACTTATGAAATTAGACCTCCACCTCGACCTTTCATGCAAAGAGGAATCCCAGAACCCTATAAGCAACAATTGCAGCAAGGATTACCCGCACAAGCTCGACCTCCATTTCCACGAGGGCGAGAGCAAGGTGGAATGAGGGGACAAAGGCCGGGGTCACCATCTCGGCCATATTTTGGCCGGGGTTATCATCAAGGATATGGAAGTCCTAATACAATTACCCAAGGAACAGTGATTTGTTGGAACTGCCACCAAGAAGGCCACATTGCTGCATATTGCCCGAATGCAAGGGCACACCAAGATTATGTTCCTTTATGCAAGCAATGCAGTGAGGAGGGCCACGAGGAGAAAGATTGCCCTAAAAGTAATGCAAAATTAATAGGGGACAAAGGGAAGCAAATTGTAGATGAGGGTCCAAGTACTTCAGCAAATTTAGTGGAAATAGTCCCTATAGTAGGTGCTAGGAAAGAATCGACAGACAGAAAATCTAGAAAGGTGACATTAATCATCCAATGGTGGGAGTTGTCACTAGATCCCAGGGGAAAGTGCAAAGGACAGTTGCGGAAAGCTTGCCGAAATCAACCCAATTAGAAGGAGGAAAAGTAAGCATGCTTAAGGAGGCATCTTTAGAGGAAGTTGCAGAGAGTCAAGAGCCAGTGTCGGATGAGCAATCGTCTGATCAACCTCCCATAGCACGCGTAGGAAAAGGCCCTTCCCTTTCAAAGTACCACGTGCTAAGAAGGTCGGGATAGGTGCTAAAGTTGATCCAAAACCTCAATTTGATTTATGGGATATATTGGAATAGTGTGAGGTGTCTATTAGTCTACCTACATTAGCGGAGATCTCTCCAATATGTCGAAAGCAGATGTATCAACGACTTGCACGTCGACGTTCGCGGGTGAAAAAAGAAGTGACCCCTAAAGAACCTTTGGAAACAGGAGTGCAAGCAATTGATATGTTTATGGATTCTAAGGCTCCGACTATTACGGTAGGACATCATCAGGTCATGGGGGTACAGCTAGATGGAGGAGCTGTGGTGAATCTCATGACTGAACACACAATGGAAGAGTTGGGCCTAAAGGGTTTAGAGCCCACAAATATCATGTTGCAAGTAGCAGATCAACGTCAAGTGAAACCATTAGGTCTGCTTCAAGGAGTAAAGACTATAATAGCTGGATTGGAGTTTTGCGTTACCTATCTAGTAGTGCGACCACATTCCTATGGTGCAGCGTTTCCAATCTTGGTAGGACGACCTTGGTTAGTACAAGCTCGATGTGTTCAAAATTGGCATAAAGGGATAATAACCATAGGTCCACGCACGGATAGAGTTCAATTGAGGCTTGTGTCTAAAGAATTCTTGAGGGAGTTCACTAAACCACCTTCTACAACCGAAGAAATGACGGGATATGGAGTGATACATCCGTTGGTGAGGAAGTAGTCCAAGAACGCTTTGCATTAAATAAAGATAAGTATGCTCGTTTTCTTCAAAATGGGTATCAAATGCAAATGGTTGATACGGATGAGCCTATAATGCAAAAGAGAGAGTGCTCTAACTTTGCTTTGGATGCCGGTATGGGAGAATATCGAGTGCATTTTTCTTCGGAGAATGACTCTGACAATGACATTACCGATTGGTTGTCATCACCAGAGGAGTGTGTAGTGGATTGCTTTTGCATGGATACAATCAAGCAGAGGAGAGTAGACGATGGGGATAAAGCAAGGCACCAAGAGCTATATGCCCTTATTGAGAAATTGCAAGAGCAGTTAGAGCTAGAACGAGTTTTTTCTAGTGAGTCGATGGACGCATTATTAAAGAAGGTGAAGCTGCTAGAGGAAGATAAGGGACGAGTTGAGATAAAAATTAGACATTTGCAAGATTTGACCTTGCAACTTAAAGAGTGCCGTCATGAAGAAGAAACTTCTTAGGAAGCCTTACTTCGAGAAAAAGATCGTGAGATTGGTCGTTGTCGACAGGAACTCAAATATAATGTGAGGTATACTCGAAAGTTGCTCAGAGAATGTCAGAGATATAAGCAAAAAGATAACAAGAGTGAGGATGGCTCGTTGTTGCAAAAGATGAGTAGAAGGAAAAATAAGTCATTTTCCAGAGAGTTCTTGAAAGCACAATACAATGAAACAATAGGAGGTGATGGAGGAGAGTTCAATGATTGGACTGATTTCAAGATGATTGAGGTAGTGAGGGATGCTTTTATGGTCCAAATTGAGGAGCCTATCAATGATGAAGAGGAAATAGACCCTTTAATGGTGATACCTTATACCCATGAAAGTCTTGTAAGTGCTCATTCTTCGCACGAAGAGGAGGAGGAGTGTAACACCAAGCAAAAGTTTCTAGAAAATGTTTGTTTCAAAGTGAGAGACCATCCACCTATACAAGCTAGATCTCGTCGACGATCAGCCTTTGTTTCTGATGCATTAGAAATTACTCAGCGCTGGGAAGTTGAAGAGGGAAAATGCTTTACATTAGGGAGTCAATTGCAAGAACGAACCTTAACTAGATTGAGAGAGGTTCTACAAACATACAAACATGTCTTTGCTTGGTCCTATAAAGACTTGCAGGGAGTGAAACCTGAGATATGCCAGCATTACATCGATTTAGAGCCAAATGCTAGGCCGGTATGCCAACGTCAAAGGTGCACAAACCCTGTCTATGCAGAGCTTGTGAAAGCAAAAATAACAAAGCTGTTAGATGCGGGTTTCATTTATCCTGTGGCATACAGTGAGTGGGTTTCCCCAATTGTAATTGTTCCAAAGAAAAATCATAAGATTAGAATTTGTGTGGATTATCGAAAGCTAAATGATAAGACTAAGAAGGATCACTTTCCATTGCCTTTCACTGATCAAGTTCTAGACCGAGTAGCAGGGCATAAATTGTATTCCTTCTTAGATGGTTTTAGCGGTTATAATCAAATACAAATCCACCCAGATGATCAACCAAAAACCACTTTTACAACAGAATGGGAACTTATGCTTATCGAGTGATGCCATTTGGATTATGTAATGCTCCATCTACTTTCCAACGGGTGATGATGGCTTCATTTCAAGAGTTTTTACAAAAGTGGATGGAAATCTTTTTGGACAATTTTTCAGTTCAAGGGGATGACGAGGATATACCTGAGAAGTTGGCTAAGGTCTTTGATCATTGTCAGCAAACCGGTATTTCCTTGAATCCGGAGAAATGTGTTTTTGGCATTAAAAAAGGAATCTTGTTAGGTCACGTGATTTCATCTGAGGGCATTACTGTGGATGATAGTAAAATCAATAAGATATGTGAGCTGCCTGCTCCTACAACCATGAAGCAATTACAAGGGTTTTTGGGACACGCTAATTATTATCACCGATTCATATTGAATTTTGCTTCGGTGGTAAACCCTTTAACTACTCTTCTTCGGAAGGATGTACCCTTTGAATGGTCACAAGATTGTCAGGAGGCTTTTGATACGATCAAAGATCGATTGATATAAAAGCACCAATTTTGATACCCCAGATTGGTCTAAACCTTTTCATATTCATGCAGACGCTTCACACACAGCTGTAGGAGCAGTTCTTTGTCAAGCAGATGATAAGAAGGTAGACCATCCGATTTATTATGCGAGTCGCAATTTGACAGAGACAGAGAGAAATTACACTACAATCGAGAAGGAATGTTTATCCATGGTATTTATCGTGAATAAATATCGACATTATTTATTGGGCAAGTTTTTTACAATTTATGTGGATCATCAACCAAGCACTAAGATACCTTTTGAACAAGACAGATCTTGCGGGACGAGTAATTCGATGGATGTTACTTTTTCAAGAGTTTGATTTTGAGGTGGTTACTCGTCCTGGAAAATCTCATGTATTGGCGGATCATCTTTCTCGGCTTTTGACTGAGGATATTGAGGAGGGAGTGGATGATGAATTGCCTGATGCGGCATTATTTTTGACCGATTGTACACTTCCTTGGTTTGCGGATATTGCAAATTTCTTGGGCACTGCTCATTATCCAGGAGGTGCCAGCAAGTATGAAAAAAAGAAAATTTTATTGCAATCTCGCCACTACACCCTCTTTGGTGGTTATTTGTATCGTTATTTTCCTAGGGAGGGGGTGTATCGTCGTTGTGTGCGAGAGGATGAGATACCTTCTATCTTACGTGCACTTCATGATGAGCCATGTGGAGGTCATTTTGTGGGGGAATTAACCGCTTGCAAAGTATTGCTAGCAGGGTATTGGTGGCCAACTGTTTATAAAGACTCTTTTGAGCATTGTAAACGTTGTGATAAGTGTCAACGGGTTGGTCGACCCACACCACAATTTGCAACCCCTTTAAATCCAATCTTGGCTTTAAAACCTTTTGAGAAATGGGGAATTGATTTTGTGGGTCCGATTGATCCACCCACTTGGTCGTTATCGATCCAATCGATACATTCTTGTGTGCACGGATTATGTGACCAAGTGGGTTGAAGCTAAACCTTTGAAAACGGATAGGGCATTGGATATCGCCAAATTTTTATATGAAAATATCATTACTCATTTTGGTTGTTCGTTGGAGTTGGTGAGTGATCGTGGTTCTCATTTTTTAAATGAGACCATTACGGAATTAACGGAACTTTACAAAATCAAGCATCGAAAATCCACTTTGTATTATCCTCAAGCTAATGGTCAAGTGGAGGTGACCAATCGAATACTGGGAACGATTTTAACCAAGACAGTATCGAAAAATCGACGCGATTGGGATGAGCGATTGTTTGAGGCTTTGTGGGCATACCGTACCACATTTAAGGTTACGACTCAAAATACACCTTTCACTCTAGTGTATGGTATAGAAGCAATTTTCCCAAGAGAGAAGGAAATACCCACGTTACGCGTTGCCTTGGAATCTCGACTAGGTGAGAAGGAATCTTTAGAGGCTCGATTACTAGCCTTGGTGAGGTTGGATGAGATACGTTATAAGGCTCTGCAAAATGTTGAGGCGATGCAACATAGACGAAAGGCTTGGCACGATCGTCACATTAAGGTGAGGGAGTTTCAAAAGAATGATCAGGTTTTAGTCTATGACAATCGATATTATAAGTTTCCTAGCAAATTACAAATGAGGTGGTTAGGCCCTTTCAAGGTGTTAGAGGCCTTTAATAATGGTTCTTTGATTGTCCAAGACCCTGATGGTGTAATAGATCCTTTTCGTGTTAATGGTCTTAGGGTGAAACATTATTTTGTTTAAGTTGGTAATTACGTGGGTCAAGTTGGTTCATTGTATATTTTTCACATGAGTTTTGCTCTTTATTATTTTTGCGTTGTTTTGATGGGATTGGTGGGTAATTACGTGGGTCAAGTTGGTTCATTGTATATTTTTCACATGAGTTTTGCTCTTTATTATTTTGCGTTGTTTTGATGGGATTGGTGGGTTTATCAAGTTTTGGTGTGATCGATTCGATCTTCTTTCATATAGGTGGTATACAGGTGGTATGGAGTTTTCTCTCAATGCTTTGTTTTATTTTCTTCATCCTTATGTGGTTTGGTTTGGGTGGGATGGTATTTTAGCATTAGTTGTAGACCGTGATTGGGTTGATGAGTTAGAGTGGTTGTTTCGGTGGTTGGTTGCCGAAGAATCTCTTCTAATTGCCGAGAGCGACTTTGGTCGCATGGCCCAATCTTTGGCCGTTATTGCACCAGAGATTTTTGGTTCAGGTGTGGACACCTTAACCGATGCGTCCGATGATTCTTCAGATGATTCTTTTCATCCTGAAGATGTTGTGGTAGACTATCTTGATGAGGAGGATAAGGATGAGGGTTTGGGCTTTGGCCTTCCTCATGGCTTGTATCGGATACTTCTACCTAGAGAGAGTAGTTTTGTTTCGAGAGCTGTACTTTTGAACGAGACAAAGGGCCATGGGGTGACACCTCAACTTTTTCCTTTTGGTGTAGTGAATGCGCCTGTGAGTTTTCGCACCGTTTTTTCTGAGTCCCATGATGTCAATTAGTTTTGTTTTTCTTGTTATTTATTTCAAAAAAGAAAAAAAAAAGAAAAAACTTTAAAAAGAAACAATTGTTTTGTTTGTGTGATTTGTTATGTGTTTTTGTTGTTTGTTTTGGTTTGCATGTGGATTGGTTTTTTGTGTTTGTTTGTTTTCAATTTTAGGTACATTATGTTTCTTGGAAGTTGTAAGCTAATTGTTTGAATGGTTAGTATGTGCAGATATAGTACTTTCTTTGTATTTTTGCAATGCTAGGTGTGTAAGGAGATGGGGGAGTAACTTGGGAACAATGATATCATAGTATTGAAGATTGTTTCTCGACATGCAATTTTTGCTACTCAGAGGATATGCAGTGTTTCACAGGTGTATTTTCTCCAATATATTTGGTTATTTTTTTGGTATCACTTGCATGGTGTGTGTAATAATGGGGATTGTGAGTTGTGTTAATCCAGTTGCAATTGCTTTTGGTACTTGACTTATATGATTCTTTCTTTTGGAAAGATTTGGGGTCTATTAGTCAAGGATACTAATTCTATGAGTTTCTTGCTGAGCTCTGTAGTAGAAATTGGTCATTATCCCATTCATCTTAACTAGACATGTGCTGCATTGACTATATTTTTTCTCTTTAATGCTAGGTAACAGCTTGGAAGTGCTTAAGAACTCTAGTGGAAGGAACTTTTCTCCCTTATTCCTGGGTTATAATGACCATAATAGTCTCGATTTTCATGATGAGCCTGGGGAGGGTTTTCAAATCATTGCCTTTGATGAAAGATGAAAAAAAAAGAAAAAAAGAGAAGAAAAAAAAAGGAAGGAAGAAAATGGTTGTCAGTACTCTAAACTGATGCCTTGGGTTGTTTTGGGATAGCCATCGTCATGTGAGCTTGGTAGGTTCTTGGAGTCAACCTAGCCGGGTGGCAAGGTCTGAGAATCGCAGCCTAGTTTCATATGGGGTGGTTGCCATTGTGGTGTGCATTTGGTTAAAAATAAAAAATAAAAAATAAAAATAAATCAAGCAAAAAAAAAAAGAAACGAGAAAGGCATGGTTCTGATATAAGGGAATTACAATCAGGCAATGACTTCCATGGTTAGTTGTGCTACTATTGTCTTTATGAAATACGGAAGTGAGTGGAAGGTAGTTTTCCTAGAGTTTTGTAGTAATGGATGGGTTGTTTCCTATTTGTTAAAGTGGAAATATCATAGACATAGTGAGGATGTTGTGGTAGTTTTGCTAATTTTTACTGTTTCTTGGGATTTGATGTTTGCTTAATAAACCTTTTTGGTTTATCTATTGGTTAGTGTTATATAAGTTCTTGTAGTGGTGTTTGCAACTTGGATTTTCATTCACTCATTTATGTGTGCTGATGTGAAGGTGTTGAAGGTTTGTCTTTGTTTTTGTTTCTTTGTTTGGTACGGTATAATTCTAGTGTATGGTTGCTGATTGTTTCAGAGTGATGAAGTGGAGATGTGATGCTAGGCAATGATGGTGAAGAAGTTAAGTGTGGGGGAAGCTCTAAAGTGAAGTTGCTACTGTGTTCGCGAGGACGCTCACATTTTAGTGTGGGGGGAATGATGACCCCTGGATCGAAGCCATTTTTGGCAATTTTAGGGTTTAAATAGGGTCAATTATGGTCATTTTGGATGCATTTCCATAGTATTTGAAAGCATGTGTGTGTGGAATGTCATGGTATTTGCATGCATCATGATTGTCGATGTTGTCCATTGGTGTATGCACATTGCATGGGAATGGTGACGATTAACATTGTTTTGTACATAAAGAGGAGGTTGTATGTAAGTGGGTAGAGAGAAGAGAGAGATCGAGGGGGAGAGAACGAGGGTTAGTATGATGAGTTTCGAGCTCAAGCTTTGAGGATGGTTAGGTGGGAACGCAAGTTTGGAGACCTTAATGTGGTTACAAATGAAAAGTTTCAAATTAAAAATGGAAGGGTGGGTAGTTTTAGCACCCGTTGTTGGTACCCGCCAACCTCTTGAGAGCATATAAGAGAAAGAGAGAGGGAGCGTTTCTTTCTCTGACTAACGTGAAGAACAGGAGGAGGAGGAGGAGGAGGTAAGCCTGTTTGTTTGTTTGTTGTTAATGTATGTGTGTGAACTCTGTACATAAAGACAGAGAGAGAGAGAGAGTATGGGTGTGTGCGTGTCTTGTATGAGAAAGAGAGAGAGGGTGCCACTCGCGTAGAGAGAAGGAGGAACAGCATGTAGGCCTGGCGCCTGCACGTAGAAGGTGGCGGGAGGCCTCTGTGGTCGACGTGAAGGGGAGGCTGCCATGGCCCACGCTGGCCTATGCCTTGTGAGGGCGCCCATGCCTTGTGCACATAAGGCAGGCCAGCGCACGGAAGTCACCATGGCCTTGCACCTGGGCTGCCTGCACAATAAAGGGGGCCAAACCCTAATTAATGCACCTAAGGTAGACGGGCTGGCCGCTTGCGCAACACAGAAGGGACTGAGCCCTTGCGCTTGAGGTAGACAGGTGGTCGGCCTAAGGCACCTTGCGCTTAAGGAGAAGACGGCTAGGCCAAGCCCAATGGACGGGGCTGGCCGACTCTGGAAGGCAAGCATGCGCTTGGAGAAGAAGGGAGGCCAAGTGCGCTTGAAGTAGCCGGGCTGGCCGTCTGGAGCCGACGATGGAGAGTTCGGCATCACGAGCTTAACAGGCTGACTGGCGGGTGATGAGGAGGTGCCTTGCATGGGCAAGCTTGGCACCTTGTGTGCCCCATGGAGAGGGCCACATGGCTGTTTAGTGCCAAGGAGATGGCAAGCCTCTCAACCCAAGGGGCCGGTGCGTGTGCACGGAGGAGACCCACAATGAGGTCGCGCGTGGTGAGACGGATTGATGGTAGGCATAGGCCGTGCACCACAGGCAGCCGACCTTGGAAGGTTAAGGTTGCATGGCTGGGTGCTAGCCCCACATGGTGGGGCACGGACCATGGAGCAAGCGCATAGCCTTGACGGAGCTATGTGCGGAGGTAGTCATGGAGTTGGCTGCCAGTGTGCTAGGCCATGGAGAGGCAAGCCGCATTTCGTAGAAGGCGGTCGGTCATGTGTTATGGGTGGACCTTGTAAGGCCGCCGTGCCATGGATCGGGTCGAGTCACAAAGGCTGATGGTGTGTCAGCAGGGGGAGGCCGCATGGCTCAATGAGGCAGTGTCTTGGAGCCAACCAACATACACATGGACAAGGTACCATAATGGCGGACCTTGGCCACACTACTAAGGGGGATGCTCATGAAGAGAGCAAGCACACACCTAGGAAGGCCACCCATGGTAGACTGAGAGAGAGAGAAAGAAACGTGTGTGTGCATGTGGGAGGTCTCCATGCTCTCAAGCTAAAATGAGGAGAGAGAAGGTGGGGAACCATAGCAAGTAGAGGAGACATTGTGTGTGGGTAGAAGAAGAAGGAAAGAAGAGAGCGGGCAATATGGCTGCGCTATGTGTGTACATGCAAAATAGGAAAGAGAGAGAAAGAGATTTGATCACTTTGACATGGTGCATACTTAAAAGTAAAAGCATGAGAGTGTGAGAGAATGTATTAGATTGTGTGCATTATTCTTGTGTTTGTGTTTCAGGAGGAGGAAGAGAAAGAAAGAAGAAGAAGAAGAGAGTTCACGAGAAGTGAGTAGAGAGAGAGAAGAAGAAGAGAGTTCACGAGAATAGTGAGTAGAGAGAGAGAAGAAAGAAAGAAAGAGTTTTGAAGTGTGAAAGAGAGAGAGTGAAGAGTGGAGTGAAGTGAAGATTAGCCAAGTGTTGAATGCAGTGATGCTGTTGGCAGATTGACTGAAACGTGGAAGTGTTGGAAATATTGTTTCTTTTTCATTAAATTCTTGGAAACAATTTACACAAAACCATTTTGACATTAAATTTCTTTATTCAGTTTAGAATGGTGAAGTTGTGTCTTGATGATCTGTTGGGTCGTAGTAGTTTGTTCTTTTCCATTTGTGTGTCTGTGTGGGTGTGTGTAAATAAAACATTGTAAATTATTTCATAAAGATGTCTTTTCGGTGTGTGTTTCTAGGATTTAGACTGTGTGTGGTTGTTATTTAGGACGCATTCACTGTTTTAGTGGGTATTTAGTGCGTTGGACTAGAGAGTAGGAAGGCCAATCAGGAACTCATACAAATGGATGTAAAGATTGCATTTCTACATGGTGATCTGCATGAAGACATATATATGCAACAGCTAGAGATCTTTGTCACAGAAGGAAAAGAGAAAATGGTGTGTAAACTCAATAAGAGTTTGTATGGGCTAAAACACGTGCCACATGAATGGTATCATAAAGTTTGATGCATTCATGCAGTCTAAAGGTTATGTAAG
The DNA here is from genome assembly GCF_041138505.1 of Cibotium barometz. Taxonomy (NCBI): domain Eukaryota; kingdom Viridiplantae; phylum Streptophyta; class Polypodiopsida; order Cyatheales; family Cibotiaceae; genus Cibotium; species Cibotium barometz. The sequence goes on from NC_141061.1 coordinate 9,753,389, forward strand.
AAGCCAAGAAGATCACTGCTTATACACTAAGAAGGCAACAGATGACAGTCTTCTATTGTTGGTGTTATATGTTGACGATATGCTAATTATGGAAAAGGATGTTCAAGCTTTGAACATGTTGAAGCAAAACTTACAAAGCACGTTTGACACGAAGGATCTTGGTGATGCTAATCATATTCTTGGCATGCGTATACACAAGGACAGAGAACAAGGTCTTCTTTATCTGTCATAATCAGAATATGTTACTAAAATCTCGTAACATTTCAATATGGAGGGGGGGGGAAGCCCTTAATGTGCCATTGCCTCCACATGTTAAACTTAGTGCAAATGATTACCCTACATCTGATGAGGAAAAGGCTAAAATGGCCAAGATTTCTTATTCATCTGCTGTGGGATGCTTGATATATGCTATGGTTGCTACATGTCCTGACATAGCATTTGCAGTGGGAGTAGTTAGTAGATACGTTGCATATCCTGGCAAAAAGCATTGGTGGGAAGCAGTGAAAGGTATTATGAGGTATCTCAAAGGCACAAAGGATTTGTGCATCTGCTTTGGGAAGCAGAAGGCATCTGTCATTGGTTTTACAGATGCAGACTATGCTGTCATCCTGATTGCAGGAAGTCTACTTCAGGATATGTATTCACGTTCATAGGGGAGCAGTTTCTTGAGTTTCCAAGCTGCAAGATTGTGTTGTAGTGTCTACCACAGAGGCTGAGTATGTGACAGCTACTAAGGCATGCAAAGAGGCTTTATGGCTTTCATGTTTGGTGGGAGAGCTTGGTCTTGTAGAGATGTGATAGTCAGAGTGCTATTATGCTTGCAACACGAAACCCCATTTTTCATGTGAAAATGGGGTTTCGTGTTGTAGAGACTCCTGTTCTCCAATGTGATAGTCAGAGTGCTATTATGCTTGCAATACGAAACCCCATTTTTCATGTTGTAGTGTCTACCACAGAGGCTGAGTATGTGACAGCTACTAAGGCATGCAAAGAGGCTTTATGGCTTTCACGTTTGGTGGGAGAGCTTGGTGTTGTAGAGACTCCTGTTCTCCAATGTGATAGTCAGAGTGCTATTATGCTTGCAACACGAAACCCCATTTTTCATGTGAAAATGGAAACATATTCAAGTGAGGTATAACTTCATCAGGGAGGAACTTGACAACAAAAGCATTGAGCTTGTCAAGGTACACATGGATGATAATCCTACAGATCTTCTCACGAAGAGTCTACCAACAGAGAGGTTTGCACATTGCCGACACATGATAGATAGTACGTGTACATCAGCTTTGTACAGATGTAGACATAGCTGATTCATTTCCTCAACCTTAAGGCACATTGTCTTTAGGTGGGAGGTTGTTGGGAATAAAGGCCAAGTGCCTGGTCAAGGTGTGAACACACCTTATAAAAAAGATAAAACCCTAAGTGTACATAATTATTAAAAAGAAGGCCCATAATGAATTGAGGTACGTGCACTCATCGTACAAGCGTCCAATATCTCTCTCTCACTCTCTCTACTCGTCGCGCCTCTCTCTGTCTCTTCTATGCCTGCATTAGTAACTACCCACGACTCTCTCCTGCAGATGCATCCTCTCACACAACCCTCACACTGTGAATGAAAGCCTTGCCATCTATTTAATATTGATGCTTTTCTTCACTCGCAAGAAATGAGCTCTATTTAGTATTGATACTTTTCTTCAAAAATAAGCTTGTTTGCTAAATCTACAGGAATAGTCCAAATTCCATCATGTCCAAATTCTTACTTAGGCAAGCCAAAAATAAAATCATTGGTAATACTCTCCCAAGGTGTATTCGGAATGGATAATGGTTGCAACAAACCTACTTGCTTGTGTCAACCAAACTTAACCTTTTGGCAAGTTAAACACTCTGAAACATACTTCTCAATATCCTTGTGCATACTCGATCAAAAAAAGTGATTCTCCATGGCCCGAGCGTGGCTTTCTTCCATAACGTTGTTCCAAAGCTCGTTTGCCATGCATAACCTATTTTGCATTAAAAGGAATCACCATTCTGCAACTTACCCCATATGAGTTGGACGTCTTCATTAGTAGTATATAAATCCTTCATGGCAGTTAAATTTATGTGATCAGCAGTAAAAATTGCATGAATTTAAGGTAAAGCATCTACCACCTTATTATTCTTGCGCATATTAGTGAAATGAAATTGAGCCAAATAATTAGCCCATCTCAAATGCTTTTCAGAAATTTTTGGTTGAGTTAGAAAATAGCTAAGACTTCTGTTATCAGTGCGAATAATAAATTCAGCTCCCATCAAATAGTGCTTCATATCTTTAAAGCATTAACTACTACCATAAGCTCTTTCTCATAAGTTGGTGCCATCTTCTCCTCGGCTCCCTGGAGTCTTCTACTTTCGTAGGCAATCGAATGTCCTTCTTCCAATGCAATCTCTTGATGCATCACACTGCACATCAAAAGGCTTTGAAAGATCAGGAATTGGTAACACTAGTTCCCTACTAATATAGAATTTGAGGGATTCAAAGGCTTCCTTTTCAATCCGAGTCCACATAAACTACATGTTCTTCTCACTCAAATCACAAAGAGGGCCTACAACCACGGCAAACCATTTGACAAAACGTCAATAATATAAACACAGTCTGAGGAAACTCCGTACATCTTGCCATTCCAAAATAGCCTTAATCTTTTCTGGATCCATCCAAACCCCATCCTTGGACACTATGTGACCCAAGTAATGAATCTTTGACTTGATGAACTCACTCTCCTTGGCCATCAATAAATAGCTTGTGCTTATGGAGTTCTTGGTGGAAAACAATCTCAAGATGCTTCTTGTGTTCTTCTTCATCTTTAGAATATACGACGATATCATCTAAGAAAGTTGCTAATGAACAAAATACGATTCATCATTCTGTTGAAAGTTGTGGATGCATTCGTAAGGCCAAAGGGCATTACCAAAAATTCATAAAGTTTGAAAGTGGTTCTGAATGCAGTTTTGAGGATGTCTTCAGGTACAATGCTTACTTGATGATATCCACTTATAAGATCGATCCTGCTAAACATGCTAGCTCCGTCCACTCGGTCCTATATGTCATCAATTCTGGGAATTAGAAATTGATTTTTCACTATGATCTTATTTAAAGCCATGTAATCTATGCACATGCGCCAAGAGTCATCTTTCTTCTCGACTAGAAGAAGAACTAGAGAACAGAAAGGTGAAGAGCTGGGTCTAATCGATCCCTTCTCCAACAATTCATTAACTTCCTTTGAATCTCTTCCCTATTGAGAAGGACTCGCTATATAAGGAGGTCAGTTTGGATGTGAGCTCCCCAAAATCGAATCTATTCAAAAAAATATGCATACAATGCGATAAATCCTCTTCTTTCTTCATCAAGTGCAAGAACTCGTTCTTTAATGTTACACTCATGAGTATCTCGTACAAAAATCAAATACGCAGCAACAGACTATTTCATTACCTTTGAAATTTGTACATGACTAATCAGAGGAATGGAATTGACTTCGACTCCTACATCAAATGTGATATTCTTTCCTTTGTAAGGAAATCTAAACTTATTCCTAGTCCAATCTATGGTGGGATCAATTTTCTTATGCCAAGGTATACCAAGAATCACATCATAATGTCCCATCTCACTATTACAAAATCCCCAATTTCTAGGTGAAGTTTCCCATTGATGGGAGTGACTTGTGCAGACAAGCCTTCAAAAGTAGCATTTGCAATAATAGGAGCTCCGAGTCATTCCGGTGGAAAGTTCAATGCTTAAACTACTCAAGGATAAATGTAGTGGTGAGTAGCTCGATCATCAACATGGATTAGTACAAATTGGTACCAACTTTTCCCTGATTTTTGAAGAGTTGTCTATGTTGCGGTGGTGTATCATCAAGTGGAGGAAGTCCCTCAAGAACAGCATTATTTTGTGGAATTTTTGGGGATTGAGTTGGAGGTCAAGGTCTCTTAGGACAATTCACCGCTATATGTCCCTTTTCTAAGCATTCAAAACACATTTCCTCTTTAGTATACTCTTGTAGTTTCCTGTAGGAAAGTTTGCACAGAGGTAAAGAAGGTAAATTCTTCTCTTTTGGTCTAGATTCCACATTCTCTGCTCTCTTGAACCCTCCAAATTTTCTTCCGTAGTAGAGGATGATCTCTAGAGTCATCCTTATTCTTCTTTACCAATCCATGGCATATGAATAGCTTCATCTTGTTTGTCTTGAGTTTCTTCCAAGGTTGTAGGATCCGTCATGTTGACCGCATTCTCAAGGCTTTTAGGTGTAGCCCACTGACAAATTTCCTCATCTCCATCAAAGAAGATATATTGTTGAAAGAAGTAAACTTTAAAGGACATTCCTCATCTCCATCGCAAAAAATCTTCAAGAAGTAAACAAATTCCCTCATCTCCATCGATGTGTAGCTTTCAACATTCTTACCTTCTTTCTGCCGCAAACCATCTCACTCTTTTTGCACATCCACTTCAAATGTAGAAGAAACTTCTTGTTTAACAAAAGTTTGAATTCAATCCATGTTTTGGGTGTTGTTCCTTCCTCGACCACCAATTAGTTACCGCATTGTGTAGGTGTATTCATACAATACTAATCGTTGAAGTTTTGGAAAAAATTTCTTCGCCAAAAGTTACATCAAATTGCTTAATAAAAGCAAGGGCCTTTTGTGTATCTCCTTTCCCATCATAGAAGTCTTCAAACTTGACACTCTTTTCTCCGGATTTAAATTCAACCGAGCTTGAAGTTTAAGTTAGTTTGTCGTTATGATTTATAAGTTTTGTCCTCCCTCCATGAGTTCTTTGTTTGGATTGAGCAAGATTACTGGAAGAGACTACGTCCGAAACAGTAGGCTTCATAGATGGGACTTTACTTCTTCCTTCAACAAAAAGTGGTCTTCCCATAGAGGCCTTTGTCCCTTGAATCACCATTAGCCCTTTCACTTGAAGATAAGCTTTCGTCGCCACTTCAATACCATCAACTTTGGTCTCACTTTGCTTGAGAAAATCTTCAACAAGTTATTCTTCTGCCAATGCTCTCTCTCTTTCTTCTCTCCACTCCTTGAACTTAGGGTCTCGTTAGAGAAGTTGAAACTTTTGGAGTTCAACATAACCCCTTGAAGATAATGAAAGGTGGGATGCAACCTTCTTTTTTTTATTGTGGTTTGGAATTCTCCTTCGACTGCTCATTCCCCCATTTATCTACCATGGCAAAATAGAAGAAAAACTAACGCTCCAAGGAAATATTTCTTAAAGAAAGTTTGGCTCTGTTACCAATGTAATCGAAGGGTTCCACAAAACATGATAATACTTCCTCCACAACAACACTTGAATCAAGAAGATAGAGAGAGAAAGAGTGGTTGTGTGAGAGGGGCTGGGAAAGATTTACGAAAGACACCACTGAGCGGAAATAGGTCCCGTCCACGAGTCCATATTGAGCCATAATCTTTATACAAACATGAAAACAAACAAATAATTGGTTGTGGAGTCCTCAATATCCCTTGGGACTGTTTGTAGCCAAGTGTGCCTTGGGTCTCTACCACATAGATCTGTCACCAGCAAGCTTTTCCCGTCAAGAACTCCCCAATTGGTTGATATGAATAAGTATCTACTACTGTCCACAAATTCACAAAAGAATAATTCGCAATTGTGAAGTCTTCAATATCCCCTAGGACTGTTGTCTATAGCCCAACGTGCCTTGGGTCTTTGCCACAGAATATAATTTGTAAAAGCATAATTCGCAGTCGTGGAGTCTTCAATATCCCATGGGACTGTCTGTAACCTAGTGTGCCTTGGGTCTCTGCCACATAGATCTCTCACCGAGCAAGATTTTCCCGTCAAGAACTCCCCAATTGGTTGATATGAATCCAAGTATCTACTGTCCCCAAACAAGTGAGCACTTGTGCTTCTTGGCTATCTTCTTCTTGTGTTCACCTAGAAAAAACTCCTCTTCTCCAATCTCCAATGTGCACCCTCTTTCTCTATATAAGCAGCCCACATCTGCTTTCTTTTAGCACCCCCTTAATGCTTTTCTTTTGTGCGCCCCAATAAAGCAACCCTCACTCTTTTCTATGTGCACCAATTTATTTATGATAGGGCTCAAGCACCTAATGTTGACCAACCTGGTTAGAATCCTCCTATGCCACCACAAGATGTTATTGAGGAACAACAGGCTCAACCAGTCATCAGAAGGTCTACAAGAGTTTCAAGGCCTCCTAACAAATTTGTTCCTTCCTTGGATTATGTCATGTTGACATATTGCGGAGAGCCCTCCTGCTATAAAGAGGCTATGTTGCAAGATGACAAAGTCAAGTGGGAGAAAGCTATGCAATCAAAGATGGACTCGCTGCATAAAAATCTTACATGGTATTTGGTGTCTTTGCCAAGTGGGATGCTAAGATTATATGTGCTAATCATTAAGTTTATGCTTGGCAATTGGATAACATTGCAGGTCAAAGCACATGGGTATGTAAATGGAAAACTCACGCCAGAATCTAGGATCCAATTCTGCACATAACCCTCATCCTGTGCAATCAAAGCATCTGGAGTGAGATTTGCAGTGAAGATAAGAACATCTGAGGGAGCTGCTGTTACCTCTGCATGAATCACTACTGTTGGTTTGGGAGACTCAACCACGTTGATCTCCTCAACCTTTACAGTACTCTTGCCTTTGTCAAACTTGTCCTTTTGCATGCTTTGTTTTTCCCTCAAGAAAATGTGACAATCCTTTTTATAATGGCCCTTCTTATGGCAATGGTATTACTCGACATTTCTGACACTTCGCTCTCTGTTAGATTTCCTGTCCTTGCTCTGACTACAAGCATTCTGCTCTTCTGTTCTTGGACTCGTCACACGACCTCTTTGCTTCTATGAACTGCCAGCCATATATGCATGCCCATGACTAGCACTATCAAGAGATTTACATCGAATCTCTTCAGTAAGAAATGCATTTGTGACGTCATTGAACACTAACTTGCCATTCGGAGCTAAATTGCTAATGGCTGTGCAAAAGATGTCCCATGAACTGGCTAGAGAGCATAACAAGAAAATAGACTTTAGTTTGTCATCAAACTCGCTAAAGCCTTGAGCTGTCAAACTGACTGAACAGTGAGTTAAACTCATTTAAGTGTCCAGAAACTGTGCTATCTTCTTTCATGCAAAAACATTGCTTTAATGGAATCCTCGAAATTGATTCCCTGCGCAGAAAGATGTGTGAAAATCGTATTGAATTGATTAAGTTTGTCAGGGTATAGCATTTACTCCTTTTATTTGCAGCGAATTTAATGTGAAAGAAGAGAGAAGAGAATTCTCTAATCACAATACTAGAGAAGGAGAGAATGAAATTGAAGAGAAATATAGTTACAAAATTATCGTTGTGTAGATAGCATATAACACTTCTAATCACACAATTTGCAACACCATAGTCATATGCACACACAATCCATAAATCAAACACACAAAAACACCATTGAGGACCGGATTTACTTGGAGCCGGTCCCCCCTCCAAAGAGGCTTTGCATTATTTCTTCCTCCCAAAAGGAAGAGATCATTACAATGCACTTTTGTACTTACACCAAAGACATTTAGCAACATGGATATGGAAAATCACATGTGCTAGCTTGGGGCCTTGTGTTACATTTTCCTCTTCTCAAAGCTTCAATGGCTACTTGAGCCACGAATTCTTACGGAGAAAAGGAGAGGATTTATGAGGCTTGGGCTTGGAACATGAGCTGAAAGTGTTCCATAGACTGTATACTTAGCTATACTTGGTTGTACATTTTTATAAGCTTATGGCTAGCATAGGAGTGCTTAAGCTTGAGAGCTTGTTGAGAGCTTTCACTTGTGCTTTTCCACACTCAATTAGCCTTCAATTAGCCTTCAAAATGAGCAAGATATCCCTCTTTAAAGAACTCGAGTTGAGGAGGTTAAGCTTGGCGGCCAAATTTAGCATCCATATGGCCTAGAGAGAGGTGGAAGCTAGGTGTCAAGGGAGGGAGGTGCCCCCTTTCGACTTTTGATAAATATTGCCCACACGAGCCCCCTTTGGATGCCGCCCCTGTAAGCTGTAATTTAGTCGTTTTAGATCCCTCGAAGCCCCATTTTTGCTCCATAAAATTTTGGCAAGATCCTAGGAAAATCTTTCATGCACTTTTGAAGTGGAATTCACCTTTTGGCACTTCTCTTGCCTTGAATCCACTTTCATACATGCCGCTTTGTCCGTCCATGCATGCTTTTATGTGCTAAAAGCTTGATAAACCTTCTTTGGTGTAACCTTTGTACAATCCTTTGGAGGCATAATGAAGCATGCTATTAAGCCGTTGTGCTTCATTGGAATCCCTTACAGAGATTCCCCTTTTCATAGATTATACCTTCATTGTGCCTTCTTCATTTTGACTAAGGCATAATCATTAGCATATAATCCCCAACTCTTTTTCCTGGCATCTTCCCCTCTTAAATGGCCAATTTAAGATAAGGAAAATCATTTAGGAAAGTCAAAAAATTATGACATTACCTCTCTCTTGAAAATCATAGTCATCCTCGACTATGGTGTAGAGAGATAAGGCCTTACTAAGTCCATTTTCCTTTTGGACAGAGGATCCCTTTTAGCCCTTAGACATCCTTCCAGAGTGGGCGACTAGTCCACTTGGCACTTGGGAGCCAACTGGCTACCGCAAGTATGTTCATATAGCCACATGTCATCATTCCAGAGTAGAGGGCAAGTCTACTTGGCACTTGGGAGAAACTTTCTACCGCCGCAAGTATGTCTTTTATGTTTGAAATGTTTGAAATGTGTATGCATACTATGAGTCAAAACACCTTGTTCAGTAAAATAACATTCATGTACATGCTTGCTTACTCTAAAGAGTCATTGTAAGCCTTAACAAGGGCAAACTATCCTTCAATTGGATCCCTTGCATCCACCTAGCATCTTTAAAGGATAATTTTTAAACTTAACAAGATACCTTCTAATAATCTTACCATTCCTTAGGATCTTGTCTTCATGTCGTAGTAAGATGCTTTTCGGTTGAAGGATTTCTTCTTGATCTTCGAATTCTGGAGGGTCTTCTTCAATAGGCTCACTTGGGGGTAGTCCTTTGTAAGGTTTCAATAGGCTTACATGAAAAGCATTGTGTATAAGCCAACTTTTGGGTAACTTAAGTTGATAAGCTGTCTCATTTATGGGCTTAAGGACTTGGAAAGGGCCATAATATCTTTTAGCCAACTTTGCATAATACTTTTGTTGGCCCATAGGTTGCCCTTAACTATTTTTACCTGACGTAAACCTTAGATGAGCCTTTGGGAATTTAAGTAGAAGCCAATCATTTTCTTTGAAGATCAAAGCTTTTCTATGCTTATTTGTAGCAGCCTTTTGCCTTTGTTATGCAATTTATATAGCTTGCTTGATCTTTTGGAAGGAGTCCTTCAAATCACGACTATATTCATCTGCTGCAAAAATCTTATCATGTGTCTTTAATATCAATGGGCATTTTGGTCTTCCTTCTATCACCTCAAAAGGTGTATTACCTGTAGAGGTATGGATAGTATTATTATAAGCATATTCCACCAAAGGTAGATACCTTTCCCATTGATCTTTTTGATCTACATCCATAACATAGGCTTTTAGTAGATCAAGTATCGTTGAATTAACAATTTCACTTTGGCCATCCGTTTGAGGATGATATGCCAAAGAGAAATTGAGTCTAGTGCCAAGATTCTCAAATAGACCCTTCCAAAAATTACTGGTCATTCTAGGGTCTATATCTGACACTATTGAAGTAGGTAAGCCATGATACTTAAACACTTGTGATATGAAGAGGGTTGCCATATGATGTGCCTTAATAGTCTTTTTGACAGGTATAAAATGAGCTTGTTTACTAAACCTGTCTACTATTGTCCAAATTCCCGTGTTACCATGGATAGACTTAGGTAATCCAAAGATAAAATCCATGGATATACTCTCCCATCGTGAATTTGGAATGGGCAAAGGTTGTAGTAAACCTACTTGTTTCCCTCTATCATACTTTGTCTTTTGGCATACAATGCATTTTGACACATACTCATTTATGTCCATTTTCATTGTAGGCCAATAAAAGTACGTTTTCATGGCTTTCAAGGTAGCTTGGCAAAATCAAGACAGGTTGTGTAGTGAGTTTTTGTTTCAAAGTTTCAAAGGCTTCCTTTTCTTTTGAGGTCCATACATACTTAATATGTTTCTTTGTTAAGTCATGCAATGGACCAGCTATAAAGGAAAATTTCTCTATAAAACATCTATAATATGCACACATTCCAATGAAACTTCTTAATTCATGTAGATTCTTTGGTTCAAGCCACCCATTAATTACTTCCAACTTTTCAGGGTCCATTTGGATCCCATCTTTGGAAATTATGTAACCTAAATATCTAATCTCCTTTAAAAAGAACTCACTTTTCTTTTGATTAATAAAAAGTTTATTCTCTCTCAAAACTTGAAATATTACCTGGAGGTGCTCCTTGTGTTCTTCCAAGGATTTGGAATAGATGATAATGTTATTAAAGAACACACCAGTAAATCTAAAGGACATCTTTGGAATATCTTCATGCACAATTCTAATTTGATGATAGCCACTTTTAAGGTCTATTCTACTAAAATAAGTAGAACCTTGTAGCTTATCAAACAAATCATCAATACGTGGCACTGGAAACCTATTCTTAACCGCCGTGATCCTATTAAGTGCACGATAGTCCACACACATGCGGTATGTACCATCCTTCTTTTGCACTAATAAGACTGGTGAGCAAAAAGGAGATGAGCTAGGCCTTACCATGCCTTTCTCAACTAGCTTATTTACTTGCTTTAGAATCTCCTCTTGTTGAGCCTGAGAGACTCTATAAGGAGGTCTATTAGGTGGAGAACTCCCTGGAAAGAGCTCTATAAAATGATCATCATCCCCTCTTTTTGGAGGTAACTCACTGGGAATGTCATCTATGGAAATATCTTCATTGCCTTTGAGGAATTGACATAACTCTAATTCCTCCTTAGAGCTTTGGCTCTCACCATAGGAAACACAATCATCATTTACAAGATCTTTGACAAAAATCATATAAACAAAGATAGAACTTTTCATTGATTTATCTAAAGATTGACTATTTTTACAAGGGGTATAGTACGCCCTTCTTCACAAGCTTGTATTTACAAATCTTTTTCCCGACATTTGAAAGTGATTTTCCTTTTGGGAAACTTCATGGAAACATCCATGTGATCAAACCATGGTGCTCCAAGCAATACATCTTCTCTCTTGAGAGGGGAAATATAGAAATCTTCCTTATCCACATAACCTTGGATGTGGAGCCTTAGTTTTCCAATGAGAGGAGTCACTGGAGCTTCTTGCCCTTTGAAAGGCCCATCCACATCCACCGTTTTCCCCATCTCGTGAGGGTGGATTGCTAGCTTTGTGGCCAACTCAGTGGTGGATATGAAATTGTGAGTTGAGCCAGGATCAAAGAGAATGAGAGCATCATGCTCTCTTACTTTTCCCCAAGCATAGGAAAGTGGGGATCCTTTGTAATGGCCATTCTCTTTTTGAGCTTCAATCATTGTAGCTCTAGGAAGGTCACTGCTGCGAGTGTTTCTCTTGGGGCAAGTGCTATAGACATGGCCTTGCTCCCCACATTTGAAACACTTATTTTCCCTCCTAAACTTTTCAAGTTCTTCGGGAGAGAGACGATTTTTACCTTGATAGACGCCCTTGGTTTTGGCTTGATTTGAAGTCTTGAAGAAGCCGGGCGCATTGCAATTTCTTGTTTTCCTATCACTACGTTCTTTACTTTCATTGGCCCGATAGTTCCTCTTATCACGGTGTTGGAAGTTGATTTTCGAGGCAACTATTGCATGGTGGGGACGACCTCCGAAATAGTTTTGGGCAATTGAGCATTGATATACTCACTCATCTCCTCTGGCAAGCCCACACAAAATTGTTGCTTTTGCTCAGTAAAGTCTATTCTTTTATAGACAGTGTGGCTTTGAGATGTAAGTCCCAAAACATGTCTACATACTTTTGAATAGACTCATTGGGTGCCATCTTCAAGCTTCGCCAGGCAGTGAATACTTTGTCTTCGGCATTGGTAGCTAAGAATTGCTTCATGATGGCAATTCTCATAGCTTTCCAAGTCTTAGGGGCTTCTCCATTTGAGTGTAAGCTCGTCCACCATTGACATGCCGATTTTTGGAAATGCATGGAGACATGACATAGCTTAGAGGACTCAGTAAAGCCCTCATCTCCAAAGGTAGCGTCAAATAGTTGTATGAAGGCCAAGACTTTTTCAGTGGCCTCAAAAGCACCATCATAAGTTAAGAAGGTAATATTCTTACCTCCTTCCTTGAACTTCTTGAGCTTATTGGAGCGCTTCCAAGCAGCATGGCTCCTTCTATGTCCTCTCCTTCATAGCTCACCAATGGAGCTAGAGGAATGGCCGCTGCTTTCAGATGAGGATGAAGAGGAAAGAGAAGATGGTGATCTCTTCTTTCTCCTCTTTTGTCTCCTAGCCTTTTCTTCGATGAGAAGAAGTATTGAAAGTGTGGTACAATTATGTTTTGTCTAATCATTGTGTTATCAAATTTGGGATTACAAAATACCGCACCAGCTCACCCACCTGGTGCAACAAGAGCGCATGCAGTGGCTTTTCAAACATGAGGAGACCAATCGGCATTTTTTGGTTGTGCATTTTTGGGAGCACAAGACAAACTTTATGACCATAGAGGTTGCCACTACTACAAGGATTACTGGATTCAAGGCTCCATTGATTTCATTTTTGGAGATGGCCTCTCCCTCTGTGAGGTTAGAAGATTGTTATCCATTAGTTTTGCTACAATTCCCACACTGTGGACTATGACATCATGAGCTTATGCAAGTGGGGCGGAGCATACATAGCTAGGTGCGGTGGTGGGGAGCCCCTAAGGAGAGGGCCTCCTTCCTCCCACCAGATATGTAGATCCTCATCTGCAGAAGCTCATGATGTGTTGAACAACATAGGGAAACATAAGAGAAAGGAGGCCTCTTTCCCACCTGGGAAACATAAGAGAAAGGAGGCCTCTTTCCCACCTGGGAAACATAAGAGAAAGGAGGCCTCTTTCCCACCTGGGAAACATAAGAGAAAGGAGGCCTCTTTCCCACCTCTTTCCCACCTGGGAAAGAGGCCTCTTTCCCACCTGGGAAAACGCCCAAAACTTCTTGTGAATCTCTCATCTAGAACTAAAGTAGGAGATAATCTTATTAAATTCATGACCTTGATATCAAATAATGTATTGAGGATTGTTACCTAAGCTTAGTAAATCTTAGCACACCAGATAGCCATTAAAAGTATGTATTATGTGTGGGTGTATGCATATAAAGAGAGAAAGATCAGAGAGGTCTTTTGAACAAATCTAAATCAATAAAATTTAAGGTACACACAGTAGAGAGAGTAGTAGGAAAACACAACTAGTATACCCAATTCTATGGGTACAAAAAGCCCTTGATTCTTAGTTCTTGGCACGTGCATTTTTCCCTTTGAAGGGGTAATGGGTAATCTTCATGAATGTTTGCTGTTTTCTAAGCTTCTTGGTTCAAATTTCAAAGTGCTTTTATCTTACTAGGTCAATGTCTAGATCTCGTTGAAAGTATGCAATAGATCCTCAGTAGTTTTTGAAGTACAAACACACTTGTTTTTTATTTTTATTTTTTTGGAACTTTTGAAACCTCTACACTCACATAGGAAAATATTTCTTAGTCAATAGTATGAAGTACCAACAAGTTATAACTTATGTCTCTTTTTAGTGCTCATCTCTTTTTTTCAACTTTAACTTGTAAGGACTCAAAAATTGATATCACTTAGGTTTTCCTAGCTTAAGGATTTGGAGACTATCCCTAATGTATAAACTACACAAGAAGTTTTATTTTCCAAATTCCCACTCGAATTCCCACTTTATGGATTATGACTACATCATGGGCTTTTGCAAGCAAGGCATAGCATACCTAGCTAGGTGTAGTGGAAGGTAGGGGTTGTCGATCTCAATAGGGGGGGGTTGATAGCCTTGTCCCCCATTGCACCTAGCCAGGTATACTGAGCCGCATCTATAGAAGCTCATGATGTTGAACACTAAAGGTAAACATAAGAGAAAAGGGTCCACTTTCCCACATGGGAAAATAGTAAATATGTGTTATGTACCCCCTCAAAAAAAAATCCCTTCCTTTACACTCACTTGATACCAATATTGCTTCTTAAAACAAACCATCGAGAAGTAATTTCTATAGTGTTATTTCCTTTGAGCTTGGTGAATGGCCTCCACTATAAATTTCCCTTTGAAATTAGCTAGTGTGATTATCACAAGAAGTTTTAGGCATGTTCCTACTATGATTCCCACATTGCGGATTATGACAGCATCTTGAGCTTCTGCACACAAGGCGGAGCATACCTAGCTAGGTGCGGTGGGGGACCTGACAGGGGGGCAAGGGATTGGGGTTACGGGAGCCCCCTCGTGCCCTTCCCACCTAGCTAGGTATGCAGAGCCTCGAAGGCAAAAACTCATGATGTTGAATACTCTAGGGAAACATAAGGGAAAATACTCTTTCCCACAATGGAAAATACTCTAGGGAAACATAAGGGAAAGGAGGCCTCTTTCCCACAATGGAAAATGCCCAAAACTCATTAAGATAAATTACCAGAGGGGGTGGAAGGAGATAAAGGGTTCTTTATAATAAAAATGGCAATTTGGGTGCATATGACTGACATTTGATGTCCAATAGCAATGAAAATGTTCATGCTAGTCCATCCATCACTATAGAGGTACATGCAAGGTTTCATCCCCATCCGACACCAAATGTTTGAACCCATGCGCCCATATCTGTGAGGGCCATGTTGGGTATCCAGCTTCACTTAACCCCTGACATCCCTCCCACTTGGGACTGACACCAAAGATAGTCTTCCCGCTTTTCCAGTGCTGCCAACCCAAGGGGGTCTCAAAACTTTCCTGGATCCTTTGAACTCCCGATCATCCTTGACCTCCTTTTTGATAAAGAAACTTCCTCTATAAATCAAAGTCATCAAACTTCCTCTATAAATCAAAGTCATCAAACTAGGATCATACTCAACCTCTAGGGCCAACTAGAGGGAGTACTCTACTTCTTACTTCACTAGTTGAATGTTAGCCCATGTTATCGGTCTCATCACTCGAGTGCTACATTCTTTCTCAACAAAGAAGAAGATAGTGACCTATCTATACATAACTCTCATTCCCAATTTTTCTCGCTCCGTATTATAATACTAATCCTCACATACTTAAACTTAACAGAAAAAGAAAATATTCATTCAACTTCTGGTGGCCATCATCCATTCGAAAGCCTCCTATCCACTGAACCATTCCATGAATGTCCTTCCCGAGGTAGTACTAACTATCTACTACAAACCGAGTCCAAACAAGGGAAGACAATCTCAAACAAGGAAAGTAGCAAGTAGACTATTGCATAACCTTATTAAGGAACATTCATCTGGAAGTTCTTGCTAGTTAATTAATCAATTTTTATTACTTTTTTTTATATTTATACTATTTATAGGTATCTAGTTCTCTTAATTGGGCACGCAGTCACATTTACTTCTCTTGGTTATCCTATCTCATCAAGTCTCAGATAACCAGTCTTCTCTATCCTTAGATGGTAGCGCCTTTACACAATTTCTAGAATTACTTAACTTAGTTTGGGAAAGTCTTTAAAGTCTACTTTATGTTCCTTTTAGTTTACCCGAGAAGTCAGGACGTGCGAGATAGCCCATAGATTCCTAGCCTTTTCAATGCTCCTTTTTCCCAAACGATTGAAAGAGTTCCTTCATTATTCACAGCTTCCTCCCTTATCCAATCCCTTGGATCATTTAACCTTCTACTTCCGACGGCATCAGGCCTATCCGAACTAGACCGTTTTTTGATGTTTCCATGGGTACTTCCCTCAGCCATAGGACTTACTACCATTCATCTTAATCTAGGGCATGAATACCAAGATCAAAAGAAAACCCCACAGTTATCAATCTTAGCTATAGAAAGGGCCATCCCCCATTGAGTTTTCCAGAGGTAAAACAAACATGGACTTGCCTTACCAAACAATTAAGACAAAGTTACTTCTAATCATATGTTATGCATGGGCTATCCTCGTCGGATCTTCTCATTCTTTTTAATCCTAGTTGAAGCCTTTAGATTACTTGAGTTATGATCCCTTAGTTCCTACTTCTTTTCTATCTTACTCAATCAATTCCTTACATGAAACAAGACGGTTTCATGAAAGTTTTGTCTCATTATTAAACCTAGATTTAGATGTATCTCGATTTTTTGTGGCATCCTTCACTATCCATGGGGCATCTCCATGGAAGCATTTGGGAGTTCTTAGTATAAGCAATCACGAGTACAACTTCCATGAAGCCATTCCCTTGCTCCCCCCCCCATGTAATTGAAAAGCAAACTTGAAAAACAATGCATAAATGCTTGTAGTGGTGGTGAAAACAAGAGTGTTATGGTTCTCCTTTTCCTATTTATGGTCATGCTTTACGAATGCAACTTATTAGACTTCCTTCATTACATTCGCTATAACTACTGCTATACAATTGCAATGGATTTTTTGACATCCTACCTACCATTCATGAGATGCATTATTTTCATGGATTGGAATTATGATTCTTCCTCTTCATTGTGAAAGAGATTTAGATGAAAACTTCGAGTGAGTAAGTGATGCATCATCTTTGTGTGGATATGAAGTGTAAATTCAACTTAGAATGTATGAACTTGAAACTTTAATGTAAAGAATTGCGAAACTTTCTATGAGTGATTATGAAAGATAGTTCCTTTTATATTAAACAACATTTCCATAGAGTTGGATTAAGGACATACCTCTATTACCATGAAGAGGATTAATTTTTATAAGTAGCCAAGAGATTTAGGGATTATGGTGTTTCCAAAAGAGAAGAGGGGAGAAGATTCCTTGGCTTAAACATACTTTGGATGGAAATCTCTAAGCACTTAACTCAACCTCAGTTTAGCTTATCATCCAGAGACTGATGGGCAAACAAAAAAGGTGAATCAAGTAATTGAAGATATGCTAAGATCTTACCATAGTTAACAGCCTCATCTTTGGATTAAGTATCTACCTTTAGTTGAGTTTATTATGCCTCACAGAAGTCTAGGGATGTCTCCATTCAAAGCACTTTATGAGTCAAGATTGTCTAATTCTACTTAGAATGGCAGATCCAAATCTCCCAGTACCCGCACAACCAAGAATACCCTTGAAGAAATGGATCTCCACCAAATTCAAGTAATAAGGAAAAATCTCAAGAGAGCAAGTGATAGAATGAAAAGTTATGCTGATCTCTGCATAGATTCCCTAGAATTTTCAAGAAAGGAGATAAAATTTTTATTAGGATCAAGCCAAAGAGAAGTTCCCTAAAGCTGGAAAAAATTCAAGAAGCTAGTATACAAATATTGTGGTCCCTTTGAAATTCTAAAAAGAATAGGAGAACAAGCTTATGAGCTAGCCTTACCCCTCACCTGCATGTGCACAATGTCTTTCATGTCAGTTTGCCAAAAATGTATGTTGCAGATCCAGTACATATTTTAAATGATGATGATACTATTCTTGTTATCCAAGAGGAGTTCTAGGTGGAGAGCAAATTTTGACTATGAAGAAGCGAAAGCTATGGCATAGGACTATCCGGGAAGTTTTTTCCAATGGAAGGGATACCCCATTGAAGATGCAAATGAATCAATAAAAAATCATTGTGTATAAGCTCGCACAACAATCAATTAAATATTTTGTGATGATCCACAAGATTAAGGAAGTACTCGCAAAGTACAAAAAGTGGAAGCCAATTTCACCTTCAAAAAAGAAATAATCAGGACAAGAAATGGAGTATCATCCTTAGATTTTGCTCCTTTAACCAAAAGAAGATAAAGATACAACAAAGAAAGATATTATTACAACTCAACAACAATGAGTCCATCCATTATATGATCACAAAAGCAAGACTCACAAGCACGATGGTAGATATTAGGTCTTTCATCCAATGGAATAATCCGACATGATAGTGTAACACCTAACTGACTAGCATCCATGAAGTGATCTATCAAATGGACCTCTAAGAGGTAAACCAAAGTTGAAGACAAATCTTCTGGTGAGGTAGAAACTTTGCTAATTAGAAGACTCGCTTAGAAAAGCCCTGATTAAATGTTCTCATCACACAGTAGTATTTGGGACCTAGACCTATAGCCTCAATTACCATGGCCAATTAGCAAAAGTGGTCCCATACGTCAAAGAGTCACCCTAGTTATGTAACAATAGGTCTTCCATTTGGTCTAAGAAATGGAATTTCCTAATTGAGGAAAGAGAAAATGCTCATATCTCTCCACAAAAGCTCTCCTCATAGGTTCACTCGCCTATTGTAGATGACAAATAATTATAGATTAGGGTATGACAAACAGACCTTTAAGATGCTCTTGATCAATGGAGGACAAGATGAAAACCTCACTTATAAAGCTTGCAAGGATACTAAGGAAAAAGATAATGAGGATAACGTAATTACTCTTGGAAATGTAGGAAAAGAGCTTGCATCGTGACTTATATATAGGGAGGAATATCATAATCTAGAAGTCAAGTTGTGAAAAATATATCTTATCAGAGAAGTCTAACAAACTTTCTTTATTATCTCGAGCTGAGGACCACGCTTTCTTTTTGTTGAGTTTATAAGGGCCTTCTTAGAGTCCCTTATGCTCGACTCAAGGTAGTAGCACTTGAGCCAACTATCACTAGTGTATTTAAGTCTTTGTCTTAAGATAAAATAAAATAAATTCAAAAGAAGGCGAAGCTAATTTAAGAACAATCATTTCATAATGGTAATGTTTTAGTGCACTCCACGTTAGTTTCCGGTGAACTGAGGCATATAAGGGATGAGAAATCTACTAGGATTCTCTTATATAACCTTGATAACATGTTTTCAAAAATTCAAACCTTAGGCAGTAGAATCCAAGATTCAATTACAATCACAGAGAAAGAATTTGGAGTTTCAAGACTCCCGAAGTGTACTTTAGGCTCATTTTTGGGAAGGTTTTGGGCCACAATATGTGGGAATGTGAGCAATGCTTGAAATTAGCTTTTTTCTCTCAAAATTAGGTGAAAAAGGGTAGAAATAGCTAAAATGTGGTTAAAAGTAGAGAAGTGGTGGGAACTTATCAAACCCTCTTATCCAAGCAACTTAAAAGAAGGGCTTCTCTTCTCTTTATCCATCATTCTTCATAGAGAGCAAGCTCAAGCTCCTCACCTCCATAGCAACTTAAAAGAAGGGCTTCTCTTCTCTTTATCCATCATTCTTCATAGAGAGCAAGCTCAAGCTCCTCACCTCCATAGCCAACAAGCTCTTATCCATAGCTTCTTCTCCTCAGTGCTAAGCCTTTCACATGCTCAATCACCATCTTTCCTCTCTCTGGAGCTTACAAGAAGACGACCTCTACTCTCACAAAAGAGGTATATACATCCTCTTTTCCTTCTCATGTGGGTAGCTCTCTAGATTATAAAGAAGGCATCTCCTACACTTCTCATAGCATAGATCTTCTCTTCTCTTCTCAAAATCATCTCTAATTTCAACCAAGGTGGACTACAAGATTCTCTTCTTCATACTAAGAAGAAGTGGAAGAAGGAGAGGAAGAGGAGGAAGAAGAAGAAACCCTCTCTTTTCAAGTAATTTCACCCCTCTTACAACAACCAAGGAAGGAGAGCTCCTTCCTTGCCCATTCTTTTGGTATCCTATCTCCATCAACAACACTTCCTCCCAAGCCACACAAAGGTACTCCATAAGGACCTTTGGTGCAAGTGAAAGGAGGTAAAGAAGGCAAGAAAATAACCCTCGTAACCTCTTTCTTGCTCTCACCTTCCTTCAAGCCATCAACCAAATACACCCTCCATCCTCTAGCTTTCTTCCTTCTCAAAGGTAAATCCCTACTTATTATGATTGCATTAATTCATCAATTTTAATATATTAATTCTTATGTTTAACCTCCCTAATCACCCCACAATCCTTTCTTGCTCTCACCTTCCTTCAAGCCATCAAACCAAATAGATCCTCCATCCTCTAGCTTTCTTCAAAGGTAAATCCCTACTTATTATGATTGCATTAATTCATCAATTTCAACATATTTATTCTTATATTTGACCTCCCTAATCACCCCACAATCCTTTTACTGATAATAATGATTAACAAACTAACTTTGTCAAGTTTTATTTTGTGAAGTTAAGTAGATCATGAAGCGATGTTATGGTCTATTGATAGTAGAAAATACTCTCTTTACCCACCACCATAAAGGCTTCAAGATCATAACTAAGTAATAGTATGCTTGAACATGATGACTAATATGATACTTACTCCCTAATCACCCCGCAACCCTCTTCCTAACAATGATTAACATACTAACCTCTCACTCCCTAATCACCCCACAATCCTCTTACTTATCAATGACTAACACAATAACCTACATTTTTTTAAGTTCCATTTTGTCAAGTTGAGTAGATCATGAAGCAATGTTATGGTCTATTGAGAGTAGAAAGCAATGTTATGGTCTATTGAGAGTAGAAAGCAATCTCTTTACCCATAAAGGCTTCAAGATCATAACTAAGTAATAATATGCTTGAACATGATGACTAATATGATACTTACTTCCTAATCACCCCACAACCCCCTTACTATCAACACTTAATACACTAACCTATGTTTTGTCAAGATTTTTTTTGTCAAGTTGAGTAAATCATGAAGCGATGTTTATGGTGTATTGAGAGTAAAAAGCACACTCTTTACCCATAAAGGCTTCAAGATCATAACTAAGTAATAGCATGCTTGAAGATGATGACTTAATATGATATTTACTTCCTAATTACCTCATAATCCTCTTACTAACCATAGCTTGCCAAAATTTAGAGGTAAACTTGGCATCTTGATCACTAATTATCTTAGCAAGGATCCCATGTAATTTGACAATCTCCTTTATAAAGATTTGGGTAATATCCCCTCTGCAGTGGTTGTTGGCTAGAATAAGATGAGCTTCTTTGATTAACTTAACCACCACAATAGATATTGAATCAAAATTCCCAATTGTCGAGGGTAATCCCCTGATATGAAATCCATGCTGATACATTCCCACTTCATTTCGAGAATGTCTAGTGGTTGCATCTTTCTTGGAATCTTGACTCTCTTTGCTTTGACTTTTTGGCAGGTTGGGTACTTCTTAACGTACTCCAAGGATCTTTCTTCATTCCAGGCTAGAAGAAATTTTGCTTGAGAGAAGCAAACATCTTGTGGTACCTCAGGTGAGCCACAAGAGGATATTCGTGTGCTTCCTTTAGAATTTATAGGCTCAGGAGAGGCAGATGGGTATACACAGAAGAATAGTAACCCATCTTTGATAAAATACTCTTCTAAGTATTTTTTTCTTTAGGTGAGCTTGAATCTCTTGCATTAAGGGTCCAAAGTGATCATTAATCTCTCTTTGAAGGGTTTCCTAGACTTCTTTAGGTAATATTGAGTTGATTAAAGAGAAATTGAGGGTCTCCACTCTTTGATTTAGAGCATCTACGGGGCTTGGTTTTCTTTGCCCGGTAAAAACTTGATTTCAAAAGTGAACTCTTGTAGAAATTCAACCCAATATATCTATCATATATTGAGGTCTGATTGGGTGAATATCCACTTGAGACTTTTGATGTCAATTGACAAGCTCAAATATCTATCCTAGAAGATAGTGTCGCCACTTTTTGAGTGCATGAACAACTGCTAATAGCTCTAGATCATGGGTTTGATAATTTTTCTCATGGATCCTAAGTTGACAGGATTCATATGCTATGGGGTGACCTTCTTGCTATAGGATTCCACCTAGACCTTGGGCACAAGTATCCACTATTACCTTAAGGTCTTCTCAAAATCTGGAAGCCTAAGGACTGGTTCACTGGCCTAAATCTCCAACTTGTTGAAGGCGAGATCTCTTCTTTCTAACCATGTGAAAGGCTCTTCTTTCTTAGTGAGTTTGGTGAGAGGTCTTGCAATGAGTGCATAGTTTCTGATGAATACTCTGCACCATCCTGTGAGACCAAGGAATCCTCAAACTTTTGATGTGACAGAGTCTTGGGAATTGGCCAACTAACTACAGTTTCAATCTTAGTTGGATTTGGGGAGAGACTAAATACCATAGTTCTTAGAGAGACACCCCTTGGTGGTATGTGACACCAAATGAGAGATTTACCAAGGCACTCACAAGAGCATGGTGCTCTAGCTTGTTGCTCCATGGGGACAATGAGGATTTGTGAGCTTTGCTCACAATTGTCATGGTTGTGTAGCGAGTATTCATGCACCTAGATATGCTTCTTGCACTATTTCTTTCTAAGGGGTTAAGGTTTGCTTTGATATGTCTTTCATGGCTATTTTGTAGGTCCCTTTATAAAGTGATCTTTGGGTCTATGATAGTGGTGTCAAAATAACTCTATGAAGGTGAACATGAAGGTGGTGGTTGTGGAGAATATCCTTTCCTTGCCTACACGATGAGTTTTTGCTAATTTTTCAACAAGAACAAAAGAAATCTAAATGGAATATGGTATCTTGGAGAAGGGGGGGACAAGAGACCATATGGAGCAAAGAAAGAGGGTGTAACATAACCTGAAAATAAAATTTGTACAAAGAAATATGGATCATCATAGACACTGTCTCAGGCGGCGAATCGGTGACTACCCACCAATGATTTAATGTGATCGTGAGTGGTATGCAGTAATCAAGTGGTCGTATTCCGGAGTAAGGGATGATTGTTGAATCCATTGAGATTCCTCAACTGAATAATTTTGATATTTAACTAAGTATCTAAGATACTCAAGTCCAGTGCGAGTTGTAGTTTTGTCATGATCAAGAATGGTCTCTAGAACCAAAATTTCAAAATCATCCTCAAGCAAAGGAGGATCAGCAATAACAGGTGTCACTGGAGGAGTGCCTTTAATAAACTTATATGGAATGAATTATGTACTTTCCAATTTGGAGGTATACCCAAGCGAAATGCATTATCATTGAAAGGCCCATAATATCTTGGAGCTAACTTAATCTTAGGATGCTTTGTAATGTTTTTGAGTCTCCTCTTTTCAATTCGTTAACCATACTAAATCATTTTCTTTAAATTGCATAGGTCGTCTTTTCTTATTTGCCCGTGCGGTGTAACGCATTTGGGATTGCTTGATCTTGTCAGTCACTTCTTCTAGAATTTTAACATGGTTAGAAGCAAAAGATTCTACAGCGGGGACATTAATATCAAATATAGTCATAGGGACAGGAAGTTTCTTACCATAGACTATCTCGAAAGGAGCTCTACCTGTAGCCGTATGAGGAGTATTATTATAGGCAAAATGGAGAAGAGGCAAATGCTGATCCCAGTTAGTTGGTCAGTCAATAGGATAAGATCTAAGAAGATCCATAATAGTACTATTTGTAGCCTCGGTTTGACCATTGCTTTCGGGGTGGAAAGCAGAGGTAAAGTCCATTTTAGTTCTTAAATTTTTGAAGAGAGCAACCCAAAAATGATTACAAAATCTTCCATCACGGTCAGATAGCATGACTTTAGGGAAACCATGGTAAGGAAAAATGGTCTTAATAAACAATTTAGCAGCCTGGGAGTAGACAAGGTCGTTTTACAAGGAATAAAGTAAGCTTGCTTACTAAACCTATCTACTATAGTCCATATCATATCATTCTGGGAAGAAGTCAAAGGTAACCCCGTAATAAAGTCCATAGAAAGCTGTTCCTAGGGTCCATTGGGTATGGATAAAGGCATTAATAAACCAAAAGATTTACCATGTTGACGTTTCACTTGCTAGCACACAAGGCAACTAGAAACAAATTGTGCAATATCATGCTTCATGTCAGGCCAAAAGAAATATTCTTTACATGCAGCAATGGTAGTTTAAATACCACGATGACCCATGTATGCAGGAGCATGCATTTCATTCATTTTGCAATTTGCCTAAAGGGTGCAGTGACACATAACTTCTTTTGGAAATACAAGAAACCATTTGCATGTGTAATGATCCCTAGAAATGAGAGTAGTGTTCTGAAATGCATTCCATGCACGTGAAAAATCTGTGTCAGTAGCATATATAGAAATCATAGCATCAAAAGTTTGAATTTGAATAACAGACAAAGTATTCAAATATGCATGCCGAATTTCATCAAAAGCATAAGGTGTAACAACAGACAAATTGTTCAAAGAAGCAAGAGAAGCAGGTTTACGACTTAAAGCATCTGCAAAAACGACATTAGCATGACCAGGTTGATATTGAATCATAGGATGAAAGTTTTGAATAAAAGATGCCCATTTAATATGACGATCAGAAATTAGAACTTGCTGGGTCAATAAATGCTTACTGATAGCTTGCTGGTCAGTCTTAATTAGAACTTCAGATCTCATAAGATAATGTTTCCAAATGTCTAAAGCATGAACTACAGCCATATCATAAGTACTATAGTTTTGCTCAGATGGTTTAAGCTTATGACTTTCATACGCGATGGGGTGGTCATTTTGCATAAGGACAACACCTATTCCTGAACCACTAGCATCGGTCTCACAACTAAAAAGAAAGGTTGATTAAAATTAGGCAGTTGTAGCATAGGGGCATGAGTTAACAAATATTTCAATAAGTCTAGCTCCCCAACAAAAAGTAATCTTCTTACGAGTCAAAAGAGTAAGAGGAAGAGCTATAAGAGAAAAATTCTTAACAAATTTACGATAAAAACCAGATAGACCTAAAAATGATCTAACTTCATGCACATTCTTGGGAATAGGCTAGTCATTTATGGTTTGAACTTTCTTGGGATCTACGCTAATGCCATCAGCTTGACACAATATATGTCCTAAATACTCAATTTCAGATTGAAAGAATGAACTCTTTTCAAGATTGGCATACAGATCATGTTCATGCAGTAAATCAAAAACAACTTGAAGATGTTCCTTATGTTCTTGTTCTGATTTACTACAAGCCAAAATATCATCAAAAAATACAATTACAAACTGCTGAGAATCCAAGAAAATTTTATTCATCATCCTAGCAAAAGTAGAAGGTGCATTCGTAAGACCAAAAGGCATAATAACAAATTCATAATGGCCAGATTGTGTACGGAAAGCAGTCTTAAAGATATCCCCCATGTCCATGCGAATCTGGTGATATCTAGATTTCAAATCTATTTTACTAAAGACACTAGCTCCTTTTAATTTCTCCAACGGGTCATCAGCGCGGGGTGTGGGGTTCACAGTCACTTTATTAAGAGCCCTATAGGTATTATTCTTTTTCTCCGCTAACAAAACAGGTGCTCCAAAGGGTGAAGAACTAGGACGAATTAAGCCTTTATCCAACAATTCAGTGATGTGACGCTGGATTTCTTTTTGGTGCAAAGGACCATGCCTATAAGGAGCTTTGTGAGGAGGTGGCACACCAGGAAAAAGTTCTATTTGATGGTCTAGGTCACCATGTGAAGGAGGAAGATGAGGTGGATAATCATCAGCAAAACAATCTTGATAAGTGGCAATAAATTTCTTTTGTGAAACAGACAAAGGTGATTCTTTAGCTTCAACTGCATTAACATAAATCATGTAAGCCTTTTCTTGCTTTCTAAATGCTCTACGTGCTTGTGTGTGAGAAATTAAAGGAAACATGTCTATTTCAGTAGTGCTAGACAAGCAAACAGATTGACCATTAAATTCGAATGTCATTGTGTGTAAATTATAATCAATACATGGATTGTGTGAGAAATTAAAGGAAACATGTCTATTTCAGTAGTGCTAGACAAGCAAACAGATTGACCATTAAATTCGAATATCATTGTGTGTAAATTATAATCAATACATGGATTGTGCTGGTGTCGAAATGGCATACCAAGGATCACATCAGACGATTGAAGCGGTGCAATTAAAAAATCTCTTTTCTCTTTATAATTGCCAATGCAAATTTCAAGACCCTTAAGTTCGCGTGTGCCATTGTACCTAGTTCCTTGAATTGCAGATTTCACTTTATATGTTGAAGGACTAGTTTCTAATTGTAATTTTATAACCAGCTTTTCCGAAAGAAAATCATGTGAACTACCATCGTCATGTAACACACATACTTCAGTTGCACATATGGTTCCTTTCATACGTAATAAGGCATGAATAGAATGAGACTTACCTGGCACATGTGGTTCATCATTAGCTACCTCTTGGTGTAGAGATTCTTCAGTCCAATCGGGAGTGAGATCACCATCCTCTGGGGTAAGTTCTTCTTCAATGTTATGTAGCTCCGTAGTTGATGAAGCTTGACACGACAATTGGCCTTAACATGGCCAGGCTTGCCACATCGATAACATAAAATACGGGGCTTCTTATTTTGTGCACTAGTGTGGCTAATCTGGGGCTTAGAATTTACATCATTGGTTCGGCCCCATTAAATACATTATTTTGTGGAACAGTGAGTGCACGTTGTCGTGAAGTGTGCGGTACAGCCAGGAAAGTACGAAACTTCTAGCTGTGAGAGTGAATGTCAAATCCAACAAGGAAACTCACGCACAAAATTTCCCAAGGAGTATTGAACATCACTATTTCCAATGACAAATACATGTGTCGATTCACCTCAATACATCCTTGAATTCATCCCGATGATTGCACAAAATTGCATGAAATCCTTTGAACCATTCACATGTGGGCATAACAAAGCCTTCTCATTTTTCCAATATACATGTGACCAGTTACATCCTTTTAATCCAGTACCATCAAAACTATTATTTCGAGATGCTTTTTTATCACCTGAAAACCTGCCTTAATATTCTAACATCTCACAAGCAAAATAGCATGGCATATGTACCACATAATTCTGTAATTTTTGAAAGTTCCCTATCTTGCACTCTAAAGCTCAGTTAAATAGTATTTGAAATCCAAGCTTTATGGTTCTCCAAAGTATTTAAAAAAAACTATACAAGACTTCATTCCAAAGCTTTTTGAAGGGAAATCCCTTTTAAAAAAAAACTCGCTTATCTTTTTTTTAAAAGAAAAGAACGAATTTCTGCTTTCGCTTCTTTTTCTTTAATCGCCACCTCGCTGTAGACGTGTGGACAGTATTACACGTAGCTTGAAGTTTTTTCTAAGATTTGTATCCTCTTATTACCCATCATTTCCTCTTCAATTTGAGACCCAGGACTTCAGGTACAGTCGCCGCCATCATGAATTTTAGAGCACTGGTCATCGCTCCTTCTGGTTATATTTTCTGCAGACTGCCCCCCTTTTTTCCCCACGCACTGGTTATCTCCTCTGATTCCCGCAAGGAATGCGGCGTTGCTCGCCTTTTGCAGCATAATAGTCGGCCCTTGCCCGCCAAAAAGACTGCGCATGCTTTTTTTTTTCTTTAATATCCAGAATATTCTAATTAAGAGGAAATCCCCCCCACTCTTCCACGTATGCTACCCCTTATGTATTGCTTCTAACCTTAACATTAAGGTTAGAATTCTCAATGCAAAGCATAACCTTAGCATTAAGGTTAAAGTTCTCAATGCAAAGTAATTCACCTATTTTAATTCCCCCACATTCAATAAACTCTTCGGCACTGTGATGTCCATTAAATCTCCATTTCTCTTGACACCTTCATAGTTTATAAATCATCATATCGGCCCATGTGATTAATAGAATCCCCAATTGTTCATTCAAGTATTTCTCCATGTCTTCATGAATGCATTCCTTTGTGCATTGGTATGCCCTCATGCCATCATATATAACTGGATGCTTCTAACTTGCCCATGAGCTCTGAGTAACAGCAAAAACATCATCCTCCATACTCATATACAAAAACTCCTAGATCTGGCTCACTCAGCTCGTCTTATTAAACCTCATTTACAATATGAACATATGTACATGGCATCATATAATGACTCGTCATGGCACTTAACCCCATGCATCTGGATGTGTATTTGATGGCCTCACATGCACGGTTTCACACCATAGACGTGCTGTGGCACGACATCCACCCCCTCTAAACCTGCACATCCTCTGGTATGTGCCAAATCATCATCAAGGTGTCTACATATAACTGGATGTCGTCTTCATCTTCTGCAGTTCCAGGAAGATCATCCTCTTCCTCTTCAACCATATCCATACTACCACTGTCAAGCCTCTCATCCTGAATCTCTTGTGAATCAAAAGGATCATTATCATGCCTTCTTTTAAATATCTTGATTCTTTTGCCAGCCACAAGATTCTTTACTTCTGTTCCATCCAGCTCACACAGAGTATACGTGGCATTTCCATGCACATGCTTGACAATGTAAGGGCCAAACCATCTTTTTGCAAATTTTCTTTGAACAGTGAATTAGTTGTCAAGGCTACTGTCATACATTAGAACCCAATCACCTTCTTCAATAGGTTTTGGCCGGAGTCTGTGTCTGCTATCAAATCTTTCTTTATTTTTCAACCTTGCATCTTTCAAGTGAGCTTTAGCAAGCTCTATATCTCTAGGCCTCCTCTCTAACTGTCTTATTCGCAATGCAAGGAGGTCATCTCTGCTCAATCCTTCTACCCAAGGCAATACATTCCAAGTTAGAATTACTTCTTCAACTGGCATCACTGGCTTCTAACCATACATCAATTCTGCAGGCATGTATCCTGTCACTGAGCTATGAGTTGTACGGTCAGCCCACAAGGCATATGGTAGCAGCTTTGGCCACTCTCTCATCCTTTCTCTGCATGCCTTAGCCAAAGCTTTAATGATTGGAGGATGTCCTCGCTCACTTTTCCCATTGCCCTCAGGATTGTAAGCACATGTTAGGGACAGTTTGATACCAATTCTAGAGAAGAATTCCCTTGCTTCTTCAACATCTAGCTCACCCCTATCAGCTGTTATTTTCCCAACACAACCATATCGGCAGATCACATCTTCCAAGAGAAATTTGCATACTGTTTCCGTACTCTTTGTTCTAAGAGCACGCCCTTCTACCTGATTTGTCAAATCTTCTCTTGCAAGTGCTATATACCGCATCTGCCAAATTCCCAAAGGCATTGTAACTAGATCCACTACCCATTTGTAGTGCATGGCAGGTGGGTAGGTTGGTTGCAAGCCATCACGATGCCGCACATTTGAGTACATTTGGCATACTATGCATGTTTCCACATATTGGAAAATATCCTTGTACATTCCTTTCCACCAATATTTTTCCTTTATTTTGGTAAAGGTGGCCCACACACTTCTATGTCCAGCCCAGAGACTCTCATGGAATTCTTTCACAAGCTTTCCTTGAGTCTCTTTATCACATATGACTCTCTGTGGCATAGCATTCCTCTGTTTAGGATGCTTCCAGAGATACCCATCCTTTAGGAAGTAACCATATGCTTTTCTGCGGATCCTCTTAAATTCTGAGTCAGACCAATTTTCTTGCCTTGTCAGAGTACTCAAATATTGACCAATAAGAAACCAATCTCCTTCATATATTTCCTCAATAAAAGACTCAAGTGCATTTGATAGGCAAATATGATCCCCCTTTGCATATGCTGTAGTATAGAACTTTGTACCCACATCATCAATGTCACTAATCATCTCTTTCTCATCTTCATACCTGGCTCTTGATAGCATATCTGCAACTGGATTATCTTTTCCCGCAATGTGCTCAAACTCAGGATTTAGTGACTTGATATAAGCAATCCACCTAAGCATAGCAATATCTGGAGTGGTACAACTTGCTATCATCCCAAGAAGTGGCAAGCAATCAGTTTCCACAAGTACAGATGCCCCAATAAAATATTCTTTTTCACATTTTAGAGCAGTGACTATCCCCCATAATTCTCTCTTGATCTGTGGATACTTTCGTTGCCGAAAGCTTAATACCTTTGCTCCAAATCTAATTACATACTTATGATCATCCTCATCATCTTGCCCTACTGCCCATCCTATCCCAGTAGGACTAGTATCAACTGTAACAATCACAGGCCTGCCACACTCATAATCTGCCTTTCTCAAAATGGGTGATGATTGGAGCAAATATTTCAGCTTCCGCATAGCTTTAATATGTACTGCACTCCACAAAAATCTTTGATTTTTCCTCAAAAGTTGATAAAGAGGATCTGCTACATGTGCATAATGTGGGATCCAAATAACATAAAAGACACATGCTCCAATAAATCTCCTCAGCTCTGTAACATTAATGCATGTCTTTTTCATTCTTTGTATTGCATCTATTTTGGCTGGACAAGGTCGGCGTCCACTAGTACTACAAAGATGTCCCACTATTAGCACTTCACCAACTCCAAACACTGATTTCAGCCCAGATAAAGTAAGATTCACTTCTTCAAGCCTGGATAGAATCATGTCACAATCCTTTATATGATTTGCCACAAACTTGCGGCACGCCTTTGAATCCAAATCCCCATCTTTGTCTTTCTCATCACAGCCCTTTATTGGCACATCATCCAAAAATGGCATAGTTTTTTGTGGTATGAAGTCCCGTAAGACTTTATTCATTCCATTCATCATATGTGCCACTGAGTTAGTGGCTCCCTGTGGTAAGGTACACATCCTTACTAATCCCAAAGGAGTTCTCATTGTGGTCAAGTCCCTGCTTTGCATATCCAGCTGGAACTGATCATATCCCGAATACAGATCACCCATAGAGTATATAGCTTTCCCTGCAAATGCTTCTGCAAACTCATCCACAATTGGACCTGCTCCCACATTCCTGATTGTGACTTTGTTTACAGGTTGCATGTCCCATTTTTCTTTGGTACAGTAAACCATCTGTTGGAATATGGGGCACATGAAGGCTCCAAGATTCCCATCCTGATCTTTTCCTTTAGTAATTCCATCAACTTTGGCAAGAGAGCCTTTGGTACTGGAATTGGCCGCAGGTTCCAGGGCACATGTGGAACAGTAAAGATCACCATTGGTGCTGTTACACTTGGATCAACACAGCCTATCTCATGCGGCTGAAAGGCAAAAGCTTTCCCATGTTTTACAAGCATCTCCTCAAAGCATTCCCTTTCAACTGGCAACAGAAAATCCTTCTCACCAATCTTCAGCTCTTTTAGAGTTTCTTGAGTAAATTTATGCCCAATTTTCTTCGGATCTCTAAGATTTGGCTGCATAGAAGCTTCATCTATCTTCTCCTTGCTTCCCGGTGGCAAGGGCAAGGCAACTGGTTTCACCTTCTTTGCAACCGTTTTGTACTTTGTATCAACATGAGCATCCATCTCACAATTCATGTTTTTACATTCCACCCCCTCAAATTCCTGGATTATATCATACATCTCCACAGATGACACCTTTATCATTTCATTTCCACCCTATAAGCATGCTCTTCCCATATCAAAAAGCACATCCATAGTATCTATAAATGACACCTCATCAAGCACCCCTGAAATAAACTCATTCTTTCCCAAAAGACCACACTGCTCAAAACTTTTTTGTTCATTTTGTATATGTTTTTGCATGCCACGCTTCAAATCCTTGCTTTTTACAAAAACCAGTGATCCATAGCTGGAGAGTCCCTGAAAATTTGCTGAAAAACTATTTACATTGATTGAGTCCTGCGAGAACTCATTTCCCCTTGTACCATTGGAATCCCGCTTTACAATGGCACCTGGCCAAAATCCCTCATCTCCCTGTAATTCATGAACTCTCTGTTTATCTTTGGGAGTGACTGTGCCCGAAGAGATTCACGATTCCTTTCATGATTAATGCAAACTGTCAAAAACTGAACAGCTTTTTTGCCATCTTTACTCCTTATTCTTGCATAAGCTGAACCATCATCCAAAACCTTTGTTTCCATCCTTACAGCTGTAATGTAGGGTTGCCCAAGAATGAGGGGATACGATGACATCTCCTGAACAAAGAAATTCTGATCATCCTTCACATCCCCTATAGTTACCCTTACATTTGGACATGCTGCATAAAGCTCTCCAGATGAATTATTAGCTGCTTTAATCATCCACCCATGATCCACATCCATTGGCCACTTACATTTGTTGTAGAGATTTTTAGCCATAAGATTTATTTCAGACCCATGATCAATTAGAGCGACATATGGCTCTTCCAAATCACCTATCTTGACAAGGGTTTCAGTGGTTGCTCTTGCCCAATGGCTCCTGGAGTAATGACTCTTTGTAAGAACTTCTTTTTCATCATCCTCTTCCACGAAGCGCACTTGTCGTGCCCCATCAGCAGAGTGATTACATTCCACCACATTTTCTCTCTCTTCCTTTTTCTGTACCTGTACTCCATGAGTCTTGGAAGTGCTTGCCTCCCCTTGTGATGGAATAGATTCAATTATGGACTGCCTTTTTCTTCGTATAATATCAATTATCTCATCATGAAATTCTTTCTTTGCAATCCCTAAGACTTCCCCCAGTGTGAATTCCACCCTGCTGTTTAGAATCCTTTCTTCAAGTACCTTTTTGAGATCTGTTGCAACTTCAATATCAGATTGAAGCTTGTAGAGTGGACTTTTCCCTTTACCCTTCTCCTTCATTTTTGCTGGCACTTCTTCCATTGAAACATCCTGTGGAGGTCTGCTATGCTGTGGAGGCATATGTGATGGCCCAGGATCCTTCTTTTCACTTCCACGTGTAACTCTTTTTGATGGCCCTCCTTCCTCATTTTCCCTTTTACGCTTCTCCTCTACCTGTGCCTCATTATTTTGGCATTTGGCAATATAGGCATGAATGGATAAAGAATCCACAGGCTCCTCCCAGCCAGTCTCAAGACGTATACAATCACCTGCCTCATGCAAAGCTTGCTTTGACACTTTCTTTGACGCAATTAATTCCATTGTTGATGGCCAAAAATTCTCATTCTCATAATCCTCATCATTCTCAAATCCCTGCTTTAATTGACCAACCTTTAATCCATAGGTTGCTGCCTCAACCATAGAAATGGCATGACTAGCAGCCATATCCTCTACCAGCCTTTTCATCCCTCCTTTCCCAAAGTTCGTACTCAATGGAAGACCAGTCTCTGTAAGATGGATTTTCCCATCTTTGAAAAACACAAGTTGATTTTTAAGAGCTTCTTTATAGCTGGTACAATCCTTCTTTGCATGCTCTGGGTCATCACACCATATGCATCTATATGTAAACCCTTCTTTGCTTTGAGGCTTTGCATAGAAGCTTGCCCCAATGGTAGACCTTTTTCTTCAATCCTGGACATCTTCAATTTTAAGTCACGCATACCCTTGATAAGCTCATCCATCGGCCCATCTATCTTTGGAATTGTAGCAGCTGGTTTGGATAGATTCTCAGGGGTGACAGCAGTTATGGGGGTTGCAGAGCCCATCACCATTTTATCCCTCCTCCGCTGCCGCTTTGCTAACATAGTGACTGCATCCTCAACATCATTCCAATCACTCTTTAATCCCTGCTCTGTATCCTTATCCTCAAGGAGGATTTCCAATTTCTCCTGGAGATCTTTCCCAGCTGCTTGCAAGAAGAGCTCTGTCTTTTCTCTGTCCAAAGTTGCACGCTCTATCCTTGACAACTGGGCATAACGCTTCTCAAACTCTCTTAGCAATTCTGTGGCAGAAATTCCCATTTTAGATTTTGTGACCCATTCCAAGAAAGTTCGTTTGGTCACTCGCTCAGAATCCTCCATGAAATATTCATCCTTTAAAGCAAGCTTGAACTCTTCCCAATTTCTGCCACCATGTGCTGTCTGCAATCCTTTTATGCGCTCTCTTATTTCAGGAACACATACCAGCTCGAAACTTCGAACCATATCCTCCTCAGTCACCCTGTTTAGTTCCATCTCCTTTATATAATTGCGTAGGTACTTTGTAATGTCCTTCCCATCAAATTGATCCACCTTTTTCACAATTGATTGTAATGCCTTGGTCGTGGAAATCTGTCCCCTCTCAGCAGCTTGTTGCTGTTGCATGTACATGGTAAACATTTGAAACATCTGCATAACTCCGGGGTCAAAATGAACCCCCTGACCCTCAGAATTCTCAGCCATAGCTTCCCTGTATATTTCACCACACTCTCACCCCAGCAGTTTCACGTCGGGTTCACCAAAAAGCTGTCGTGAAGTGTGCGGTACAGCCAGGAAAGTACGAAACTTCTAGCTGTGAGAGTGAATGTCAAATCCAACAAGGAAACTCACGCACAAAATTTCCCAAGGAGTATTGAACATCACTATTTCCAATGACAAATACATGTGTCGATTCACCTCAATACATCCTTGAATTCATCCCGATGATTGCACAAAATTGCATGAAATCCTTTGAACCATTCACATGTGGGCATAACAAAGCCTTCTCATTTTTCCAATATACATGTGACCAGTTACATCCTTTTAATCCAGTACCATCAAAACTATTATTTCGAGATGCTTTTTTATCACCTGAAAACCTGCCTTAATATTCTAACATCTCACAAGCAAAATAGCATGGCATATGAACCACATAATTCTGTAATTTTTGAAAGTTCCCTATCTTGCACTCTAAAGCTCAGTTAAATAGTATTTGAAATCCAAGCTTTATGGTTCTCCAAAGTATTTAAAAAAAAACTATACAAGACTTCATTCCAAAGCTTTTTGAAGGGAAATCCCTTTTAAAAAAAAACTCGCTTATCTTTTTTTTAAAAGAAAAGAATGAATTTCTGCTTTCGCTTCTTTTTCTTTAATCGCCACCTCGCTGTAGACGTGTGGACATTATTACACGTAGCTTGAAGTTTTTTCTAAGATTTGTATCCTCTTATTACCCATCATTTCCTCTTCAATTTGAGACCCAGGACTTCAGGTACAGTCGCCGCCATCATGAATTTTAGAGCACTGGTCATCGCTCCTTCTGGTTATATTTTCTGCAGACTGCCCCCCTTTTTTCCCCACGCACTGGTTATCTCCTCTGATTCCCGCAAGGAATGCGGCGTTGCTCGCCTTTTGCAGCATAATAGTCGGCCCTTGCCCGCCAAAAAGACTGCGCATGCTTTTTTTTTCTTTAATATCCAGAATATTCTAATTAAGAGGAAATCCCCCCCACTCTTCCACGTATGCTACCCCTTATGTATTGCTTCTAACCTTAACATTAAGGTTAGAATTCTCAATGCAAAGCATAACCTTAGCATTAAGGTTAAAGTTCTCAATGCAAAGTAATTCACCTATTTTAATTCCCCCACATTCAATAAACTCTTCGGCACTGTGATGTCCATTAAATCTCCATTTCTCTTGACACCTTCATAGTTTATAAATCATCATATCGGCCCATGTGATTAATAGAATCCCCAATTGTTCATTCAAGTATTTCTCCATGTCTTCATGAATGCATTCCTTTGTGCATTGGTATGCCCTCATGCCATCATATATAACTGGATGATTCTAACTTGCCCATGAGCTCTGAGTAACAGCAAAAACATCATCCTCCATACTCATATACAAAAACTCCTAGATCTGGCTCAGCCTCAGCTCGTCTTATTGAACCTCATTTACAATATGAACATATGTACATGGCATCATATAATGACTCGTCATGGCACTTAACCCCATGCATCTGGATGTGTATTTGATGGCCTCACATGCACGGTTTCACACCATAGACGTGCTGTGGCACGACAACGTGGAGTAGTGAAATTATTAGTGCGTGGAGTGGGAAATGACCGCTTAAAGTTGCGGTTGTTACTTACCAATGAAGATTGTCGTCCTTGAAAATTTTGTTGCTGCGAACGAAGCATGTGGGCAATAGACTGGAATTTCTTTTCAGCGTCGTGTGGGCAAAAGAGCTTGTTCCCACTCATCAATTTGAGGCCTTTTTGGGCAGTTTTGGGCCAAAAGTGAGCGGTTTTGGGGAGAGGAATGTGGTATTGATTGTGTAGACCAAAGAAGACCTTCTTTTACCCAGTGGATAATAGATTGAAGCCCTTCTCTTTACCCAAACTTCATGCCCATGCTTGAGGAAGAAACCATGGCCATGGGAGATGGAGACCTTCTTTGATATGTTAACCACTCCACCAATCAAAACCTGGCTCTGATACCACTATTGCAAGCTTTCACCATAGCCTTAACGCTTCAATTGAACAAGATGAAGGAATCTTTCTAAAAATAGAGTGAAAACAAAAGAAAAAGCATGCGCACGACACAAGATTGGGTGCAATTTCCCCCCATGCATGAGGGAGCACCTTCCTCATGGATGTATTTATATATTTCCAATCTTTTGTGCTCAAAAATAGCGGAGTACAATCCACTTTGGGTTAGCACTTATCTCAACCACTCTTTCTTGTAATAACTAACTCATCTCAACCACACTTTTTGTAACTAAATCAACTAGTCTTCAATATTCACATCAACCATAGTCTTGGCATAATAATTTAAATGGCTAGAACAATTAAAATATGTCTTCAAAATAATTGAACGGCAAGGCCAAAGTCTAAACAAAATCGGCCAAGACCCGCAACTAAAAATTTATCCGTGCATCCTCGGTCTATGACAAAATCCGACGGCACGGTACTAAATAATCAAAATCCGACCACATCCACGCTACTCCGGCCACCACTGAAGCTCTGCTCACCAAAAACACAACCATTCATTAAATCCTGCCTACTCGCCTAGCATGACGCGACCAGTGCCACATGCTTACGCGTGTGACAAGCCACGACCATGCGGCAAGTAGTAATAAAAATAAACCCACATAATAAATCCCACTTATTTTGAAAAATAAAGCAATATTTATTTTCACAACATTGTGGGGGTCAGTTATCCTCACTAGGAACACCACCCAATAAGCAGGACAAAAGTGGAACTAAAGTCTTCCCACACAAGACTGTACACATGCAGAGGATGCATCAGTGCCCCACAATCAATCCCCAAGAAAGTGTGCATAACTTTGTCCTCCTCCCACACAAGAGCATACATAGGAAGGGGACATGCCAATGCCCCACATTAATCCTCGTGAGAGTGCTCATGGAGGGCAAACCAATATGGCCCCTCCTCTCAGCCTATGTGTGGGATGAATTTTTTATTGTGTAAGTGAACATGTGAATCTCATAGGGGGTGAACCAATATGGCCCCTCCTGTAACACAAATCAAAATAACTCCAGTAATTAAGCAAAAATTAATTGCCCATTCTAGCATCATTAATAAAATATGGAGAAGAAAAATACATACATACGAATAAACAATCTTACTTAATGTGAAGGCACAGTGTTGAGTGCCGGATTCATGAGGCTGGCCCCCCCTTGAAAGGACTATGTATTATTGGAAACTTGGATACAAAGCCTTCTTTGTGAGGCGTTGGAAGCTTTTGCCCCTTTGGTGGTAGCTCTTTTGTGCTAATGGCTCTGCAAGAAATGAAATGAGAAGAAGAGAAAAGAAAGTTCCCTCCCAAGCCCTCTTCTTGCACGTAGGCAAGAAGGGATGTACTTGTAGAGAGCAAGGAGAGTTTCATAATGCTCATAGAGAGAGCATCTAGAGACAGATATGAGAGATTGGAGAAGGGCTATGGCTTCTCCCTTGTCAGCTCTTACTTGCATATACTAGAGAGTATGTGTCGGTTTCTATAGCATGTCAATACTTGAGCACTTCCTCCCTTGAGAGATGGCTAGGGTGTGCTTATATAGGCCCTCGGGAATGCCCAGAGGCTTCAAAATTTTCACAAATTCATTTAGGATCTTAGCAGGCCAAAAAAATCAAGCTAGCATTGTAGTTGCACATGTAGCATCTCCCTCACCAAATAACTATGCCAAAAAATACGCTGTCAAATGTTAGGGGTGGGTCTGATCAATAGACAGTTACCTAATTCAAACCCTAGAAAACCTTGGGAGTTAAGGGCGAAAGTCTTAGAGATGTTTTGGGGCTTGAAACGTCATAAGAAGTCTGTTCGGATTCCACCAGCCAAGATAGTTATTCTTTCCTATGTAAGCATGTAGCTCTTCTTGGAAATCGATGAATGAAAGTTGGCTTTGATAAAAACTTAGTTTTTGATTGGGAATTGTTATGTTAGATTCTATGTTGAGTATTTGTTCACATTCTTTCATTTCTACACACGTCTGTAGTGACGGATTCAGTCATGTATCTTGTCCATGGTTTATGATATTGTTCTGCATAGATATGTGGGTAGAAACACTGGCAATTCTGCTGGTTTCCCCTTATCAGAGGTGGATTATTAGAGTGGGCCTAGGGGGCTTTGTTTAGGGAAACAAAACATATGACTGATGGCACAATGGAAGAATGACGTAGTGAATTTTTTGCTTGGATGACAGAGGAAGAT
This sequence comes from Cibotium barometz, assembly GCF_041138505.1. NCBI lineage: Eukaryota > Viridiplantae > Streptophyta > Polypodiopsida > Cyatheales > Cibotiaceae > Cibotium > Cibotium barometz. Next base: position 9,791,640 of record NC_141061.1, read on the forward strand.
GAATAGTCGGAGTATGCTAATAAGTCTCTAAAGAATTTTTTGAGGAACTGGTGAGGGAAGTACTAATAGTTATCAGAGAGTAAGTTTAGAAATGTTTTCGAAAAGATTTGGTAGGAAGGAGAAAAAAGTTGAGTACTAGTGAGTAGTATTGCATGTATAAATTTTATTATTACATGTTTGTGGATGACTGAGAAGGATAAGCAGTGATTTGTGAGTGATGGGGATGGAGAACATCCAGAATCTATTTCACATGCTCAGTGTGGCAATGAATCAGCAAATAGGAGCACAACGACTTGCTTGATCCGTTTGGATATGATCGTTAGGTTGAGAAGTAACTCCACCTAGTCCAAGGGTTGTCATACCACCACCTCAGACAACTGAGGCGGGCTTAGAATCAGCCTCCAGTTTTAGAACCTACAGAGAAGGGATTTTGGAAGCTTTTGGGAATAATAGCAGCAAAGTCTTTGATACACAAAAAGTTACAGGTTGCCCCATTGTTGAAAGAGCAGAAAGTTACGTAGGCAGGATCATCTAAGCAACAAAACAGCAAAAGTAAGAGGAGGATTTCCAATGGCAAATCCACCGCCAGTGGGTACTTTGAAATTGAAGTTTGGCCATTTCCAAGGGAAGAAGGATCAAGATGGTTATTGTCATACAAAGCTGTTTGAAACAAGATGGTTACCAAGTGGGTTTGATGCTTTTTATGTAGGAAATGAGAAGATGTTAGAGTTTGAAGCTACCTTTGAAGGAAAAGCAATGGAATTGTTCAATACATTTCTAGCTTATCACTTTTAGAATTACAATGAGTTGAAGCAGGCCTTTTGGGGAGATTTAGAATAGAGAAAGCAGCTAATGATGTATTAGTAAAATTGAGAAAGATTAAACAGGATGAAATGTTAGTAGAAGACTATGCTATTGGGTGCAATGGTGAATGCAGCAACATGGTTAGAAAAAAGGATTGAGGTGAAACTTTCACCTAATGAGAAAGTAAGGAATTAAGGCCACAAAGAAGAAAAAGGATAAGGAGAAAGTAGGAGAGAATTCGGATGATGAGGGAAGTGATTCCAAGGACGAGGTTGATGAGCGAGAAGAATTTGATTTAGAGGAAGAAGATGATGATGATAGAAAGAAAAAGAAAAAAGAAAAGCAAAAAAAGCTGGAAGAGAAAAGAAGATAGAGAAGGAGCAAGAAGTACAACAAATGGTGGAGAAGAAGATTAAGGAATAAGTATTGGCACAAGCAACCTCATCAACAAAACCATTTTGTTGAGAAACTTGGTCATTAGACTATGGTGTCATCCCTATGGATGATAGGTAGGAAGCACAACATAATTAGCAACACAAGCAGTAGGAGGACCGACACTTGCAGCAAATAGAGTGTTGGCAGAATAAGTTCCTAGGGGTAATTCTCAATGGCAAGGTAATCAGCAATGGCAACCAAATAATAATTGGCAACCTCTAAATAATTGTGGCAATTGTAGTATAATAATTGGAGACCACCAAGGAATGGTTAGTTTCGACCATGGAATAAGTGGAGACCAAATTTTCGACCACTATATTGGGAGAGTAATTAGGAGCATCCAAATCCACAAGGAACGCAAGTTCAGCAAAAGCACAGAACAAACCACCTGCACCACTGGGAAATATGGTCATAGCTAAAATTGTGGAGGAAATTCCATCTTCACAAAAGGCTTTGCTAATAGATCCTTAACCAAACTATGATTATTTAGGGTGTGTGTTGGTAGAGAAAAGCCAAAGGATATGGCAAACAATTTTTCGGTGTGGATACAATGGCTGTTACAAGAGCTAAGGCAAAGTTGAAACCACCACTAGATTGGAAGGAGTAGAAAACAGTCACGAGTAGGTGATCAAAAAAGTTCAAGAGCCGCAGAAGGAGGTTCATCAAGGTCCAAGGGAAGAAGCCAAAATAGTGACATCCACTGCATGAGAATTGTTGATGAACTCCTTCATACACGACTACAGTTGAATTTGGATCAGTTTTTGAATTTGGTACCATTATTCAAGATGAGGTATCTTGGTATGCAGAAAGGAATTAAAATAGGATTTGAGCAAAAAGAGGAAGAACATCAACCACAAGTTAAAGCCTTAAAAGTGGAAGCTGATGATGTGGATTTTTGTGTTCCAATAATTCAGGTTGAGTATCAAGGGAAGACATTTTCTCAGGTTTTATTGGATGGAGGATAAGGAGTAAATATTTTGCCAGAAGTTGAATATTTGAAATTGGAGAATGTGTAGTTGGAACCAGTGCCTTTTTAAGTAAATATTTTGCCAGAAGCTGAATATTTGAAATTGGAGAATGTGCAGTTGGAACTAGTGCCTTTTTAAGTAAATATTTTGTTAGAAGTTGAATATTTGAAAATGGAGTACGTGCAGTTGGAATTAATGCCTTTTCAAGTAAACATTTGCAAGCTTTTCTTTTTGTACTTAGAGTAGCAACAATGGCCCCAAGGCCATTCTTCCATGCTAAAGAGCATAAATAATGGCCATTAAGCTAGTATTGGGTAGGAACCTCTAACCTAACAAGCAAAGAGAGGAGAGTTAGAAACAAGTAACAATGAGAGTCTTGCGAACCAAAATATTTTAATGAAAGCTCTAACCATGGTGCTAGATTGGACTGGATTACTATTCAAGTGTGGATTTCAACAATTGACACCGCAATAATCCATTATGTATGGTCAAAAAATATAACTAATACTACAACCTAGATGTATAGAATTTTTGCCAATTATTCTAGAGATACTCAATGTTAGAATTTGGCATTGGATGGTAATGCCATCCAAATGGGTCATATGTTGGACTAAACAAAGACGATGCTTACTTTTTTGTCACCTAGTGTCAAGGTCCCTATTATAATTATGAGAAAAAAAGAAGACTTATACGAGGTATTGAGGCAATGTTTCAGCCATTGGTGAAATTATCCAAATGCTTTGGAAGCATTTTCTAGCTCAATGGCATCAATTGGTGAACAGAGTGTGTGCAGTAGGAGCGTGTGCATGTGAGTGCAGAGAAGAAGGAGAGAGAGGAGAGACTCAGTCAATTGGACTCCTTATCACATAATGTGTGATGAGGTTTTAGTCCTTATTAATATAAAGAAAAGAATGGTCAATTTGTATCCGATTATTCTGGCTGCCCAAGTATTGGGCCTGGCACATTGGGCTTTACCACCCCAACAACCTCCCACTTAAAGGACAATGTGCCTTTAAGCTGGGGTGAAAATGTATATATGTACATACAATACAGGTAGATAATGACCATCTACCCAACACCCATAAGTGCCGTGCAATGTGCAAACCACTCGGAAGGTAAGCCTTTGGTTAAGAGATCAGCAGGATTGTCATCCGTGTGAACCTTGACAAGCTGCATACACTTGTCATCAATCACTTCATGCAAGAAGTGATGCATACACTTATCACATCGATCACTTCATGCAAGAAGTGATGCTTCACATCAATGTGCTTAGTCTTTGCATGAAACACTGGATTCTTGGCCAACATGATAGCACTCTGACTATCACAATGCAAAACAGGTATCTCACTAGTTATACCCAAATCTCCCACTAGACACATAAGCCATAATGCTTCCTTACATGCTTCTGAAGCTGCAATATACTCTGCCGTCTCGGTGGTAGATTGTGATGTACAACTTTGCAAATGATATTGCCAAGAAACTGCACCACCAGTGAATAGAAAGACATAGCTAGAAGTGGACCTTCGATTGTCCAATTCTCCTACATAATCTGCAGCAGTGTAGCCAACTACACATGCTTCCTTCTTTCCAAAGCTTATGCACAAATTCTTCGTGCCATTCAAATACCTCATCACTCCTTTGACTGCCTCCCAGTGTTTCTTGCCAGGGTTTGACATATATCTGCTAACCACTCCCACTGCAAATGCAATATCCGAGCATGTAGCAATCATGGCATACATCAAACTGCCAACCGCCGCAGATGCATAAGGCACTTTTGCCATCTCAGCCTTTTTTGCATCAGAATTGGGACAATCTTTGCTAGACAACTTCACATATGAAGGCAATGGAGTACTCTATGCCTTCCCACTTTCCAATGTCCAGGAAACAGCACCAATAGTGAATATAAAGACATATCCTGAAGTAGACTTTCTATTGTCTACATTCCCTACAAAATCTACATGTGAATATCCAATAATACATGCTTCTTTGCCTCCAAAGCATATGCACAATTGCTTTGTACCATTCAAGTAATGCATAACACCTTTCACTACCTCCCAATGCTTTTTGCTAGGATGAGCCATATACCTACTTACTACTCCCATTGCAAATGTAATGTCAGTACGAGTAGCAATCATGGTGTCTATCAAAATACCAACTCTAGATGCATAAGGAACTTTGAAGATCTTAGCCTTTCCTCATCAAATTTGGGACAATCATCCAATGGAGTTTCTCGACTATAAGCATGTCATCCACATCTATACAGGATTAAGGACAACCCCACCTCCCTCCACGTGGGCAAAGGAGGTGGGACTATTTCAAAATAACCACTCCTCCTGCAAGCGTGAGGAGGAGCCAAATCTCACATCTTCCAATGCAATTTTGAATTTGAATCTAACAAGATCTCATCTCACATCTTTCAATGAAATCTTTGTATACATGCTTACATACCTATAGATACACACACTTATATATATTATGTATGTATGTGTATCTATAGGTATGTAAGCATGTATATATAAATAGTGTGCATGTGTATGTGTATGTGTGTGTGTGTGTGTGTGTGTGTGTGTGAGAGAGAGAGAGAGAGAGAGAGAGAGATTACATGTAAGATACATTTATTTGAGAGTGAGCACACCTCACCACTCATCCCTACCATTAAAATTTAATCTAAAATTTAATTAATTAAAATTATATATGTGTATAAATCTATTTAAGTGTGTGTGTGTGTGTGTGTGTGTGAGAGAGAGAGAGAGAGAGAGTTTCTATGTGAGAGAGTGTGCGTGAAGATAGAGAGTCTGTGTGTGTGTGTGTGTGTGTGTGTGTGTGTGTGTGCATGAGAGAGGGAGAGAGAGAGAGGCTGAGAATTTCTATGTAGGAGATAGTTTGTTTGGGAGGAGATAGTGTGTATTTTCATTAGTGTATGTGCGGTGTGTACATGTGTGTGTGTGTGTGAGAGAGAGAGAGAGAGAGAGAGAGAGAGAGAGACGACAGATAATTTCTACACAGGAGATAGTTTGTGTGGGAGGAGAGAGTGTGCGTTTAGATTAGTGTATGTGCGGTGTGTACATGTGTGTGTGTGTGTGAGAGAGAGAGAGAGAGAGAGAGAGAGAGAGACAGAGAGAGAGAGACAGAGAGTATATGCATGCATGTACGTACATCTGCATCTATGTGTAGAATG